>NC_137264.1:25474863-25492363 GCF_053477335.1 Acartia tonsa | reverse complement strand
CCTTTCTGTCCATATAAATAACACATAAAACCAACCGCTGGTTCATAGTTGGTAAAAATGATTAACTGAACCTAAAATTTTGGGGAGGAATAAAGATATTCAAGATTTAATTTTTTGTTTTCAAAATAAAGATACTAAGAAAGAGAGGTAATGTCTGATTGAGCCAATAAATGAATCGCATCGGAGCATACATGAAATCTCATTAGTTGAATTAAACTGAAGGTTTCTAGTTTTTTTCATGAGAGTTAATTTGAGCTGTTCTTTCAACTATTACTCGAATCAAGTCCATCTCATGAAGTGCTGCCTTCATATTGTTGTTTCACATCTATGTTTTATCTGTGCATTAATAATAAATATGCTTCATCTATTGCAATCGTTGTAAAATAATAAAAATCTCTTTATGAATTTAAGTTAATAAAATCATATTTTTTTCTTGGGTTTCAATAAAACAAAAAAATAATATCTCGGACTTCTAAAGTCTTTTTATATGTTTCCTCACTGTTTGGCCACTACTTGGTCACAAATGCTCAAAACACAAACCTTTTTCGACCTAAGATACTCAATTGGTTCCTTCTACAAGTCCAATCCATCAGTTTTGGGATGTCTTTATATTTCAAGATAAATTTATGAAAAAGGGAAATTTGGGTGTTGCCTATTGTATGCACAGATACCATTAAATCAACAGAAAAAAATACTTATTTGTACTTTTCTCTCATCTTTAAAGTTTGATTCTGTTAAATAACTATTCTTGAAGGAGAGCTGCTGACCTCCAGTGTACATGGCTTAGTCAAATGCATATTAAACATAAAAATTTTCCCAAAAAGCACATAAAAAAAGTCTCTCAATGGGTTAGAAAAATAGAATAATTTTGAAACTTAGATTTAAGTTAAACAAATTATTTTTCTAGTACATTACATTAAAATACTTTGTTTGGGGCAAATTTTTACCTTTAACGTGTATTTGACTTAACCATGAACACTGGAGGTCAGCAGCTGTCCTCTTGAGCGATAGAATGCATAAATCCCTTAGACAATAGTTAATTCAACAGAATTCAAACTTTGAAAATGGGAAAAAAGTATAGGTTTTTTCAGTGCAATTTATTTTGGATCTTGTTAACGCGATTGCTGCGCATTTCCTGGCATTATTCTGGCAAGGATTGGTACTCGAAAACTAAATATTTTCCATCTTTGAGTACGCCAGTGACAAGCGGATTTCATTTGAATGTTGTTTGTTGGAACTCTTGCTATTCTGGTTCAGGTTCTTGCAAAATGAATTGCTGCAACGTCCGGGAATCGAACCCGGGCCGCCCGCGTGGCAGGCGAGCATTCTACCACTGAACCAACGTTGCTGGCACATAGGGAAAGGACAATTTGTGGCTCTTTGTAACCCCCCAAACAGCCCATGACCTATGGAGAGAAGGGCAAAATGTTATCCGCAGTCGGTAGGATTCGAACCTACGCTCCCAGAGGGAATCTGATTTCTAGTCAGACGCCTTAACCACTCGGCCACGACTGCAATCCATTGATGGGGGCACATTTGGCGGCATTCTCATACAGTAGAATAACTTGGATTAGCTTAGCTTGCCACTTCACACAGGTTTGCAAGCAGCCCGGCTAGCTCAGTCGGTAGAGCATGAGACTCTTAATCTCAGGGTCGTGGGTTCGAGCCCCACGTTGGGCGACCATTCCTTTTGGTGTGTTTCCCACTTAGCTGCAACGAGTATGAGGTGCACACTCATGGACCCACCAGCAGAAAGGGCGCCATGGCTTAGTTGGTTAAAGCGCCTGTCTAGTAAACAGGAGATCCCGAGTTCGAATCTCGGTGGTGCCTCAACTTTTTTTGACCAACCCAACTGTCAAAAGAAGGCCTCTGAAAGATTTCACTGCTCACATTTTGCCCAAGATACAGGAAAAATGAAGCGAAACAAACAGTTCAACAAAATGCCGCGACCCGGGATCGAACCGGGGACCTTTAGATCTTCAGTCTAACGCTCTCCCAACTGAGCTATCACGGCCTGTGCTATGTTCTTGGCGACCCAAGCGGAAACGCAGCAGCATAGCATTTCAAAAAGAAAAAGTGGCCTGACAGACGAAAACAAACGAACAAACAGAAAAAGAGACAGGTCCTACCGAGATTTGAACTCGGATCGCTGGATTCAGAGTCCAGAGTGCTAACCATTACACCATAGGACCTTCACATCTAGCGATGTCAAGATGCACGTACAGTTTTCCAATCGTTTTCCCATTGAAAAGAAAAAGGTAAAACAACTGGAACATATTTGCAGAAACCCTGAAATTAGGGCCAAACATGACCAATCCAAAAAGCAAGTGGGCTCGTCCGGGATTTGAACCCGGGACCTCTCGCACCCTAAGCGAGAATCATACCCCTAGACCAACGAGCCAGCTGTTGAGTGGTAACAGTGCGTGTGGGTATTTATTTGACATGCCTGCGGAAGGAGACTCACCTTTGAACGAGGACCTTCAAGAAAGAAGAAGAAAAAACAGACTGTTTGGTTCCTGCCGGGATCGAACCGGCGACCTTGTCCGTGTGAAGGACACGTGATAACCACTACACTAAGGAACCTTGCTGGTAGAGAGGCAAATTCTTTGTTTGAAATATTGAGTTGTAGCAAATGTGGTATGGATCTGTCCCAACGGTGTACTACAGGGTCTCGTGGCGCAACGGATAACGCGTCTGACTACGGATCAGAAGATTGCAGGTTCGAATCCTGCCGAGATCGGATTTTTATCTTTGAACAGACTAAATGTGTATGACTGAGACACATGGCATGACATTGCATACACAGATACATGGACAATATGTTTGTTTAGCTGCCAATACTTATGTTTTGTTCACGTTGATTGCTACGCTCAACAAGAAAAAGGTGTCTGCGCCCCCGGGTGGGCTCGAACCACCAACCTTTCGGTTAACAGCCGAACGCGCTAGCCGATTGCGCCACGGAGGCAAGTTGATGATGCTGGTATCGAAATAATTGAGAAATATGCCAACATGGTTAAATAATTGTACAATTGAGAAAGCCAGTTTGGAAAATGCTTTGTTTAAGTTTGCACTGCTAAACACATCATACATCCTTCCGTTATGGTCTAGTGGTTAGGATAGCTGGCTCTCACCCAGCAGGCCCGGGTTCGATTCCCGGTAACGGAAAACTTTTTTCCCCCCTCTTGTGCGCTTGTCCAAGTGTAGTTGAGTTGGTATAGCATCGAATTTCTCGAGAGAAGAAAAGGCAATAATTGAACAAAACTTCCGACGAGGATGGGATTCGAACCCACGCGGGCAGAGCCCATTGGATTAGCAGTCCAACGCCTTAACCACTCGGCCACCTCGTCAACTAGGAGGAGTCAGGCCGAAACTTGGGAAGCCCTTGATGTTTGCATGAAAGAATGAGATCCTGGTGGTTCAGCAGTTTTTAGAGAAGAAAAAGATTTCCCACGCCGGGAGTTGAACCCGGGCCTCCTGGGTGAAAGCCAGATATCCTAGCCGTTAGACCACGTGGGATCATGTTTCCGTCCGGGATCGAACCGGAGACCTTCTGCGTGTTAGGCAGATGTGATAACCGCTACACCACGGAAACTCTGTGGTATAGTGCCAACTAAGGTGGGATGTTATGAAATCACGGAAAAGGCTGGCCTTTGTGGTATGTACACTAGAACATTTGTGCCTTTGTCACTGTCTCTAGCCGTGATCGTCTAGTGGTTAGGACCCTGCGTTGTGGCCGCAGTAACCCAGGTTCGAATCCTGGTCACGGCAGTGACAATTTTTTCCTTTCCCTGTCACATCGTGACTTTGAATTTGGAACTGGGAGCCCATGTCATGAAGAAGCGTCAGTGGTATAGTGGTGAGCATAGCTGCCTTCCAAGCAGTTGACCCGGGTTCGATTCCCGGCTGACGCAGAGCTGAATTTTTAAGCCATGGTATGTGCCGTAATTGGCCAATACTGCTTCCAAATTGTGCAACAGAGATCACCAAGCCTCCGTAGCGCAGTAGGCAGCGCGTCAGTCTCATAATCTGAAGGCCGTGAGTTCGAGCCTCACCGGGGGCAGACTTCATTTTGATCTTAATATGTCTAATGCGTGTAGTGATGGAAAGGAAAACGAAAGTTTAGGCCTACGACACCAAGTATTCCCAGGCGGTCACCCATCCAAGTACTAACTTGGCCCAATGTTGCTTAACTTCAGTGATCGGACAAGAACTGGTGCTTTCAACATGGTATGGCCGTAGACATTGATGATGGGCAATGCAACGGTATGAGTCAATCCTTTTCTGCTGCGATGGCGTAGGGATTAAGCACAAGGTACTACAAGACAAGCAGTCGGCTTCAGGGCATTAGGGGTAGCGTGGCCGAGCGGTCTAAGGCGCTGGTTTAAGGCACCAGTCCTTTCGAGGGCGTGGGTTCGAATCCCACCGCTGCCAAAGCTTTTTCCTCACTTTAGAATTATTGTTGGCTGAAGTGGCTGTTATTCGGTTTGTTTTTGTTTTGATTGTATCTCCGTCCCCTAGGCAGACTGGGGTCAATCATTTGTTTGTCTCCATACATGATGAACAGGTTTCATGAGCTATGGCAAAATGTTGCTTGGAGATGCGGGGTATCGATCCCCGTACCTCTCGCATGCTAAGCGAGCGCTCTACCATCTGAGCTACATCCCCTTCTTGCTGTTGATGTCCGAAAGCAAGTATTTGAATCTTCTGTCTCGGGAAATCAAAAGGTCGCACAGCAACTGTGGTTAAATTGACAAAGCAATTCCTCACCCGACAGCTACCTTCGATAGCTCAGTTGGTAGAGCGGTGGACTGTAGTTGTTACTCTGCGAGCAGATATCCATAGGTCGCTGGTTCAAATCCGGCTCGAAGGAACTAACCTTTTTCGTCCTTTTTTTCATATTTTCCATCGGAACACGAACACGGTGTTAGCTTTGAACACCAATGCTCAACGACATCGGTGTCAGCATCGAGTGTAACCGACATTAGAAAGCCAGGACATGATGTTGCTTAATTTTTTTCATTTTCCCTGGCGTCTATCCATTCCTCGATAGTCTAGTGGTGAGGATCTCCGCCTGTCACGTGGAAGGCCCGGGTTCGATTCCCGGTCGGGGAGAATGCAACTTTTTGACAGGACAGCTTGAGAGACATGCATTTCATCGCTCCAGCTTTATGATAGAAGGCAATTTGGTTACATAATTTACCTCCAATACCATTGAGCCCGGGTAGCTCAGTCGGTAGAGCGTTAGGCTTTTAACCTAACGGTCCAGGGTTCGAGCCCCTGCTCGGGCGCTACCCTTTTGCACAGACGTGCACTTAAATCACTTTGTCAGCAAATTAAAAGGAGTATGGCCCGTAGGGGGATCGAACCCGTGACCTTCGCGTTATTAGCACGACGCTCTAACCAACTGAGCTAACGGGCCTACACACGGTTGTTGGACTAAAAACTTTGCATTGATATAGTGTATTTGCATAGCTTGTTGCTTGTGGCTGCCTACACCGTGAGTCAACAGTCAGTTTGGCCGAGTGGTCTAAGGCGCTGCGTTCAGGTCGCAGTCCACTTCTGTGGGCGTGAGTTCGAATCTCACAGCTGACAAACTCCTTTTTCCTGTCCATTGTGTGTGCGTGCTGCTCTATTTTGGCAGCAAACCAAATATACATAAAATGTTTGACTCAACCAGACAAGGATAGCAGAGTGGCGCAGTGGAAGCGTGCTGGGCCCATAACCCAGAGGTCCGTAGATCGAAACTACGCTCTGCTAAAACCCAATTCTTTTCTTCTGTTCTGTTCTCTTTTCTTTATTTCAGACGTCAACAGGGACCACAAATGTGTCCCCGCACCCCAACACGACCCATTAGCGCAGAGGATAGCGCGTTGGACTTCTAATCCAAAGGTCCTGGGTTCGATCCCCAGATGGGTTGCAAACTGTTTTGCCAGCCAGTAAGATGTCAGGATGGCCGAGTGGTCTAAGGCGCCAGACTCAAGGCATAATCCTTGCTCTGCAATACGGAGTAGGCTCTGGAGAATTCTGGTCCTCGATGAGGGCATGGGTTCGAATCCCATTTCTGACAAACAACTTTTGGCATTAATTTTCTGCAACTGCCACCCTCCCACTCAAGGAAGTATCGCCATCAAAACGCAGAGCTAAGATTGACCACAATTGTTTGCTTGTTACACCGCACACGGGGATATAGCTCAGTGGTAGAGCATCCGGCTGCAGTCCGGCAGGTCCTTGGTTCAACTCCGAGTGTCCCCTTAGGTGAAACTTTTTTTGGTTTAGCACATTGCAACCTTGCATCCAGAAAAAAAAAGAAAGAAAAATCAAGGGCCAAACCGGGATTTGAACCCGGGACCTCCTGCACCCAAAGCAGGAATCATACCCCTAGACCATTTGGCCGCCCGGTTAGGTTAAGTCAACAGTGATTTAATACACTTGATGTAACTTTGACTGCTTTAATAAAGTCTGGCATTGAAACCAACATGATTCAGATGTTTCTCTGGATGTTGCACAGTTTTCTAATTCATATCAGACCTTTCTGTCCATATAAATAACACATAAAACCAACCGCTGGTTCATAGTTGGTAAAAATGATTAACTGAACCTAAAATTTTGGGGAGGAATAAAGATATTCAAGATTTAATTTTTTGTTTTCAAAATAAAGATACTAAGAAAGAGAGGTAATGTCTGATTGAGCCAATAAATGAATCGCATCGGAGCATACATGAAATCTCATTAGTTGAATTAAACTGAAGGTTTCTAGTTTTTTTCATGAGAGTTAATTTGAGCTGTTCTTTCAACTATTACTCGAATCAAGTCCATCTCATGAAGTGCTGCCTTCATATTGTTGTTTCACATCTATGTTTTATCTGTGCATTAATAATAAATATGCTTCATCTATTGCAATCGTTGTAAAATAATAAAAATCTCTTTATGAATTTAAGTTAATAAAATCATATTTTTTTCTTGGGTTTCAATAAAACAAAAAAATAATATCTCGGACTTCTAAAGTCTTTTTATATGTTTCCTCACTGTTTGGCCACTACTTGGTCACAAATGCTCAAAACACAAACCTTTTTCGACCTAAGATACTCAATTGGTTCCTTCTACAAGTCCAATCCATCAGTTTTGGGATGTCTTTATATTTCAAGATAAATTTATGAAAAAGGGAAATTTGGGTGTTGCCTATTGTATGCACAGATACCATTAAATCAACAGAAAAAAATACTTATTTGTACTTTTCTCTCATCTTTAAAGTTTGATTCTGTTAAATAACTATTCTTGAAGGAGAGCTGCTGACCTCCAGTGTACATGGCTTAGTCAAATGCATATTAAACATAAAAATTTTCCCAAAAAGCACATAAAAAAAGTCTCTCAATGGGTTAGAAAAATAGAATAATTTTGAAACTTAGATTTAAGTTAAACAAATTATTTTTCTAGTACATTACATTAAAATACTTTGTTTGGGGCAAATTTTTACCTTTAACGTGTATTTGACTTAACCATGAACACTGGAGGTCAGCAGCTGTCCTCTTGAGCGATAGAATGCATAAATCCCTTAGACAATAGTTAATTCAACAGAATTCAAACTTTGAAAATGGGAAAAAAGTATAGGTTTTTTCAGTGCAATTTATTTTGGATCTTGTTAACGCGATTGCTGCGCATTTCCTGGCATTATTCTGGCAAGGATTGGTACTCGAAAACTAAATATTTTCCATCTTTGAGTACGCCAGTGACAAGCGGATTTCATTTGAATGTTGTTTGTTGGAACTCTTGCTATTCTGGTTCAGGTTCTTGCAAAATGAATTGCTGCAACGTCCGGGAATCGAACCCGGGCCGCCCGCGTGGCAGGCGAGCATTCTACCACTGAACCAACGTTGCTGGCACATAGGGAAAGGACAATTTGTGGCTCTTTGTAACCCCCCAAACAGCCCATGACCTATGGAGAGAAGGGCAAAATGTTATCCGCAGTCGGTAGGATTCGAACCTACGCTCCCAGAGGGAATCTGATTTCTAGTCAGACGCCTTAACCACTCGGCCACGACTGCAATCCATTGATGGGGGCACATTTGGCGGCATTCTCATACAGTAGAATAACTTGGATTAGCTTAGCTTGCCACTTCACACAGGTTTGCAAGCAGCCCGGCTAGCTCAGTCGGTAGAGCATGAGACTCTTAATCTCAGGGTCGTGGGTTCGAGCCCCACGTTGGGCGACCATTCCTTTTGGTGTGTTTCCCACTTAGCTGCAACGAGTATGAGGTGCACACTCATGGACCCACCAGCAGAAAGGGCGCCATGGCTTAGTTGGTTAAAGCGCCTGTCTAGTAAACAGGAGATCCCGAGTTCGAATCTCGGTGGTGCCTCAACTTTTTTTGACCAACCCAACTGTCAAAAGAAGGCCTCTGAAAGATTTCACTGCTCACATTTTGCCCAAGATACAGGAAAAATGAAGCGAAACAAACAGTTCAACAAAATGCCGCGACCCGGGATCGAACCGGGGACCTTTAGATCTTCAGTCTAACGCTCTCCCAACTGAGCTATCACGGCCTGTGCTATGTTCTTGGCGACCCAAGCGGAAACGCAGCAGCATAGCATTTCAAAAAGAAAAAGTGGCCTGACAGACGAAAACAAACGAACAAACAGAAAAAGAGACAGGTCCTACCGAGATTTGAACTCGGATCGCTGGATTCAGAGTCCAGAGTGCTAACCATTACACCATAGGACCTTCACATCTAGCGATGTCAAGATGCACGTACAGTTTTCCAATCGTTTTCCCATTGAAAAGAAAAAGGTAAAACAACTGGAACATATTTGCAGAAACCCTGAAATTAGGGCCAAACATGACCAATCCAAAAAGCAAGTGGGCTCGTCCGGGATTTGAACCCGGGACCTCTCGCACCCTAAGCGAGAATCATACCCCTAGACCAACGAGCCAGCTGTTGAGTGGTAACAGTGCGTGTGGGTATTTATTTGACATGCCTGCGGAAGGAGACTCACCTTTGAACGAGGACCTTCAAGAAAGAAGAAGAAAAAACAGACTGTTTGGTTCCTGCCGGGATCGAACCGGCGACCTTGTCCGTGTGAAGGACACGTGATAACCACTACACTAAGGAACCTTGCTGGTAGAGAGGCAAATTCTTTGTTTGAAATATTGAGTTGTAGCAAATGTGGTATGGATCTGTCCCAACGGTGTACTACAGGGTCTCGTGGCGCAACGGATAACGCGTCTGACTACGGATCAGAAGATTGCAGGTTCGAATCCTGCCGAGATCGGATTTTTATCTTTGAACAGACTAAATGTGTATGACTGAGACACATGGCATGACATTGCATACACAGATACATGGACAATATGTTTGTTTAGCTGCCAATACTTATGTTTTGTTCACGTTGATTGCTACGCTCAACAAGAAAAAGGTGTCTGCGCCCCCGGGTGGGCTCGAACCACCAACCTTTCGGTTAACAGCCGAACGCGCTAGCCGATTGCGCCACGGAGGCAAGTTGATGATGCTGGTATCGAAATAATTGAGAAATATGCCAACATGGTTAAATAATTGTACAATTGAGAAAGCCAGTTTGGAAAATGCTTTGTTTAAGTTTGCACTGCTAAACACATCATACATCCTTCCGTTATGGTCTAGTGGTTAGGATAGCTGGCTCTCACCCAGCAGGCCCGGGTTCGATTCCCGGTAACGGAAAACTTTTTTCCCCCCTCTTGTGCGCTTGTCCAAGTGTAGTTGAGTTGGTATAGCATCGAATTTCTCGAGAGAAGAAAAGGCAATAATTGAACAAAACTTCCGACGAGGATGGGATTCGAACCCACGCGGGCAGAGCCCATTGGATTAGCAGTCCAACGCCTTAACCACTCGGCCACCTCGTCAACTAGGAGGAGTCAGGCCGAAACTTGGGAAGCCCTTGATGTTTGCATGAAAGAATGAGATCCTGGTGGTTCAGCAGTTTTTAGAGAAGAAAAAGATTTCCCACGCCGGGAGTTGAACCCGGGCCTCCTGGGTGAAAGCCAGATATCCTAGCCGTTAGACCACGTGGGATCATGTTTCCGTCCGGGATCGAACCGGAGACCTTCTGCGTGTTAGGCAGATGTGATAACCGCTACACCACGGAAACTCTGTGGTATAGTGCCAACTAAGGTGGGATGTTATGAAATCACGGAAAAGGCTGGCCTTTGTGGTATGTACACTAGAACATTTGTGCCTTTGTCACTGTCTCTAGCCGTGATCGTCTAGTGGTTAGGACCCTGCGTTGTGGCCGCAGTAACCCAGGTTCGAATCCTGGTCACGGCAGTGACAATTTTTTCCTTTCCCTGTCACATCGTGACTTTGAATTTGGAACTGGGAGCCCATGTCATGAAGAAGCGTCAGTGGTATAGTGGTGAGCATAGCTGCCTTCCAAGCAGTTGACCCGGGTTCGATTCCCGGCTGACGCAGAGCTGAATTTTTAAGCCATGGTATGTGCCGTAATTGGCCAATACTGCTTCCAAATTGTGCAACAGAGATCACCAAGCCTCCGTAGCGCAGTAGGCAGCGCGTCAGTCTCATAATCTGAAGGCCGTGAGTTCGAGCCTCACCGGGGGCAGACTTCATTTTGATCTTAATATGTCTAATGCGTGTAGTGATGGAAAGGAAAACGAAAGTTTAGGCCTACGACACCAAGTATTCCCAGGCGGTCACCCATCCAAGTACTAACTTGGCCCAATGTTGCTTAACTTCAGTGATCGGACGAGAACTGGTGCTTTCAACATGGTATGGCCGTAGACATTGATGATGGGCAATGCAACGGAATGAGTCAATCCTTTTCTGCTGCGATGGCGTAGGGATTAAGCACAAGGTACTACAAGACAAGCAGTCGGCTTCAGGGCATTAGGGGTAGCGTGGCCGAGCGGTCTAAGGCGCTGGTTTAAGGCACCAGTCCTTTCGAGGGCGTGGGTTCGAATCCCACCGCTGCCAAAGCTTTTTCCTCACTTTAGAATTATTGTTGGCTGAAGTGGCTGTTATTCGGTTTGTTTTTGTTTTGATTGTATCTCCGTCCCCTAGGCAGACTGGGGTCAATCATTTGTTTGTCTCCATACATGATGAACAGGTTTCATGAGCTATGGCAAAATGTTGCTTGGAGATGCGGGGTATCGATCCCCGTACCTCTCGCATGCTAAGCGAGCGCTCTACCATCTGAGCTACATCCCCTTCTTGCTGTTGATGTCCGAAAGCAAGTATTTGAATCTTCTGTCTCGGGAAATCAAAAGGTCGCACAGCAACTGTGGTTAAATTGACAAAGCAATTCCTCACCCGACAGCTACCTTCGATAGCTCAGTTGGTAGAGCGGTGGACTGTAGTTGTTACTCTGCGAGCAGATATCCATAGGTCGCTGGTTCAAATCCGGCTCGAAGGAACTAACCTTTTTCGTCCTTTTTTTCATATTTTCCATCGGAACACGAACACGGTGTTAGCTTTGAACACCAATGCTCAACGACATCGGTGTCAGCATCGAGTGTAACCGACATTAGAAAGCCAGGACATGATGTTGCTTAATTTTTTTCATTTTCCCTGGCGTCTATCCATTCCTCGATAGTCTAGTGGTGAGGATCTCCGCCTGTCACGTGGAAGGCCCGGGTTCGATTCCCGGTCGGGGAGAATGCAACTTTTTGACAGGACAGCTTGAGAGACATGCATTTCATCGCTCCAGCTTTATGATAGAAGGCAATTTGGTTACATAATTTACCTCCAATACCATTGAGCCCGGGTAGCTCAGTCGGTAGAGCGTTAGGCTTTTAACCTAACGGTCCAGGGTTCGAGCCCCTGCTCGGGCGCTACCCTTTTGCACAGACGTGCACTTAAATCACTTTGTCAGCAAATTAAAAGGAGTATGGCCCGTAGGGGGATCGAACCCGTGACCTTCGCGTTATTAGCACGACGCTCTAACCAACTGAGCTAACGGGCCTACACACGGTTGTTGGACTAAAAACTTTGCATTGATATAGTGTATTTGCATAGCTTGTTGCTTGTGGCTGCCTACACCGTGAGTCAACAGTCAGTTTGGCCGAGTGGTCTAAGGCGCTGCGTTCAGGTCGCAGTCCACTTCTGTGGGCGTGAGTTCGAATCTCACAGCTGACAAACTCCTTTTTCCTGTCCATTGTGTGTGCGTGCTGCTCTATTTTGGCAGCAAACCAAATATACATAAAATGTTTGACTCAACCAGACAAGGATAGCAGAGTGGCGCAGTGGAAGCGTGCTGGGCCCATAACCCAGAGGTCCGTAGATCGAAACTACGCTCTGCTAAAACCCAATTCTTTTCTTCTGTTCTGTTCTCTTTTCTTTATTTCAGACGTCAACAGGGACCACAAATGTGTCCCCGCACCCCAACACGACCCATTAGCGCAGAGGATAGCGCGTTGGACTTCTAATCCAAAGGTCCTGGGTTCGATCCCCAGATGGGTTGCAAACTGTTTTGCCAGCCAGTAAGATGTCAGGATGGCCGAGTGGTCTAAGGCGCCAGACTCAAGGCATAATCCTTGCTCTGCAATACGGAGTAGGCTCTGGAGAATTCTGGTCCTCGATGAGGGCATGGGTTCGAATCCCATTTCTGACAAACAACTTTTGGCATTAATTTTCTGCAACTGCCACCCTCCCACTCAAGGAAGTATCGCCATCAAAACGCAGAGCTAAGATTGACCACAATTGTTTGCTTGTTACACCGCACACGGGGATATAGCTCAGTGGTAGAGCATCCGGCTGCAGTCCGGCAGGTCCTTGGTTCAACTCCGAGTGTCCCCTTAGGTGAAACTTTTTTTGGTTTAGCACATTGCAACCTTGCATCCAGAAAAAAAAAGAAAGAAAAATCAAGGGCCAAACCGGGATTTGAACCCGGGACCTCCTGCACCCAAAGCAGGAATCA
This sequence comes from Acartia tonsa, assembly GCF_053477335.1. Classification (NCBI taxonomy): domain Eukaryota; kingdom Metazoa; phylum Arthropoda; class Copepoda; order Calanoida; family Acartiidae; genus Acartia; species Acartia tonsa. The sequence goes on along the minus strand of NC_137264.1, from coordinate 25,479,463 downwards.
TACCCCTAGACCATTTGGCCGCCCGGTTAGGTTAAGTCAACAGTGATTTAATACACTTGATGTAACTTTGACTGCTTTAATAAAGTCTGGCATTGAAACCAACATGATTCAGATGTTTCTCTGGATGTTGCACAGTTTTCTAATTCATATCAGACCTTTCTGTCCATATAAATAACACATAAAACCAACCGCTGGTTCATAGTTGGTAAAAATGATTAACTGAACCTAAAATTTTGGGGAGGAATAAAGATATTCAAGATTTAATTTTTTGTTTTCAAAATAAAGATACTAAGAAAGAGAGGTAATGTCTGATTGAGCCAATAAATGAATCGCATCGGAGCATACATGAAATCTCATTAGTTGAATTAAACTGAAGGTTTCTAGTTTTTTTCATGAGAGTTAATTTGAGCTGTTCTTTCAACTATTACTCGAATCAAGTCCATCTCATGAAGTGCTGCCTTCATATTGTTGTTTCACATCTATGTTTTATCTGTGCATTAATAATAAATATGCTTCATCTATTGCAATCGTTGTAAAATAATAAAAATCTCTTTATGAATTTAAGTTAATAAAATCATATTTTTTTCTTGGGTTTCAATAAAACAAAAAAATAATATCTCGGACTTCTAAAGTCTTTTTATATGTTTCCTCACTGTTTGGCCACTACTTGGTCACAAATGCTCAAAACACAAACCTTTTTCGACCTAAGATACTCAATTGGTTCCTTCTACAAGTCCAATCCATCAGTTTTGGGATGTCTTTATATTTCAAGATAAATTTATGAAAAAGGGAAATTTGGGTGTTGCCTATTGTATGCACAGATACCATTAAATCAACAGAAAAAAATACTTATTTGTACTTTTCTCTCATCTTTAAAGTTTGATTCTGTTAAATAACTATTCTTGAAGGAGAGCTGCTGACCTCCAGTGTACATGGCTTAGTCAAATGCATATTAAACATAAAAATTTTCCCAAAAAGCACATAAAAAAAGTCTCTCAATGGGTTAGAAAAATAGAATAATTTTGAAACTTAGATTTAAGTTAAACAAATTATTTTTCTAGTACATTACATTAAAATACTTTGTTTGGGGCAAATTTTTACCTTTAACGTGTATTTGACTTAACCATGAACACTGGAGGTCAGCAGCTGTCCTCTTGAGCGATAGAATGCATAAATCCCTTAGACAATAGTTAATTCAACAGAATTCAAACTTTGAAAATGGGAAAAAAGTATAGGTTTTTTCAGTGCAATTTATTTTGGATCTTGTTAACGCGATTGCTGCGCATTTCCTGGCATTATTCTGGCAAGGATTGGTACTCGAAAACTAAATATTTTCCATCTTTGAGTACGCCAGTGACAAGCGGATTTCATTTGAATGTTGTTTGTTGGAACTCTTGCTATTCTGGTTCAGGTTCTTGCAAAATGAATTGCTGCAACGTCCGGGAATCGAACCCGGGCCGCCCGCGTGGCAGGCGAGCATTCTACCACTGAACCAACGTTGCTGGCACATAGGGAAAGGACAATTTGTGGCTCTTTGTAACCCCCCAAACAGCCCATGACCTATGGAGAGAAGGGCAAAATGTTATCCGCAGTCGGTAGGATTCGAACCTACGCTCCCAGAGGGAATCTGATTTCTAGTCAGACGCCTTAACCACTCGGCCACGACTGCAATCCATTGATGGGGGCACATTTGGCGGCATTCTCATACAGTAGAATAACTTGGATTAGCTTAGCTTGCCACTTCACACAGGTTTGCAAGCAGCCCGGCTAGCTCAGTCGGTAGAGCATGAGACTCTTAATCTCAGGGTCGTGGGTTCGAGCCCCACGTTGGGCGACCATTCCTTTTGGTGTGTTTCCCACTTAGCTGCAACGAGTATGAGGTGCACACTCATGGACCCACCAGCAGAAAGGGCGCCATGGCTTAGTTGGTTAAAGCGCCTGTCTAGTAAACAGGAGATCCCGAGTTCGAATCTCGGTGGTGCCTCAACTTTTTTTGACCAACCCAACTGTCAAAAGAAGGCCTCTGAAAGATTTCACTGCTCACATTTTGCCCAAGATACAGGAAAAATGAAGCGAAACAAACAGTTCAACAAAATGCCGCGACCCGGGATCGAACCGGGGACCTTTAGATCTTCAGTCTAACGCTCTCCCAACTGAGCTATCACGGCCTGTGCTATGTTCTTGGCGACCCAAGCGGAAACGCAGCAGCATAGCATTTCAAAAAGAAAAAGTGGCCTGACAGACGAAAACAAACGAACAAACAGAAAAAGAGACAGGTCCTACCGAGATTTGAACTCGGATCGCTGGATTCAGAGTCCAGAGTGCTAACCATTACACCATAGGACCTTCACATCTAGCGATGTCAAGATGCACGTACAGTTTTCCAATCGTTTTCCCATTGAAAAGAAAAAGGTAAAACAACTGGAACATATTTGCAGAAACCCTGAAATTAGGGCCAAACATGACCAATCCAAAAAGCAAGTGGGCTCGTCCGGGATTTGAACCCGGGACCTCTCGCACCCTAAGCGAGAATCATACCCCTAGACCAACGAGCCAGCTGTTGAGTGGTAACAGTGCGTGTGGGTATTTATTTGACATGCCTGCGGAAGGAGACTCACCTTTGAACGAGGACCTTCAAGAAAGAAGAAGAAAAAACAGACTGTTTGGTTCCTGCCGGGATCGAACCGGCGACCTTGTCCGTGTGAAGGACACGTGATAACCACTACACTAAGGAACCTTGCTGGTAGAGAGGCAAATTCTTTGTTTGAAATATTGAGTTGTAGCAAATGTGGTATGGATCTGTCCCAACGGTGTACTACAGGGTCTCGTGGCGCAACGGATAACGCGTCTGACTACGGATCAGAAGATTGCAGGTTCGAATCCTGCCGAGATCGGATTTTTATCTTTGAACAGACTAAATGTGTATGACTGAGACACATGGCATGACATTGCATACACAGATACATGGACAATATGTTTGTTTAGCTGCCAATACTTATGTTTTGTTCACGTTGATTGCTACGCTCAACAAGAAAAAGGTGTCTGCGCCCCCGGGTGGGCTCGAACCACCAACCTTTCGGTTAACAGCCGAACGCGCTAGCCGATTGCGCCACGGAGGCAAGTTGATGATGCTGGTATCGAAATAATTGAGAAATATGCCAACATGGTTAAATAATTGTACAATTGAGAAAGCCAGTTTGGAAAATGCTTTGTTTAAGTTTGCACTGCTAAACACATCATACATCCTTCCGTTATGGTCTAGTGGTTAGGATAGCTGGCTCTCACCCAGCAGGCCCGGGATCGATTCCCGGTAACGGAAAACTTTTTTCCCCCCTCTTGTGCGCTTGTCCAAGTGTAGTTGAGTTGGTATAGCATCGAATTTCTCGAGAGAAGAAAAGGCAATAATTGAACAAAACTTCCGACGAGGATGGGATTCGAACCCACGCGGGCAGAGCCCATTGGATTAGCAGTCCAACGCCTTAACCACTCGGCCACCTCGTCAACTAGGAGGAGTCAGGCCGAAACTTGGGAAGCCCTTGATGTTTGCATGAAAGAATGAGATCCTGGTGGTTCAGCAGTTTTTAGAGAAGAAAAAGATTTCCCACGCCGGGAGTTGAACCCGGGCCTCCTGGGTGAAAGCCAGATATCCTAGCCGTTAGACCACGTGGGATCATGTTTCCGTCCGGGATCGAACCGGAGACCTTCTGCGTGTTAGGCAGATGTGATAACCGCTACACCACGGAAACTCTGTGGTATAGTGCCAACTAAGGTGGGATGTTATGAAATCACGGAAAAGGCTGGCCTTTGTGGTATGTACACTAGAACATTTGTGCCTTTGTCACTGTCTCTAGCCGTGATCGTCTAGTGGTTAGGACCCTGCGTTGTGGCCGCAGTAACCCAGGTTCGAATCCTGGTCACGGCAGTGACAATTTTTTCCTTTCCCTGTCACATCGTGACTTTGAATTTGGAACTGGGAGCCCATGTCATGAAGAAGCGTCAGTGGTATAGTGGTGAGCATAGCTGCCTTCCAAGCAGTTGACCCGGGTTCGATTCCCGGCTGACGCAGAGCTGAATTTTTAAGCCATGGTATGTGCCGTAATTGGCCAATACTGCTTCCAAATTGTGCAACAGAGATCACCAAGCCTCCGTAGCGCAGTAGGCAGCGCGTCAGTCTCATAATCTGAAGGCCGTGAGTTCGAGCCTCACCGGGGGCAGACTTCATTTTGATCTTAATATGTCTAATGCGTGTAGTGATGGAAAGGAAAACGAAAGTTTAGGCCTACGACACCAAGTATTCCCAGGCGGTCACCCATCCAAGTACTAACTTGGCCCAATGTTGCTTAACTTCAGTGATCGGACAAGAACTGGTGCTTTCAACATGGTATGGCCGTAGACATTGATGATGGGCAATGCAACGGTATGAGTCAATCCTTTTCTGCTGCGATGGCGTAGGGATTAAGCACAAGGTACTACAAGACAAGCAGTCGGCTTCAGGGCATTAGGGGTAGCGTGGCCGAGCGGTCTAAGGCGCTGGTTTAAGGCACCAGTCCTTTCGAGGGCGTGGGTTCGAATCCCACCGCTGCCAAAGCTTTTTCCTCAC
>NC_137264.1:25469863-25472363 GCF_053477335.1 Acartia tonsa | reverse complement strand
ATCATATTTTTTTCTTGGGTTTCAATAAAACAAAAAAATAATATCTCGGACTTCTAAAGTCTTTTTATATGTTTCCTCACTGTTTGGCCACTACTTGGTCACAAATGCTCAAAACACAAACCTTTTTCGACCTAAGATACTCAATTGGTTCCTTCTACAAGTCCAATCCATCAGTTTTGGGATGTCTTTATATTTCAAGATAAATTTATGAAAAAGGGAAATTTGGGTGTTGCCTATTGTATGCACAGATACCATTAAATCAACAGAAAAAAATACTTATTTGTACTTTTCTCTCATCTTTAAAGTTTGATTCTGTTAAATAACTATTCTTGAAGGAGAGCTGCTGACCTCCAGTGTACATGGCTTAGTCAAATGCATATTAAACATAAAAATTTTCCCAAAAAGCACATAAAAAAAGTCTCTCAATGGGTTAGAAAAATAGAATAATTTTGAAACTTAGATTTAAGTTAAACAAATTATTTTTCTAGTACATTACATTAAAATACTTTGTTTGGGGCAAATTTTTACCTTTAACGTGTATTTGACTTAACCATGAACACTGGAGGTCAGCAGCTGTCCTCTTGAGCGATAGAATGCATAAATCCCTTAGACAATAGTTAATTCAACAGAATTCAAACTTTGAAAATGGGAAAAAAGTATAGGTTTTTTCAGTGCAATTTATTTTGGATCTTGTTAACGCGATTGCTGCGCATTTCCTGGCATTATTCTGGCAAGGATTGGTACTCGAAAACTAAATATTTTCCATCTTTGAGTACGCCAGTGACAAGCGGATTTCATTTGAATGTTGTTTGTTGGAACTCTTGCTATTCTGGTTCAGGTTCTTGCAAAATGAATTGCTGCAACGTCCGGGAATCGAACCCGGGCCGCCCGCGTGGCAGGCGAGCATTCTACCACTGAACCAACGTTGCTGGCACATAGGGAAAGGACAATTTGTGGCTCTTTGTAACCCCCCAAACAGCCCATGACCTATGGAGAGAAGGGCAAAATGTTATCCGCAGTCGGTAGGATTCGAACCTACGCTCCCAGAGGGAATCTGATTTCTAGTCAGACGCCTTAACCACTCGGCCACGACTGCAATCCATTGATGGGGGCACATTTGGCGGCATTCTCATACAGTAGAATAACTTGGATTAGCTTAGCTTGCCACTTCACACAGGTTTGCAAGCAGCCCGGCTAGCTCAGTCGGTAGAGCATGAGACTCTTAATCTCAGGGTCGTGGGTTCGAGCCCCACGTTGGGCGACCATTCCTTTTGGTGTGTTTCCCACTTAGCTGCAACGAGTATGAGGTGCACACTCATGGACCCACCAGCAGAAAGGGCGCCATGGCTTAGTTGGTTAAAGCGCCTGTCTAGTAAACAGGAGATCCCGAGTTCGAATCTCGGTGGTGCCTCAACTTTTTTTGACCAACCCAACTGTCAAAAGAAGGCCTCTGAAAGATTTCACTGCTCACATTTTGCCCAAGATACAGGAAAAATGAAGCGAAACAAACAGTTCAACAAAATGCCGCGACCCGGGATCGAACCGGGGACCTTTAGATCTTCAGTCTAACGCTCTCCCAACTGAGCTATCACGGCCTGTGCTATGTTCTTGGCGACCCAAGCGGAAACGCAGCAGCATAGCATTTCAAAAAGAAAAAGTGGCCTGACAGACGAAAACAAACGAACAAACAGAAAAAGAGACAGGTCCTACCGAGATTTGAACTCGGATCGCTGGATTCAGAGTCCAGAGTGCTAACCATTACACCATAGGACCTTCACATCTAGCGATGTCAAGATGCACGTACAGTTTTCCAATCGTTTTCCCATTGAAAAGAAAAAGGTAAAACAACTGGAACATATTTGCAGAAACCCTGAAATTAGGGCCAAACATGACCAATCCAAAAAGCAAGTGGGCTCGTCCGGGATTTGAACCCGGGACCTCTCGCACCCTAAGCGAGAATCATACCCCTAGACCAACGAGCCAGCTGTTGAGTGGTAACAGTGCGTGTGGGTATTTATTTGACATGCCTGCGGAAGGAGACTCACCTTTGAACGAGGACCTTCAAGAAAGAAGAAGAAAAAACAGACTGTTTGGTTCCTGCCGGGATCGAACCGGCGACCTTGTCCGTGTGAAGGACACGTGATAACCACTACACTAAGGAACCTTGCTGGTAGAGAGGCAAATTCTTTGTTTGAAATATTGAGTTGTAGCAAATGTGGTATGGATCTGTCCCAACGGTGTACTACAGGGTCTCGTGGCGCAACGGATAACGCGTCTGACTACGGATCAGAAGATTGCAGGTTCGAATCCTGCCGAGATCGGATTTTTATCTTTGAACAGACTAAATGTGTATGACTGAGACACATGGCATGACATTGCATACACAGATACATGGACAATATGTTTGTTTAGCTGCCAATACTTATGTTTTGTTCACGTTGATTGCTACGCTCAACAAGAAAAAGGTGTCTGCGCCCCCGGGTGGGCTCGAACCACCAAC
>NC_137264.1:25449863-25459863 GCF_053477335.1 Acartia tonsa | reverse complement strand
CGCCCGGTTAGGTTAAGTCAACAGTGATTTAATACACTTGATGTAACTTTGACTGCTTTAATAAAGTCTGGCATTGAAACCAACATGATTCAGATGTTTCTCTGGATGTTGCACAGTTTTCTAATTCATATCAGACCTTTCTGTCCATATAAATAACACATAAAACCAACCGCTGGTTCATAGTTGGTAAAAATGATTAACTGAACCTAAAATTTTGGGGAGGAATAAAGATATTCAAGATTTAATTTTTTGTTTTCAAAATAAAGATACTAAGAAAGAGAGGTAATGTCTGATTGAGCCAATAAATGAATCGCATCGGAGCATACATGAAATCTCATTAGTTGAATTAAACTGAAGGTTTCTAGTTTTTTTCATGAGAGTTAATTTGAGCTGTTCTTTCAACTATTACTCGAATCAAGTCCATCTCATGAAGTGCTGCCTTCATATTGTTGTTTCACATCTATGTTTTATCTGTGCATTAATAATAAATATGCTTCATCTATTGCAATCGTTGTAAAATAATAAAAATCTCTTTATGAATTTAAGTTAATAAAATCATATTTTTTTCTTGGGTTTCAATAAAACAAAAAAATAATATCTCGGACTTCTAAAGTCTTTTTATATGTTTCCTCACTGTTTGGCCACTACTTGGTCACAAATGCTCAAAACACAAACCTTTTTCGACCTAAGATACTCAATTGGTTCCTTCTACAAGTCCAATCCATCAGTTTTGGGATGTCTTTATATTTCAAGATAAATTTATGAAAAAGGGAAATTTGGGTGTTGCCTATTGTATGCACAGATACCATTAAATCAACAGAAAAAAATACTTATTTGTACTTTTCTCTCATCTTTAAAGTTTGATTCTGTTAAATAACTATTCTTGAAGGAGAGCTGCTGACCTCCAGTGTACATGGCTTAGTCAAATGCATATTAAACATAAAAATTTTCCCAAAAAGCACATAAAAAAAGTCTCTCAATGGGTTAGAAAAATAGAATAATTTTGAAACTTAGATTTAAGTTAAACAAATTATTTTTCTAGTACATTACATTAAAATACTTTGTTTGGGGCAAATTTTTACCTTTAACGTGTATTTGACTTAACCATGAACACTGGAGGTCAGCAGCTGTCCTCTTGAGCGATAGAATGCATAAATCCCTTAGACAATAGTTAATTCAACAGAATTCAAACTTTGAAAATGGGAAAAAAGTATAGGTTTTTTCAGTGCAATTTATTTTGGATCTTGTTAACGCGATTGCTGCGCATTTCCTGGCATTATTCTGGCAAGGATTGGTACTCGAAAACTAAATATTTTCCATCTTTGAGTACGCCAGTGACAAGCGGATTTCATTTGAATGTTGTTTGTTGGAACTCTTGCTATTCTGGTTCAGGTTCTTGCAAAATGAATTGCTGCAACGTCCGGGAATCGAACCCGGGCCGCCCGCGTGGCAGGCGAGCATTCTACCACTGAACCAACGTTGCTGGCACATAGGGAAAGGACAATTTGTGGCTCTTTGTAACCCCCCAAACAGCCCATGACCTATGGAGAGAAGGGCAAAATGTTATCCGCAGTCGGTAGGATTCGAACCTACGCTCCCAGAGGGAATCTGATTTCTAGTCAGACGCCTTAACCACTCGGCCACGACTGCAATCCATTGATGGGGGCACATTTGGCGGCATTCTCATACAGTAGAATAACTTGGATTAGCTTAGCTTGCCACTTCACACAGGTTTGCAAGCAGCCCGGCTAGCTCAGTCGGTAGAGCATGAGACTCTTAATCTCAGGGTCGTGGGTTCGAGCCCCACGTTGGGCGACCATTCCTTTTGGTGTGTTTCCCACTTAGCTGCAACGAGTATGAGGTGCACACTCATGGACCCACCAGCAGAAAGGGCGCCATGGCTTAGTTGGTTAAAGCGCCTGTCTAGTAAACAGGAGATCCCGAGTTCGAATCTCGGTGGTGCCTCAACTTTTTTTGACCAACCCAACTGTCAAAAGAAGGCCTCTGAAAGATTTCACTGCTCACATTTTGCCCAAGATACAGGAAAAATGAAGCGAAACAAACAGTTCAACAAAATGCCGCGACCCGGGATCGAACCGGGGACCTTTAGATCTTCAGTCTAACGCTCTCCCAACTGAGCTATCACGGCCTGTGCTATGTTCTTGGCGACCCAAGCGGAAACGCAGCAGCATAGCATTTCAAAAAGAAAAAGTGGCCTGACAGACGAAAACAAACGAACAAACAGAAAAAGAGACAGGTCCTACCGAGATTTGAACTCGGATCGCTGGATTCAGAGTCCAGAGTGCTAACCATTACACCATAGGACCTTCACATCTAGCGATGTCAAGATGCACGTACAGTTTTCCAATCGTTTTCCCATTGAAAAGAAAAAGGTAAAACAACTGGAACATATTTGCAGAAACCCTGAAATTAGGGCCAAACATGACCAATCCAAAAAGCAAGTGGGCTCGTCCGGGATTTGAACCCGGGACCTCTCGCACCCTAAGCGAGAATCATACCCCTAGACCAACGAGCCAGCTGTTGAGTGGTAACAGTGCGTGTGGGTATTTATTTGACATGCCTGCGGAAGGAGACTCACCTTTGAACGAGGACCTTCAAGAAAGAAGAAGAAAAAACAGACTGTTTGGTTCCTGCCGGGATCGAACCGGCGACCTTATCCGTGTGAAGGACACGTGATAACCACTACACTAAGGAACCTTGCTGGTAGAGAGGCAAATTCTTTGTTTGAAATATTGAGTTGTAGCAAATGTGGTATGGATCTGTCCCAACGGTGTACTACAGGGTCTCGTGGCGCAACGGATAACGCGTCTGACTACGGATCAGAAGATTGCAGGTTCGAATCCTGCCGAGATCGGATTTTTATCTTTGAACAGACTAAATGTGTATGACTGAGACACATGGCATGACATTGCATACACAGATACATGGACAATATGTTTGTTTAGCTGCCAATACTTATGTTTTGTTCACGTTGATTGCTACGCTCAACAAGAAAAAGGTGTCTGCGCCCCCGGGTGGGCTCGAACCACCAACCTTTCGGTTAACAGCCGAACGCGCTAGCCGATTGCGCCACGGAGGCAAGTTGATGATGCTGGTATCGAAATAATTGAGAAATATGCCAACATGGTTAAATAATTGTACAATTGAGAAAGCCAGTTTGGAAAATGCTTTGTTTAAGTTTGCACTGCTAAACACATCATACATCCTTCCGTTATGGTCTAGTGGTTAGGATAGCTGGCTCTCACCCAGCAGGCCCGGGTTCGATTCCCGGTAACGGAAAACTTTTTTCCCCCCTCTTGTGCGCTTGTCCAAGTGTAGTTGAGTTGGTATAGCATCGAATTTCTCGAGAGAAGAAAAGGCAATAATTGAACAAAACTTCCGACGAGGATGGGATTCGAACCCACGCGGGCAGAGCCCATTGGATTAGCAGTCCAACGCCTTAACCACTCGGCCACCTCGTCAACTAGGAGGAGTCAGGCCGAAACTTGGGAAGCCCTTGATGTTTGCATGAAAGAATGAGATCCTGGTGGTTCAGCAGTTTTTAGAGAAGAAAAAGATTTCCCACGCCGGGAGTTGAACCCGGGCCTCCTGGGTGAAAGCCAGATATCCTAGCCGTTAGACCACGTGGGATCATGTTTCCGTCCGGGATCGAACCGGAGACCTTCTGCGTGTTAGGCAGATGTGATAACCGCTACACCACGGAAACTCTGTGGTATAGTGCCAACTAAGGTGGGATGTTATCAAATCACGGAAAAGGCTGGCCTTTGTGGTATGTACACTAGAACATTTGTGCCTTTGTCACTGTCTCTAGCCGTGATCGTCTAGTGGTTAGGACCCTGCGTTGTGGCCGCAGTAACCCAGGTTCGAATCCTGGTCACGGCAGTGACAATTTTTTCCTTTCCCTGTCACATCGTGACTTTGAATTTGGAACTGGCGGATGGTATTGTGGGAGCCCATGTCATGAAGAAGCGTCAGTGGTATAGTGGTGAGCATAGCTGCCTTCCAAGCAGTTGACCCGGGTTCGATTCCCGGCTGACGCAGAGCTGAATTTTTAAGCCATGGTATGTGCCGTAATTGGCCAATACTGCTTCCAAATTGTGCAACAGAGATCACCAAGCCTCCGTAGCGCAGTAGGCAGCGCGTCAGTCTCATAATCTGAAGGCCGTGAGTTCGAGCCTCACCGGGGGCAGACTTCATTTTGATCTTAATATGTCTAATGCGTGTAGTGATGGAAAGGAAAACGAAAGTTTAGGCCTACGACACCAAGTATTCCCAGGCGGTCACCCATCCAAGTACTAACTTGGCCCAATGTTGCTTAACTTCAGTGATCGGACGAGAACTGGTGCTTTCAACATGGTATGGCCGTAGACATTGATGATGGGCAATGCAACGGTATGAGTCAATCCTTTTCTGCTGCGATGGCGTAGGGATTAAGCACAAGGTACTACAAGACAAGCAGTCGGCTTCAGGGCATTAGGGGTAGCGTGGCCGAGCGGTCTAAGGCGCTGGTTTAAGGCACCAGTCCTTTCGAGGGCGTGGGTTCGAATCCCACCGCTGCCAAAGCTTTTTCCTCACTTTAGAATTATTGTTGGCTGAAGTGGCTGTTATTCGGTTTGTTTTTGTTTTGATTGTATCTCCGTCCCCTAGGCAGACTGGGGTCAATCATTTGTTTGTCTCCATACATGATGAACAGGTTTCATGAGCTATGGCAAAATGTTGCTTGGAGATGCGGGGTATCGATCCCCGTACCTCTCGCATGCTAAGCGAGCGCTCTACCATCTGAGCTACATCCCCTTCTTGCTGTTGATGTCCGAAAGCAAGTATTTGAATCTTCTGTCTCGGGAAATCAAAAGGTCGCACAGCAACTGTGGTTAAATTGACAAAGCAATTCCTCACCCGACAGCTACCTTCGATAGCTCAGTTGGTAGAGCGGTGGACTGTAGTTGTTACTCTGCGAGCAGATATCCATAGGTCGCTGGTTCAAATCCGGCTCGAAGGAACTAACCTTTTTCGTCCTTTTTTTCATATTTTCCATCGGAACACGAACACGGTGTTAGCTTTGAACACCAATGCTCAACGACATCGGTGTCAGCATCGAGTGTAACCGACATTAGAAAGCCAGGACATGATGTTGCTTAATTTTTTTCATTTTCCCTGGCGTCTATCCATTCCTCGATAGTCTAGTGGTGAGGATCTCCGCCTGTCACGTGGAAGGCCCGGGTTCGATTCCCGGTCGGGGAGAATGCAACTTTTTGACAGGACAGCTTGAGAGACATGCATTTCATTGCTCCAGCTTTATGATAGAAGGCAATTTGGTTACATAATTTACCTCCAATACCATTGAGCCCGGGTAGCTCAGTCGGTAGAGCGTTAGGCTTTTAACCTAACGGTCCAGGGTTCGAGCCCCTGCTCGGGCGCTACCCTTTTGCACAGACGTGCACTTAAATCACTTTGTCAGCAAATTAAAAGGAGTATGGCCCGTAGGGGGATCGAACCCGTGACCTTCGCGTTATTAGCACGACGCTCTAACCAACTGAGCTAACGGGCCTACACACGGTTGTTGGACTAAAAACTTTGCATTGATATAGTGTATTTGCATAGCTTGTTGCTTGTGGCTGCCTACACCGTGAGTCAACAGTCAGTTTGGCCGAGTGGTCTAAGGCGCTGCGTTCAGGTCGCAGTCCACTTCTGTGGGCGTGAGTTCGAATCTCACAGCTGACAAACTCCTTTTTCCTGTCCATTGTGTGTGCGTGCTGCTCTATTTTGGCAGCAAACCAAATATACATAAAATGTTTGACTCAACCAGACAAGGATAGCAGAGTGGCGCAGTGGAAGCGTGCTGGGCCCATAACCCAGAGGTCCGTAGATCGAAACTACGCTCTGCTAAAACCCAATTCTTTTCTTCTGTTCTGTTCTCTTTTCTTTATTTCAGACGTCAACAGGGACCACAAATGTGTCCCCGCACCCCAACACGACCCATTAGCGCAGAGGATAGCGCGTTGGACTTCTAATCCAAAGGTCCTGGGTTCGATCCCCAGATGGGTTGCAAACTGTTTTGCCAGCCAGTAAGATGTCAGGATGGCCGAGTGGTCTAAGGCGCCAGACTCAAGGCATAATCCTTGCTCTGCAATACGGAGTAGGCTCTGGAGAATTCTGGTCCTCGATGAGGGCATGGGTTCGAATCCCATTTCTGACAAACAACTTTTGGCATTAATTTTCTGCAACTGCCACCCTCCCACTCAAGGAAGTATCGCCATCAAAACGCAGAGCTAAGATTGACCACAATTGTTTGCTTGTTTCACCGCACACGGGGATATAGCTCAGTGGTAGAGCATCCGGCTGCAGTCCGGCAGGTCCTTGGTTCAACTCCGAGTGTCCCCTTAGGTGAAACTTTTTTTGGTTTAGCACATTGCAACCTTGCATCCAGAAAAAAAAAAAAAGAAAAATCAAGGGCCAAACCGGGATTTGAACCCGGGACCTCCTGCACCCAAAGCAGGAATCATACCCCTAGACCATTTGGCCGCCCGGTTAGGTTAAGTCAACAGTGATTTAATACACTTGATGTAACTTTGACTGCTTTAATAAAGTCTGGCATTGAAACCAACATGATTCAGATGTTTCTCTGGATGTTGCACAGTTTTCTAATTCATATCAGACCTTTCTGTCCATATAAATAACACATAAAACCAACCGCTGGTTCATAGTTGGTAAAAATGATTAACTGAACCTAAAATTTTGGGGAGGAATAAAGATATTCAAGATTTAATTTTTTGTTTTCAAAATAAAGATACTAAGAAAGAGAGGTAATGTCTGATTGAGCCAATAAATGAATCGCATCGGAGCATACATGAAATCTCATTAGTTGAATTAAACTGAAGGTTTCTAGTTTTTTTCATGAGAGTTAATTTGAGCTGTTCTTTCAACTATTACTCGAATCAAGTCCATCTCATGAAGTGCTGCCTTCATATTGTTGTTTCACATCTATGTTTTATCTGTGCATTAATAATAAATATGCTTCATCTATTGCAATCGTTGTAAAATAATAAAAATCTCTTTATGAATTTAAGTTAATAAAATCATATTTTTTTCTTGGGTTTCAATAAAACAAAAAAATAATATCTCGGACTTCTAAAGTCTTTTTATATGTTTCCTCACTGTTTGGCCACTACTTGGTCACAAATGCTCAAAACACAAACCTTTTTCGACCTAAGATACTCAATTGGTTCCTTCTACAAGTCCAATCCATCAGTTTTGGGATGTCTTTATATTTCAAGATAAATTTATGAAAAAGGGAAATTTGGGTGTTGCCTATTGTATGCACAGATACCATTAAATCAACAGAAAAAAATACTTATTTGTACTTTTCTCTCATCTTTAAAGTTTGATTCTGTTAAATAACTATTCTTGAAGGAGAGCTGCTGACCTCCAGTGTACATGGCTTAGTCAAATGCATATTAAACATAAAAATTTTCCCAAAAAGCACATAAAAAAAGTCTCTCAATGGGTTAGAAAAATAGAATAATTTTGAAACTTAGATTTAAGTTAAACAAATTATTTTTCTAGTACATTACATTAAAATACTTTGTTTGGGGCAAATTTTTACCTTTAACGTGTATTTGACTTAACCATGAACACTGGAGGTCAGCAGTTGTCCTCTTGAGCGATAGAATGCATAAATCCCTTAGACAATAGTTAATTCAACAGAATTCAAACTTTGAAAATGGGAAAAAAGTATAGGTTTTTTCAGTGCAATTTATTTTGGATCTTGTTAACGCGATTGCTGCGCATTTCCTGGCATTATTCTGGCAAGGATTGGTACTCGAAAACTAAATATTTTCCATCTTTGAGTACGCCAGTGACAAGCGGATTTCATTTGAATGTTGTTTGTTGGAACTCTTGCTATTCTGGTTCAGGTTCTTGCAAAATGAATTGCTGCAACGTCCGGGAATCGAACCCGGGCCGCCCGCGTGGCAGGCGAGCATTCTACCACTGAACCAACGTTGCTGGCACATAGGGAAAGGACAATTTGTGGCTCTTTGTAACCCCCCAAACAGCCCATGACCTATGGAGAGAAGGGCAAAATGTTATCCGCAGTCGGTAGGATTCGAACCTACGCTCCCAGAGGGAATCTGATTTCTAGTCAGACGCCTTAACCACTCGGCCACGACTGCAATCCATTGATGGGGGCACATTTGGCGGCATTCTCATACAGTAGAATAACTTGGATTAGCTTAGCTTGCCACTTCACACAGGTTTGCAAGCAGCCCGGCTAGCTCAGTCGGTAGAGCATGAGACTCTTAATCTCAGGGTCGTGGGTTCGAGCCCCACGTTGGGCGACCATTCCTTTTGGTGTGTTTCCCACTTAGCTGCAACGAGTATGAGGTGCACACTCATGGACCCACCAGCAGAAAGGGCGCCATGGCTTAGTTGGTTAAAGCGCCTGTCTAGTAAACAGGAGATCCCGAGTTCGAATCTCGGTGGTGCCTCAACTTTTTTTGACCAACCCAACTGTCAAAAGAAGGCCTCTGAAAGATTTCACTGCTCACATTTTGCCCAAGATACAGGAAAAATGAAGCGAAACAAACAGTTCAACAAAATGCCGCGACCCGGGATCGAACCGGGGACCTTTAGATCTTCAGTCTAACGCTCTCCCAACTGAGCTATCACGGCCTGTGCTATGTTCTTGGCGACCCAAGCGGAAACGCAGCAGCATAGCATTTCAAAAAGAAAAAGTGGCCTGACAGACGAAAACAAACGAACAAACAGAAAAAGAGACAGGTCCTACCGAGATTTGAACTCGGATCGCTGGATTCAGAGTCCAGAGTGCTAACCATTACACCATAGGACCTTCACATCTAGCGATGTCAAGATGCACGTACAGTTTTCCAATCGTTTTCCCATTGAAAAGAAAAAGGTAAAACAACTGGAACATATTTGCAGAAACCCTGAAATTAGGGCCAAACATGACCAATCCAAAAAGCAAGTGGGCTCGTCCGGGATTTGAACCCGGGACCTCTCGCACCCTAAGCGAGAATCATACCCCTAGACCAACGAGCCAGCTGTTGAGTGGTAACAGTGCGTGTGGGTATTTATTTGACATGCCTGCGGAAGGAGACTCACCTTTGAACGAGGACCTTCAAGAAAGAAGAAGAAAAAACAGACTGTTTGGTTCCTGCCGGGATCGAACCGGCGACCTTGTCCGTGTGAAGGACACGTGATAACCACTACACTAAGGAACCTTGCTGGTAGAGAGGCAAATTCTTTGTTTGAAATATTGAGTTGTAGCAAATGTGGTATGGATCTGTCCCAACGGTGTACTACAGGGTCTCGTGGCGCAACGGATAACGCGTCTGACTACGGATCAGAAGATTGCAGGTTCGAATCCTGCCGAGATCGGATTTTTATCTTTGAACAGACTAAATGTGTATGACTGAGACACATGGCATGACATTGCATACACAGATACATGGACAATATGTTTGTTTAGCTGCCAATACTTATGTTTTGTTCACGTTGATTGCTACGCTCAACAAGAAAAAGGTGTCTGCGCCCCCGGGTGGGCTCGAACCACCAACCTTTCGGTTAACAGCCGAACGCGCTAGCCGATTGCGCCACGGAGGCAAGTTGATGATGCTGGTATCGAAATAATTGAGAAATATGCCAACATGGTTAAATAATTGTACAATTGAGAAAGCCAGTTTGGAAAATGCTTTGTTTAAGTTTGCACTGCTAAACACATCATACATCCTTCCGTTATGGTCTAGTGGTTAGGATAGCTGGCTCTCACCCAGCAGGCCCGGGTTCGATTCCCGGTAACGGAAAACTTTTTTCCCCCCTCTTGTGCGCTTGTCCAAGTGTAGTTGAGTTGGTATAGCATCGAATTTCTCGAGAGAAGAAAAGGCAATAATTGAACAAAACTTCCGACGAGGATGGGATTCGAACCCACGCGGGCAGAGCCCATTGGATTAGCAGTCCAACG
>NC_137264.1:25442363-25444863 GCF_053477335.1 Acartia tonsa | reverse complement strand
ACAGGAGATCCCGAGTTCGAATCTCGGTGGTGCCTCAACTTTTTTTGACCAACCCAACTGTCAAAAGAAGGCCTCTGAAAGATTTCACTGCTCACATTTTGCCCAAGATACAGGAAAAATGAAGCGAAACAAACAGTTCAACAAAATGCCGCGACCCGGGATCGAACCGGGGACCTTTAGATCTTCAGTCTAACGCTCTCCCAACTGAGCTATCACGGCCTGTGCTATGTTCTTGGCGACCCAAGCGGAAACGCAGCAGCATAGCATTTCAAAAAGAAAAAGTGGCCTGACAGACGAAAACAAACGAACAAACAGAAAAAGAGACAGGTCCTACCGAGATTTGAACTCGGATCGCTGGATTCAGAGTCCAGAGTGCTAACCATTACACCATAGGACCTTCACATCTAGCGATGTCAAGATGCACGTACAGTTTTCCAATCGTTTTCCCATTGAAAAGAAAAAGGTAAAACAACTGGAACATATTTGCAGAAACCCTGAAATTAGGGCCAAACATGACCAATCCAAAAAGCAAGTGGGCTCGTCCGGGATTTGAACCCGGGACCTCTCGCACCCTAAGCGAGAATCATACCCCTAGACCAACGAGCCAGCTGTTGAGTGGTAACAGTGCGTGTGGGTATTTATTTGACATGCCTGCGGAAGGAGACTCACCTTTGAACGAGGACCTTCAAGAAAGAAGAAGAAAAAACAGACTGTTTGGTTCCTGCCGGGATCGAACCGGCGACCTTGTCCGTGTGAAGGACACGTGATAACCACTACACTAAGGAACCTTGCTGGTAGAGAGGCAAATTCTTTGTTTGAAATATTGAGTTGTAGCAAATGTGGTATGGATCTGTCCCAACGGTGTACTACAGGGTCTCGTGGCGCAACGGATAACGCGTCTGACTACGGATCAGAAGATTGCAGGTTCGAATCCTGCCGAGATCGGATTTTTATCTTTGAACAGACTAAATGTGTATGACTGAGACACATGGCATGACATTGCATACACAGATACATGGACAATATGTTTGTTTAGCTGCCAATACTTATGTTTTGTTCACGTTGATTGCTACGCTCAACAAGAAAAAGGTGTCTGCGCCCCCGGGTGGGCTCGAACCACCAACCTTTCGGTTAACAGCCGAACGCGCTAGCCGATTGCGCCACGGAGGCAAGTTGATGATGCTGGTATCGAAATAATTGAGAAATATGCCAACATGGTTAAATAATTGTACAATTGAGAAAGCCAGTTTGGAAAATGCTTTGTTTAAGTTTGCACTGCTAAACACATCATACATCCTTCCGTTATGGTCTAGTGGTTAGGATAGCTGGCTCTCACCCAGCAGGCCCGGGTTCGATTCCCGGTAACGGAAAACTTTTTTCCCCCCTCTTGTGCGCTTGTCCAAGTGTAGTTGAGTTGGTATAGCATCGAATTTCTCGAGAGAAGAAAAGGCAATAATTGAACAAAACTTCCGACGAGGATGGGATTCGAACCCACGCGGGCAGAGCCCATTGGATTAGCAGTCCAACGCCTTAACCACTCGGCCACCTCGTCAACTAGGAGGAGTCAGGCCGAAACTTGGGAAGCCCTTGATGTTTGCATGAAAGAATGAGATCCTGGTGGTTCAGCAGTTTTTAGAGAAGAAAAAGATTTCCCACGCCGGGAGTTGAACCCGGGCCTCCTGGGTGAAAGCCAGATATCCTAGCCGTTAGACCACGTGGGATCATGTTTCCGTCCGGGATCGAACCGGAGACCTTCTGCGTGTTAGGCAGATGTGATAACCGCTACACCACGGAAACTCTGTGGTATAGTGCCAACTAAGGTGGGATGTTATCAAATCACGGAAAAGGCTGGCCTTTGTGGTATGTACACTAGAACATTTGTGCCTTTGTCACTGTCTCTAGCCGTGATCGTCTAGTGGTTAGGACCCTGCGTTGTGGCCGCAGTAACCCAGGTTCGAATCCTGGTCACGGCAGTGACAATTTTTTCCTTTCCCTGTCACATCGTGACTTTGAATTTGGAACTGGCGGATGGTATTGTGGGAGCCCATGTCATGAAGAAGCGTCAGTGGTATAGTGGTGAGCATAGCTGCCTTCCAAGCAGTTGACCCGGGTTCGATTCCCGGCTGACGCAGAGCTGAATTTTTAAGCCATGGTATGTGCCGTAATTGGCCAATACTGCTTCCAAATTGTGCAACAGAGATCACCAAGCCTCCGTAGCGCAGTAGGCAGCGCGTCAGTCTCATAATCTGAAGGCCGTGAGTTCGAGCCTCACCGGGGGCAGACTTCATTTTGATCTTAATATGTCTAATGCGTGTAGTGATGGAAAGGAAAACGAAAGTTTAGGCCTACGACACCAAGTATTCCCAGGCGGTCACCCATCCAAGTACTAACTTGGCCCAATGTTGCTTAACTTCAGTGATCGGACGAGAACTGGTGCTTTCAACATGGTATGGCCGTAGACATTGATGATGGGCAATGCAACGGTATGAGTCAATCCTTT
>NC_137264.1:25437363-25439863 GCF_053477335.1 Acartia tonsa | reverse complement strand
AGCTGTTCTTTCAACTATTACTCGAATCAAGTCCATCTCATGAAGTGCTGCCTTCATATTGTTGTTTCACATCTATGTTTTATCTGTGCATTAATAATAAATATGCTTCATCTATTGCAATCGTTGTAAAATAATAAAAATCTCTTTATGAATTTAAGTTAATAAAATCATATTTTTTTCTTGGGTTTCAATAAAACAAAAAAATAATATCTCGGACTTCTAAAGTCTTTTTATATGTTTCCTCACTGTTTGGCCACTACTTGGTCACAAATGCTCAAAACACAAACCTTTTTCGACCTAAGATACTCAATTGGTTCCTTCTACAAGTCCAATCCATCAGTTTTGGGATGTCTTTATATTTCAAGATAAATTTATGAAAAAGGGAAATTTGGGTGTTGCCTATTGTATGCACAGATACCATTAAATCAACAGAAAAAAATACTTATTTGTACTTTTCTCTCATCTTTAAAGTTTGATTCTGTTAAATAACTATTCTTGAAGGAGAGCTGCTGACCTCCAGTGTACATGGCTTAGTCAAATGCATATTAAACATAAAAATTTTCCCAAAAAGCACATAAAAAAAGTCTCTCAATGGGTTAGAAAAATAGAATAATTTTGAAACTTAGATTTAAGTTAAACAAATTATTTTTCTAGTACATTACATTAAAATACTTTGTTTGGGGCAAATTTTTACCTTTAACGTGTATTTGACTTAACCATGAACACTGGAGGTCAGCAGCTGTCCTCTTGAGCGATAGAATGCATAAATCCCTTAGACAATAGTTAATTCAACAGAATTCAAACTTTGAAAATGGGAAAAAAGTATAGGTTTTTTCAGTGCAATTTATTTTGGATCTTGTTAACGCGATTGCTGCGCATTTCCTGGCATTATTCTGGCAAGGATTGGTACTCGAAAACTAAATATTTTCCATCTTTGAGTACGCCAGTGACAAGCGGATTTCATTTGAATGTTGTTTGTTGGAACTCTTGCTATTCTGGTTCAGGTTCTTGCAAAATGAATTGCTGCAACGTCCGGGAATCGAACCCGGGCCGCCCGCGTGGCAGGCGAGCATTCTACCACTGAACCAACGTTGCTGGCACATAGGGAAAGGACAATTTGTGGCTCTTTGTAACCCCCCAAACAGCCCATGACCTATGGAGAGAAGGGCAAAATGTTATCCGCAGTCGGTAGGATTCGAACCTACGCTCCCAGAGGGAATCTGATTTCTAGTCAGACGCCTTAACCACTCGGCCACGACTGCAATCCATTGATGGGGGCACATTTGGCGGCATTCTCATACAGTAGAATAACTTGGATTAGCTTAGCTTGCCACTTCACACAGGTTTGCAAGCAGCCCGGCTAGCTCAGTCGGTAGAGCATGAGACTCTTAATCTCAGGGTCGTGGGTTCGAGCCCCACGTTGGGCGACCATTCCTTTTGGTGTGTTTCCCACTTAGCTGCAACGAGTATGAGGTGCACACTCATGGACCCACCAGCAGAAAGGGCGCCATGGCTTAGTTGGTTAAAGCGCCTGTCTAGTAAACAGGAGATCCCGAGTTCGAATCTCGGTGGTGCCTCAACTTTTTTTGACCAACCCAACTGTCAAAAGAAGGCCTCTGAAAGATTTCACTGCTCACATTTTGCCCAAGATACAGGAAAAATGAAGCGAAACAAACAGTTCAACAAAATGCCGCGACCCGGGATCGAACCGGGGACCTTTAGATCTTCAGTCTAACGCTCTCCCAACTGAGCTATCACGGCCTGTGCTATGTTCTTGGCGACCCAAGCGGAAACGCAGCAGCATAGCATTTCAAAAAGAAAAAGTGGCCTGACAGACGAAAACAAACGAACAAACAGAAAAAGAGACAGGTCCTACCGAGATTTGAACTCGGATCGCTGGATTCAGAGTCCAGAGTGCTAACCATTACACCATAGGACCTTCACATCTAGCGATGTCAAGATGCACGTACAGTTTTCCAATCGTTTTCCCATTGAAAAGAAAAAGGTAAAACAACTGGAACATATTTGCAGAAACCCTGAAATTAGGGCCAAACATGACCAATCCAAAAAGCAAGTGGGCTCGTCCGGGATTTGAACCCGGGACCTCTCGCACCCTAAGCGAGAATCATACCCCTAGACCAACGAGCCAGCTGTTGAGTGGTAACAGTGCGTGTGGGTATTTATTTGACATGCCTGCGGAAGGAGACTCACCTTTGAACGAGGACCTTCAAGAAAGAAGAAGAAAAAACAGACTGTTTGGTTCCTGCCGGGATCGAACCGGCGACCTTGTCCGTGTGAAGGACACGTGATAACCACTACACTAAGGAACCTTGCTGGTAGAGAGGCAAATTCTTTGTTTGAAATATTGAGTTGTAGCAAATGTGGTATGGATCTGTCCCAACGGTGTACTACAGGGTCTCGTGGCGCAACGGATAACGCGTCTGACTACGGATCAGAAGATTGCAGGTTCGAATCCTGCCGAGATCGGATTTTTATCTTT
>NC_137264.1:25424863-25432363 GCF_053477335.1 Acartia tonsa | reverse complement strand
TTTCATTTGAATGTTGTTTGTTGGAACTCTTGCTATTCTGGTTCAGGTTCTTGCAAAATGAATTGCTGCAACGTCCGGGAATCGAACCCGGGCCGCCCGCGTGGCAGGCGAGCATTCTACCACTGAACCAACGTTGCTGGCACATAGGGAAAGGACAATTTGTGGCTCTTTGTAACCCCCCAAACAGCCCATGACCTATGGAGAGAAGGGCAAAATGTTATCCGCAGTCGGTAGGATTCGAACCTACGCTCCCAGAGGGAATCTGATTTCTAGTCAGACGCCTTAACCACTCGGCCACGACTGCAATCCATTGATGGGGGCACATTTGGCGGCATTCTCATACAGTAGAATAACTTGGATTAGCTTAGCTTGCCACTTCACACAGGTTTGCAAGCAGCCCGGCTAGCTCAGTCGGTAGAGCATGAGACTCTTAATCTCAGGGTCGTGGGTTCGAGCCCCACGTTGGGCGACCATTCCTTTTGGTGTGTTTCCCACTTAGCTGCAACGAGTATGAGGTGCACACTCATGGACCCACCAGCAGAAAGGGCGCCATGGCTTAGTTGGTTAAAGCGCCTGTCTAGTAAACAGGAGATCCCGAGTTCGAATCTCGGTGGTGCCTCAACTTTTTTTGACCAACCCAACTGTCAAAAGAAGGCCTCTGAAAGATTTCACTGCTCACATTTTGCCCAAGATACAGGAAAAATGAAGCGAAACAAACAGTTCAACAAAATGCCGCGACCCGGGATCGAACCGGGGACCTTTAGATCTTCAGTCTAACGCTCTCCCAACTGAGCTATCACGGCCTGTGCTATGTTCTTGGCGACCCAAGCGGAAACGCAGCAGCATAGCATTTCAAAAAGAAAAAGTGGCCTGACAGACGAAAACAAACGAACAAACAGAAAAAGAGACAGGTCCTACCGAGATTTGAACTCGGATCGCTGGATTCAGAGTCCAGAGTGCTAACCATTACACCATAGGACCTTCACATCTAGCGATGTCAAGATGCACGTACAGTTTTCCAATCGTTTTCCCATTGAAAAGAAAAAGGTAAAACAACTGGAACATATTTGCAGAAACCCTGAAATTAGGGCCAAACATGACCAATCCAAAAAGCAAGTGGGCTCGTCCGGGATTTGAACCCGGGACCTCTCGCACCCTAAGCGAGAATCATACCCCTAGACCAACGAGCCAGCTGTTGAGTGGTAACAGTGCGTGTGGGTATTTATTTGACATGCCTGCGGAAGGAGACTCACCTTTGAACGAGGACCTTCAAGAAAGAAGAAGAAAAAACAGACTGTTTGGTTCCTGCCGGGATCGAACCGGCGACCTTGTCCGTGTGAAGGACACGTGATAACCACTACACTAAGGAACCTTGCTGGTAGAGAGGCAAATTCTTTGTTTGAAATATTGAGTTGTAGCAAATGTGGTATGGATCTGTCCCAACGGTGTACTACAGGGTCTCGTGGCGCAACGGATAACGCGTCTGACTACGGATCAGAAGATTGCAGGTTCGAATCCTGCCGAGATCGGATTTTTATCTTTGAACAGACTAAATGTGTATGACTGAGACACATGGCATGACATTGCATACACAGATACATGGACAATATGTTTGTTTAGCTGCCAATACTTATGTTTTGTTCACGTTGATTGCTACGCTCAACAAGAAAAAGGTGTCTGCGCCCCCGGGTGGGCTCGAACCACCAACCTTTCGGTTAACAGCCGAACGCGCTAGCCGATTGCGCCACGGAGGCAAGTTGATGATGCTGGTATCGAAATAATTGAGAAATATGCCAACATGGTTAAATAATTGTACAATTGAGAAAGCCAGTTTGGAAAATGCTTTGTTTAAGTTTGCACTGCTAAACACATCATACATCCTTCCGTTATGGTCTAGTGGTTAGGATAGCTGGCTCTCACCCAGCAGGCCCGGGTTCGATTCCCGGTAACGGAAAACTTTTTTCCCCCCTCTTGTGCGCTTGTCCAAGTGTAGTTGAGTTGGTATAGCATCGAATTTCTCGAGAGAAGAAAAGGCAATAATTGAACAAAACTTCCGACGAGGATGGGATTCGAACCCACGCGGGCAGAGCCCATTGGATTAGCAGTCCAACGCCTTAACCACTCGGCCACCTCGTCAACTAGGAGGAGTCAGGCCGAAACTTGGGAAGCCCTTGATGTTTGCATGAAAGAATGAGATCCTGGTGGTTCAGCAGTTTTTAGAGAAGAAAAAGATTTCCCACGCCGGGAGTTGAACCCGGGCCTCCTGGGTGAAAGCCAGATATCCTAGCCGTTAGACCACGTGGGATCATGTTTCCGTCCGGGATCGAACCGGAGACCTTCTGCGTGTTAGGCAGATGTGATAACCGCTACACCACGGAAACTCTGTGGTATAGTGCCAACTAAGGTGGGATGTTATCAAATCACGGAAAAGGCTGGCCTTTGTGGTATGTACACTAGAACATTTGTGCCTTTGTCACTGTCTCTAGCCGTGATCGTCTAGTGGTTAGGACCCTGCGTTGTGGCCGCAGTAACCCAGGTTCGAATCCTGGTCACGGCAGTGACAATTTTTTCCTTTCCCTGTCACATCGTGACTTTGAATTTGGAACTGGGAGCCCATGTCATGAAGAAGCGTCAGTGGTATAGTGGTGAGCATAGCTGCCTTCCAAGCAGTTGACCCGGGTTCGATTCCCGGCTGACGCAGAGCTGAATTTTTAAGCCATGGTATGTGCCGTAATTGGCCAATACTGCTTCCAAATTGTGCAACAGAGATCACCAAGCCTCCGTAGCGCAGTAGGCAGCGCGTCAGTCTCATAATCTGAAGGCCGTGAGTTCGAGCCTCACCGGGGGCAGACTTCATTTTGATCTTAATATGTCTAATGCGTGTAGTGATGGAAAGGAAAACGAAAGTTTAGGCCTACGACACCAAGTATTCCCAGGCGGTCACCCATCCAAGTACTAACTTGGCCCAATGTTGCTTAACTTCAGTGATCGGACGAGAACTGGTGCTTTCAACATGGTATGGCCGTAGACATTGATGATGGGCAATGCAACGGTATGAGTCAATCCTTTTCTGCTGCGATGGCGTAGGGATTAAGCACAAGGTACTACAAGACAAGCAGTCGGCTTCAGGGCATTAGGGGTAGCGTGGCCGAGCGGTCTAAGGCGCTGGTTTAAGGCACCAGTCCTTTCGAGGGCGTGGGTTCGAATCCCACCGCTGCCAAAGCTTTTTCCTCACTTTAGAATTATTGTTGGCTGAAGTGGCTGTTATTCGGTTTGTTTTTGTTTTGATTGTATCTCCGTCCCCTAGGCAGACTGGGGTCAATCATTTGTTTGTCTCCATACATGATGAACAGGTTTCATGAGCTATGGCAAAATGTTGCTTGGAGATGCGGGGTATCGATCCCCGTACCTCTCGCATGCTAAGCGAGCGCTCTACCATCTGAGCTACATCCCCTTCTTGCTGTTGATGTCCGAAAGCAAGTATTTGAATCTTCTGTCTCGGGAAATCAAAAGGTCGCACAGCAACTGTGGTTAAATTGACAAAGCAATTCCTCACCCGACAGCTACCTTCGATAGCTCAGTTGGTAGAGCGGTGGACTGTAGTTGTTACTCTGCGAGCAGATATCCATAGGTCGCTGGTTCAAATCCGGCTCGAAGGAACTAACCTTTTTCGTCCTTTTTTTCATATTTTCCATCGGAACACGAACACGGTGTTAGCTTTGAACACCAATGCTCAACGACATCGGTGTCAGCATCGAGTGTAACCGACATTAGAAAGCCAGGACATGATGTTGCTTAATTTTTTTCATTTTCCCTGGCGTCTATCCATTCCTCGATAGTCTAGTGGTGAGGATCTCCGCCTGTCACGTGGAAGGCCCGGGTTCGATTCCCGGTCGGGGAGAATGCAACTTTTTGACAGGACAGCTTGAGAGACATGCATTTCATCGCTCCAGCTTTATGATAGAAGGCAATTTGGTTACATAATTTACCTCCAATACCATTGAGCCCGGGTAGCTCAGTCGGTAGAGCGTTAGGCTTTTAACCTAACGGTCCAGGGTTCGAGCCCCTGCTCGGGCGCTACCCTTTTGCACAGACGTGCACTTAAATCACTTTGTCAGCAAATTAAAAGGAGTATGGCCCGTAGGGGGATCGAACCCGTGACCTTCGCGTTATTAGCACGACGCTCTAACCAACTGAGCTAACGGGCCTACACACGGTTGTTGGACTAAAAACTTTGCATTGATATAGTGTATTTGCATAGCTTGTTGCTTGTGGCTGCCTACACCGTGAGTCAACAGTCAGTTTGGCCGAGTGGTCTAAGGCGCTGCGTTCAGGTCGCAGTCCACTTCTGTGGGCGTGAGTTCGAATCTCACAGCTGACAAACTCCTTTTTCCTGTCCATTGTGTGTGCGTGCTGCTCTATTTTGGCAGCAAACCAAATATACATAAAATGTTTGACTCAACCAGACAAGGATAGCAGAGTGGCGCAGTGGAAGCGTGCTGGGCCCATAACCCAGAGGTCCGTAGATCGAAACTACGCTCTGCTAAAACCCAATTCTTTTCTTCTGTTCTGTTCTCTTTTCTTTATTTCAGACGTCAACAGGGACCACAAATGTGTCCCCGCACCCCAACACGACCCATTAGCGCAGAGGATAGCGCATTGGACTTCTAATCCAAAGGTCCTGGGTTCGATCCCCAGATGGGTTGCAAACTGTTTTGCCAGCCAGTAAGATGTCAGGATGGCCGAGTGGTCTAAGGCGCCAGACTCAAGGCATAATCCTTGCTCTGCAATACGGAGTAGGCTCTGGAGAATTCTGGTCCTCGATGAGGGCATGGGTTCGAATCCCATTTCTGACAAACAACTTTTGGCATTAATTTTCTGCAACTGCCACCCTCCCACTCAAGGAAGTATCGCCATCAAAACGCAGAGCTAAGATTGACCACAATTGTTTGCTTGTTTCACCGCACACGGGGATATAGCTCAGTGGTAGAGCATCCGGCTGCAGTCCGGCAGGTCCTTGGTTCAACTCCGAGTGTCCCCCTTAGGTGAAACTTTTTTTTGGTTTAGCACATTGCAACCTTGCATCCAGAAAAAAAAAGAAAGAAAAATCAAGGGCCAAACCGGGATTTGAACCCGGGACCTCCTGCACCCAAAGCAGGAATCATACCCCTAGACCATTTGGCCGCCCGGTTAGGTTAAGTCAACAGTGATTTAATACACTTGATGTAACTTTGACTGCTTTAATAAAGTCTGGCATTGAAACCAACATGATTCAGATGTTTCTCTGGATGTTGCACAGTTTTCTAATTCATATCAGACCTTTCTGTCCATATAAATAACACATAAAACCAACCGCTGGTTCATAGTTGGTAAAAATGATTAACTGAACCTAAAATTTTGGGGAGGAATAAAGATATTCAAGATTTAATTTTTTGTTTTCAAAATAAAGATACTAAGAAAGAGAGGTAATGTCTGATTGAGCCAATAAATGAATCGCATCGGAGCATACATGAAATCTCATTAGTTGAATTAAACTGAAGGTTTCTAGTTTTTTTCATGAGAGTTAATTTGAGCTGTTCTTTCAACTATTACTCGAATCAAGTCCATCTCATGAAGTGCTGCCTTCATATTGTTGTTTCACATCTATGTTTTATCTGTGCATTAATAATAAATATGCTTCATCTATTGCAATCGTTGTAAAATAATAAAAATCTCTTTATGAATTTAAGTTAATAAAATCATATTTTTTTCTTGGGTTTCAATAAAACAAAAAAATAATATCTCGGACTTCTAAAGTCTTTTTATATGTTTCCTCACTGTTTGGCCACTACTTGGTCACAAATGCTCAAAACACAAACCTTTTTCGACCTAAGATACTCAATTGGTTCCTTCTACAAGTCCAATCCATCAGTTTTGGGATGTCTTTATATTTCAAGATAAATTTATGAAAAAGGGAAATTTGGGTGTTGCCTATTGTATGCACAGATACCATTAAATCAACAGAAAAAAATACTTATTTGTACTTTTCTCTCATCTTTAAAGTTTGATTCTGTTAAATAACTATTCTTGAAGGAGAGCTGCTGACCTCCAGTGTACATGGCTTAGTCAAATGCATATTAAACATAAAAATTTTCCCAAAAAGCACATAAAAAAAGTCTCTCAATGGGTTAGAAAAATAGAATAATTTTGAAACTTAGATTTAAGTTAAACAAATTATTTTTCTAGTACATTACATTAAAATACTTTGTTTGGGGCAAATTTTTACCTTTAACGTGTATTTGACTTAACCATGAACACTGGAGGTCAGCAGCTGTCCTCTTGAGCGATAGAATGCATAAATCCCTTAGACAATAGTTAATTCAACAGAATTCAAACTTTGAAAATGGGAAAAAAGTATAGGTTTTTTCAGTGCAATTTATTTTGGATCTTGTTAACGCGATTGCTGCGCATTTCCTGGCATTATTCTGGCAAGGATTGGTACTCGAAAACTAAATATTTTCCATCTTTGAGTACGCCAGTGACAAGCGGATTTCATTTGAATGTTGTTTGTTGGAACTCTTGCTATTCTGGTTCAGGTTCTTGCAAAATGAATTGCTGCAACGTCCGGGAATCGAACCCGGGCCGCCCGCGTGGCAGGCGAGCATTCTACCACTGAACCAACGTTGCTGGCACATAGGGAAAGGACAATTTGTGGCTCTTTGTAACCCCCAAACAGCCCATGACCTATGGAGAGAAGGGCAAAATGTTATCCGCAGTCGGTAGGATTCGAACCTACGCTCCCAGAGGGAATCTGATTTCTAGTCAGACGCCTTAACCACTCGGCCACGACTGCAATCCATTGATGGGGGCACATTTGGCGGCATTCTCATACAGTAGAATAACTTGGATTAGCTTAGCTTGCCACTTCACACAGGTGTTGCAAGCAGCCCGGCTAGCTCAGTCGGTAGAGCATGAGACTCTTAAATCTCAGGGTCGTGGGTTCGAGCCCCACGTTGGGCGACCATTCCTTTTGGTGTGTTTCCCACTTAGCTGCAACGAGTATGAGGTGCACACTCATGGACCCACCAGCAGAAAGGGCGCCATGGCTTAGTTGGTTAAAGCGCCTGTCTAGTAAACAGGAGATCCCGAGTTCGAATCTCGGTGGTGCCTCAACTTTTTTTTGACCAACCCAACTGTCAAAAGAAGGCCTCTGAAAGATTTCACTGCTCACATTTTGCCCAAGATACAGGAAAAATGAAGCGAAACAAACAGTTCAACAAAAATGCCGCGACCCGGGATCGAACCGGGGACCTTTAGATCTTCAGTCTAACGCTCTCCCAACTGAGCTATCACGGCCTGTGCTATGTTCTTGGCGACCCAAGCGGAAACGCAGCAGCATAGCATTTCAAAAAGAAAAAGTGGCCTGACAGACGAAAACAAACGAACAAACAGAAAAAGAGACAGGTCCTACCGAGATTTGAACTCGGATCGCTGGATTCAGAGTCCAGAGTGCTAACCATT
>NC_137264.1:25419155-25424763 GCF_053477335.1 Acartia tonsa | reverse complement strand
GCGTAGGGATTAAGCACAAGGTACTACAAGACAAGCAGTCGGCTTCAGGGCATTAGGGGTAGCGTGGCCGAGCGGTCTAAGGCGCTGGTTTAAGGCACCAGTCCTTTCGAGGGCGTGGGTTCGAATCCCACCGCTGCCAAAGCTTTTTCCTCACTTTAGAATTATTGTTGGCTGAAGTGGCTGTTATTCGGTTTGTTTTTGTTTTGATTGTATCTCCGTCCCCTAGGCAGACTGGGGTCAATCATTTGTTTGTCTCCATACATGATGAACAGGTTTCATGAGCTATGGCAAAATGTTGCTTGGAGATGCGGGGTATCGATCCCCGTACCTCTCGCATGCTAAGCGAGCGCTTTACCATCTGAGCTACATCCCCTTCTTGCTGTTGATGTCCGAAAGCAAGTATTTGAATCTTCTGTCTCGGGAAATCAAAAGGTCGCACAGCAACTGTGGTTAAATTGACAAAGCAATTCCTCACCCGACAGCTACCTTCGATAGCTCAGTTGGTAGAGCGGTGGACTGTAGTTGTTACTCTGCGAGCAGATATCCATAGGTCGCTGGTTCAAATCCGGCTCGAAGGAACTAACCTTTTTCGTCCTTTTTTTCATATTTTCCATCGGAACACGAACACGGTGTTAGCTTTGAACACCAATGCTCAACGACATCGGTGTCAGCATCGAGTGTAACCGACATTAGAAAGCCAGGACATGATGTTGCTTAATTTTTTTCATTTTCCCTGGCGTCTATCCATTCCTCGATAGTCTAGTGGTGAGGATCTCCGCCTGTCACGTGGAAGGCCCGGGTTCGATTCCCGGTCGGGGAGAATGCAACTTTTTGACAGGACAGCTTGAGAGACATGCATTTCATCGCTCCAGCTTTATGATAGAAGGCAATTTGGTTACATAATTTACCTCCAATACCATTGAGCCCGGGTAGCTCAGTCGGTAGAGCGTTAGGCTTTTAACCTAACGGTCCAGGGTTCGAGCCCCTGCTCGGGCGCTACCCTTTTGCACAGACGTGCACTTAAATCACTTTGTCAGCAAATTAAAAGGAGTATGGCCCGTAGGGGGATCGAACCCGTGACCTTCGCGTTATTAGCACGACGCTCTAACCAACTGAGCTAACGGGCCTACACACGGTTGTTGGACTAAAAACTTTGCATTGATATAGTGTATTTGCATAGCTTGTTGCTTGTGGCTGCCTACACCGTGAGTCAACAGTCAGTTTGGCCGAGTGGTCTAAGGCGCTGCGTTCAGGTCGCAGTCCACTTCTGTGGGCGTGAGTTCGAATCTCACAGCTGACAAACTCCTTTTTCCTGTCCATTGTGTGTGCGTGCTGCTCTATTTTGGCAGCAAACCAAATATACATAAAATGTTTGACTCAACCAGACAAGGATAGCAGAGTGGCGCAGTGGAAGCGTGCTGGGCCCATAACCCAGAGGTCCGTAGATCGAAACTACGCTCTGCTAAAACCCAATTCTTTTCTTCTGTTCTGTTCTCTTTTCTTTATTTCAGACGTCAACAGGGACCACAAATGTGTCCCCGCACCCCAACACGACCCATTAGCGCAGAGGATAGCGCGTTGGACTTCTAATCCAAAGGTCCTGGGTTCGATCCCCAGATGGGTTGCAAACTGTTTTGCCAGCCAGTAAGATGTCAGGATGGCCGAGTGGTCTAAGGCGCCAGACTCAAGGCATAATCCTTGCTCTGCAATACGGAGTAGGCTCTGGAGAATTCTGGTCCTCGATGAGGGCATGGGTTCGAATCCCATTTCTGACAAACAACTTTTGGCATTAATTTTCTGCAACTGCCACCCTCCCACTCAAGGAAGTATCGCCATCAAAACGCAGAGCTAAGATTGACCACAATTGTTTGCTTGTTTCACCGCACACGGGGATATAGCTCAGTGGTAGAGCATCCGGCTGCAGTCCGGCAGGTCCTTGGTTCAACTCCGAGTGTCCCCTTAGGTGAAACTTTTTTTGGTTTAGCACATTGCAACCTTGCATCCAGAAAAAAAAAGAAAGAAAAATCAAGGGCCAAACCGGGATTTGAACCCGGGACCTCCTGCACCCAAAGCAGGAATCATACCCCTAGACCATTTGGCCGCCCGGTTAGGTTAAGTCAACAGTGATTTAATACACTTGATGTAACTTTGACTGCTTTAATAAAGTCTGGCATTGAAACCAACATGATTCAGATGTTTCTCTGGATGTTGCACAGTTTTCTAATTCATATCAGACCTTTCTGTCCATATAAATAACACATAAAACCAACCGCTGGTTCATAGTTGGTAAAAATGATTAACTGAACCTAAAATTTTGGGGAGGAATAAAGATATTCAAGATTTAATTTTTTGTTTTCAAAATAAAGATACTAAGAAAGAGAGGTAATGTCTGATTGAGCCAATAAATGAATCGCATCGGAGCATACATGAAATCTCATTAGTTGAATTAAACTGAAGGTTTCTAGTTTTTTTCATGAGAGTTAATTTGAGCTGTTCTTTCAACTATTACTCGAATCAAGTCCATCTCATGAAGTGCTGCCTTCATATTGTTGTTTCACATCTATGTTTTATCTGTGCATTAATAATAAATATGCTTCATCTATTGCAATCGTTGTAAAATAATAAAAATCTCTTTATGAATTTAAGTTAATAAAATCATATTTTTTTCTTGGGTTTCAATAAAACAAAAAAATAATATCTCGGACTTCTAAAGTCTTTTTATATGTTTCCTCACTGTTTGGCCACTACTTGGTCACAAATGCTCAAAACACAAACCTTTTTCGACCTAAGATACTCAATTGGTTCCTTCTACAAGTCCAATCCATCAGTTTTGGGATGTCTTTATATTTCAAGATAAATTTATGAAAAAGGGAAATTTGGGTGTTGCCTATTGTATGCACAGATACCATTAAATCAACAGAAAAAAATACTTATTTGTACTTTTCTCTCATCTTTAAAGTTTGATTCTGTTAAATAACTATTCTTGAAGGAGAGCTGCTGACCTCCAGTGTACATGGCTTAGTCAAATGCATATTAAACATAAAAATTTTCCCAAAAAGCACATAAAAAAAGTCTCTCAATGGGTTAGAAAAATAGAATAATTTTGAAACTTAGATTTAAGTTAAACAAATTATTTTTCTAGTACATTACATTAAAATACTTTGTTTGGGGCAAATTTTTACCTTTAACGTGTATTTGACTTAACCATGAACACTGGAGGTCAGCAGCTGTCCTCTTGAGCGATAGAATGCATAAATCCCTTAGACAATAGTTAATTCAACAGAATTCAAACTTTGAAAATGGGAAAAAAGTATAGGTTTTTTCAGTGCAATTTATTTTGGATCTTGTTAACGCGATTGCTGCGCATTTCCTGGCATTATTCTGGCAAGGATTGGTACTCGAAAACTAAATATTTTCCATCTTTGAGTACGCCAGTGACAAGCGGATTTCATTTGAATGTTGTTTGTTGGAACTCTTGCTATTCTGGTTCAGGTTCTTGCAAAATGAATTGCTGCAACGTCCGGGAATCGAACCCGGGCCGCCCGCGTGGCAGGCGAGCATTCTACCACTGAACCAACATTGCTGGCACATAGGGAAAGGACAATTTGTGGCTCTTTGTAACCCCCCAAACAGCCCATGACCTATGGAGAGAAGGGCAAAATGTTATCCGCAGTCGGTAGGATTCGAACCTACGCTCCCAGAGGGAATCTGATTTCTAGTCAGACGCCTTAACCACTCGGCCACGACTGCAATCCATTGATGGGGGCACATTTGGCGGCATTCTCATACAGTAGAATAACTTGGATTAGCTTAGCTTGCCACTTCACACAGGTTTGCAAGCAGCCCGGCTAGCTCAGTCGGTAGAGCATGAGACTCTTAATCTCAGGGTCGTGGGTTCGAGCCCCACGTTGGGCGACCATTCCTTTTGGTGTGTTTCCCACTTAGCTGCAACGAGTATGAGGTGCACACTCATGGACCCACCAGCAGAAAGGGCGCCATGGCTTAGTTGGTTAAAGCGCCTGTCTAGTAAACAGGAGATCCCGAGTTCGAATCTCGGTGGTGCCTCAACTTTTTTTGACCAACCCAACTGTCAAAAGAAGGCCTCTGAAAGATTTCACTGCTCACATTTTGCCCAAGATACAGGAAAAATGAAGCGAAACAAACAGTTCAACAAAATGCCGCGACCCGGGATCGAACCGGGGACCTTTAGATCTTCAGTCTAACGCTCTCCCAACTGAGCTATCACGGCCTGTGCTATGTTCTTGGCGACCCAAGCGGAAACGCAGCAGCATAGCATTTCAAAAAGAAAAAGTGGCCTGACAGACTAAAACAAACGAACAAACAGAAAAAGAGACAGGTCCTACCGAGATTTGAACTCGGATCGCTGGATTCAGAGTCCAGAGTGCTAACCATTACACCATAGGACCTTCACATCTAGCGATGTCAAGATGCACGTACAGTTTTCCAATCGTTTTCCCATTGAAAAGAAAAAGGTAAAACAACTGGAACATATTTGCAGAAACCCTGAAATTAGGGCCAAACATGACCAATCCAAAAAGCAAGTGGGCTCGTCCGGGATTTGAACCCGGGACCTCTCGCACCCTAAGCGAGAATCATACCCCTAGACCAACGAGCCAGCTGTTGAGTGGTAACAGTGCGTGTGGGTATTTATTTGACATGCCTGCGGAAGGAGACTCACCTTTGAACGAGGACCTTCAAGAAAGAAGAAGAAAAAACAGACTGTTTGGTTCCTGCCGGGATCGAACCGGCGACCTTGTCCGTGTGAAGGACACGTGATAACCACTACACTAAGGAACCTTGCTGGTAGAGAGGCAAATTCTTTGTTTGAAATATTGAGTTGTAGCAAATGTGGTATGGATCTGTCCCAACGGTGTACTACAGGGTCTCGTGGCGCAACGGATAACGCGTCTGACTACGGATCAGAAGATTGCAGGTTCGAATCCTGCCGAGATCGGATTTTTATCTTTGAACAGACTAAATGTGTATGACTGAGACACATGGCATGACATTGCATACACAGATACATGGACAATATGTTTGTTTAGCTGCCAATACTTATGTTTTGTTCACGTTGATTGCTACGCTCAACAAGAAAAAGGTGTCTGCGCCCCCGGGTGGGCTCGAACCACCAACCTTTCGGTTAACAGCCGAACGCGCTAGCCGATTGCGCCACGGAGGCAAGTTGATGATGCTGGTATCGAAATAATTGAGAAATATGCCAACATGGTTAAATAATTGTACAATTGAGAAAGCCAGTTTGGAAAATGCTTTGTTTAAGTTTGCACTGCTAAACACATCATACATCCTTCCGTTATGGTCTAGTGGTTAGGATAGCTGGCTCTCACCCAGCAGGCCCGGGTTCGATTCCCGGTAACGGAAAACTTTTTTCCCCCCTCTTGTGCGCTTGTCCAAGTGTAGTTGAGTTGGTATAGCATCGAATTTCTCGAGAGAAGAAAAGGCAATAATTGAACAAAACTTCCGACGAGGATGGGATTCGAACCCACGCGGGCAGAGCCCATTGGATTAGCAGTCCAACGCCTTAACCACTCGGCCACCTCGTCAACTAGGAGGAGTCAGGCCGAAACTT
>NC_137264.1:25406655-25414155 GCF_053477335.1 Acartia tonsa | reverse complement strand
ACTTTTTTTGACCAACCCAACTGTCAAAAGAAGGCCTCTGAAAGATTTCACTGCTCACATTTTGCCCAAGATACAGGAAAAATGAAGCGAAACAAACAGTTCAACAAAATGCCGCGACCCGGGATCGAACCGGGGACCTTTAGATCTTCAGTCTAACGCTCTCCCAACTGAGCTATCACGGCCTGTGCTATGTTCTTGGCGACCCAAGCGGAAACGCAGCAGCATAGCATTTCAAAAAGAAAAAGTGGCCTGACAGACGAAAACAAACGAACAAACAGAAAAAGAGACAGGTCCTACCGAGATTTGAACTCGGATCGCTGGATTCAGAGTCCAGAGTGCTAACCATTACACCATACGACCTTCACATCTAGCGATGTCAAGATGCACGTACAGTTTTCCAATCGTTTTCCCATTGAAAAGAAAAAGGTAAAACAACTGGAACATATTTGCAGAAACCCTGAAATTAGGGCCAAACATGACCAATCCAAAAAGCAAGTGGGCTCGTCCGGGATTTGAACCCGGGACCTCTCGCACCCTAAGCGAGAATCATACCCCTAGACCAACGAGCCAGCTGTTGAGTGGTAACAGTGCGTGTGGGTATTTATTTGACATGCCTGCGGAAGGA
Source organism: Acartia tonsa (assembly GCF_053477335.1). Lineage (NCBI taxonomy): Eukaryota > Metazoa > Arthropoda > Copepoda > Calanoida > Acartiidae > Acartia > Acartia tonsa. Next base: position 25,413,530 of record NC_137264.1, on the reverse strand, counting down.
GACTCACCTTTGAACGAGGACCTTCAAGAAAGAAGAAGAAAAAACAGACTGTTTGGTTCCTGCCGGGATCGAACCGGCGACCTTGTCCGTGTGAAGGACACGTGATAACCACTACACTAAGGAACCTTGCTGGTAGAGAGGCAAATTCTTTGTTTGAAATATTGAGTTGTAGCAAATGTGGTATGGATCTGTCCCAACGGTGTACTACAGGGTCTCGTGGCGCAACGGATAACGCGTCTGACTACGGATCAGAAGATTGCAGGTTCGAATCCTGCCGAGATCGGATTTTTATCTTTGAACAGACTAAATGTGTATGACTGAGACACATGGCATGACATTGCATACACAGATACATGGACAATATGTTTGTTTAGCTGCCAATACTTATGTTTTGTTCACGTTGATTGCTACGCTCAACAAGAAAAAGGTGTCTGCGCCCCCGGGTGGGCTCGAACCACCAACCTTTCGGTTAACAGCCGAACGCGCTAGCCGATTGCGCCACGGAGGCAAGTTGATGATGCTGGTATCGAAATAATTGAGAAATATGCCAACATGGTTAAATAATTGTACAATTGAGAAAGCCAGTTTGGAAAATGCTTTGTTTAAGTTTGCACTGCTAAACACATCATACATCCTTCCGTTATGGTCTAGTGGTTAGGATAGCTGGCTCTCACCCAGCAGGCCCGGGTTCGATTCCCGGTAACGGAAAACTTTTTTCCCCCCTCTTGTGCGCTTGTCCAAGTGTAGTTGAGTTGGTATAGCATCGAATTTCTCGAGAGAAGAAAAGGCAATAATTGAACAAAACTTCCGACGAGGATGGGATTCGAACCCACGCGGGCAGAGCCCATTGGATTAGCAGTCCAACGCCTTAACCACTCGGCCACCTCGTCAACTAGGAGGAGTCAGGCCGAAACTTGGGAAGCCCTTGATGTTTGCATGAAAGAATGAGATCCTGGTGGTTCAGCAGTTTTTAGAGAAGAAAAAGATTTCCCACGCCGGGAGTTGAACCCGGGCCTCCTGGGTGAAAGCCAGATATCCTAGCCGTTAGACCACGTGGGATCATGTTTCCGTCCGGGATCGAACCGGAGACCTTCTGCGTGTTAGGCAGATGTGATAACCGCTACACCACGGAAACTCTGTGGTATAGTGCCAACTAAGGTGGGATGTTATGAAATCACGGAAAAGGCTGGCCTTTGTGGTATGTACACTAGAACATTTGTGCCTTTGTCACTGTCTCTAGCCGTGATCGTCTAGTGGTTAGGACCCTGCGTTGTGGCCGCAGTAACCCAGGTTCGAATCCTGGTCACGGCAGTGACAATTTTTTCCTTTCCCTGTCACATCGTGACTTTGAATTTGGAACTGGCGGATGGTATTGTGGGAGCCCATGTCATGAAGAAGCGTCAGTGGTATAGTGGTGAGCATAGCTGCCTTCCAAGCAGTTGACCCGGGTTCGATTCCCGGCTGACGCAGAGCTGAATTTTTAAGCCATGGTATGTGCCGTAATTGGCCAATACTGCTTCCAAATTGTGCAACAGAGATCACCAAGCCTCCGTAGCGCAGTAGGCAGCGCGTCAGTCTCATAATCTGAAGGCCGTGAGTTCGAGCCTCACCGGGGGCAGACTTCATTTTGATCTTAATATGTCTAATGCGTGTAGTGATGGAAAGGAAAACGAAAGTTTAGGCCTACGACACCAAGTATTCCCAGGCGGTCACCCATCCAAGTACTAACTTGGCCCAATGTTGCTTAACTTCAGTGATGGGACGAGAACTGGTGCTTTCAACATGGTATGGCCGTAGACATTGATGTTGGGCAATGCAACGGTATGAGTCAATCCTTTTCTGCTGCGATGGCGTAGGGATTAAGCACAAGGTACTACAAGACAAGCAGTCGGCTTCAGGGCATTAGGGGTAGCGTGGCCGAGCGGTCTAAGGCGCTGGTTTAAGGCACCAGTCCTTTCGAGGGCGTGGGTTCGAATCCCACCGCTGCCAAAGCTTTTTCCTCACTTTAGAATTATTGTTGGCTGAAGTGGCTGTTATTCGGTTTGTTTTTGTTTTGATTGTATCTCCGTCCCCTAGGCAGACTGGGGTCAATCATTTGTTTGTCTCCATACATGATGAACAGGTTTCATGAGCTATGGCAAAATGTTGCTTGGAGATGCGGGGTATCGATCCCCGTACCTCTCGCATGCTAAGCGAACGCTCTACCATCTGAGCTACATCCCCTTCTTGCTGTTGATGTCCGAAAGCAAGTATTTGAATCTTCTGTCTCGGGAAATCAAAAGGTCGCACAGCAACTGTGGTTAAATTGACAAAGCAATTCCTCACCCGACAGCTACCTTCGATAGCTCAGTTGGTAGAGCGGTGGACTGTAGTTGTTACTCTGCGAGCAGATATCCATAGGTCGCTGGTTCAAATCCGGCTCGAAGGAACTAACCTTTTTCGTCCTTTTTTTCATATTTTCCATCGGAACACGAACACGGTGTTAGCTTTGAACACCAATGCTCAACGACATCGGTGTCAGCATCGAGTGTAACCGACATTAGAAAGCCAGGACATGATGTTGCTTAATTTTTTTCATTTTCCCCGGCGTCTATCCATTCCTCGATAGTCTAGTGGTGAGGATCTCCGCCTGTCACGTGGAAGGCCCGGGTTCGATTCCCGGTCGGGGAGAATGCAACTTTTTGACAGGACAGCTTGAGAGACATGCATTTCATCGCTCCAGCTTTATGATAGAAGGCAATTTGGTTACATAATTTACCTCCAATACCATTGAGCCCGGGTAGCTCAGTCGGTAGAGCGTTAGGCTTTTAACCTAACGGTCCAGGGTTCGAGCCCCTGCTCGGGCGCTACCCTTTTGCACAGACGTGCACTTAAATCACTTTGTCAGCAAATTAAAAGGAGTATGGCCCGTAGGGGGATCGAACCCGTGACCTTCGCGTTATTAGCACGACGCTCTAACCAACTGAGCTAACGGGCCTACACACGGTTGTTGGACTAAAAACTTTGCATTCATATAGTGTATTTGCATAGCTTGTTGCTTGTGGCTGCCTACACCGTGAGTCAACAGTCAGTTTGGCCGAGTGGTCTAAGGCGCTGCGTTCAGGTCGCAGTCCACTTCTGTGGGCGTGAGTTCGAATCTCACAGCTGACAAACTCCTTTTTCCTGTCCATTGTGTGTGCGTGCTGCTCTATTTTGGCAGCAAACCAAATATACATAAAATGTTTGACTCAACCAGACAAGGATAGCAGAGTGGCGCAGTGGAAGCGTGCTGGGCCCATAACCCAGAGGTCCGTAGATCGAAACTACGCTCTGCTAAAACCCAATTCTTTTCTTCTGTTCTGTTCTCTTTTCTTTATTTCAGACGTCAACAGGGACCACAAATGTGTCCCCGCACCCCAACACGACCCATTAGCGCAGAGGATAGCGCGTTGGACTTCTAATCCAAAGGTCCTGGGTTCGATCCCCAGATGGGTTGCAAACTGTTTTGCCAGCCAGTAAGATGTCAGGATGGCCGAGTGGTCTAAGGCGCCAGACTCAAGGCATAATCCTTGCTCTGCAATACGGAGTAGGCTCTGGAGAATTCTGGTCCTCGATGAGGGCATGGGTTCGAATCCCATTTCTGACAAACAACTTTTGGCATTAATTTTCTGCAACTGCCACCCTCCCACTCAAGGAAGTATCGCCATCAAAACGCAGAGCTAAGATTGACCACAATTGTTTGCTTGTTTCACCGCACACGGGGATATAGCTCAGTGGTAGAGCATCCGGCTGCAGTCCGGCAGGTCCTTGGTTCAACTCCGAGTGTCCCCTTAGGTGAAACTTTTTTTGGTTTAGCACATTGCAACCTTGCATCCAGAAAAAAAAAGAAAGAAAAATCAAGGGCCAAACCGGGATTTGAACCCGGGACCTCCTGCACCCAAAGCAGGAATCATACCCCTAGACCATTTGGCCGCCCGGTTAGGTTAAGTCAACAGTGATTTAATACACTTGATGTAACTTTGACTGCTTTAATAAAGTCTGGCATTGAAACCAACATGATTCAGATGTTTCTCTGGATGTTGCACAGTTTTCTAATTCATATCAGACCTTTCTGTCCATATAAATAACACATAAAACCAACCGCTGGTTCATAGTTGGTAAAAATGATTAACTGAACCTAAAATTTTGGGGAGGAATAAAGATATTCAAGATTTAATTTTTTGTTTTCAAAATAAAGATACTAAGAAAGAGAGGTAATGTCTGATTGAGCCAATAAATGAATCGCATCGGAGCATACATGAAATCTCATTAGTTGAATTAAACTGAAGGTTTCTAGTTTTTTTCATGAGAGTTAATTTGAGCTGTTCTTTCAACTATTACTCGAATCAAGTCCATCTCATGAAGTGCTGCCTTCATATTGTTGTTTCACATCTATGTTTTATCTGTGCATTAATAATAAATATGCTTCATCTATTGCAATCGTTGTAAAATAATAAAAATCTCTTTATGAATTTAAGTTAATAAAATCATATTTTTTTCTTGGGTTTCAATAAAACAAAAAAATAATATCTCGGACTTCTAAAGTCTTTTTATATGTTTCCTCACTGTTTGGCCACTACTTGGTCACAAATGCTCAAAACACAAACCTTTTTCGACCTAAGATACTCAATTGGTTCCTTCTACAAGTCCAATCCATCAGTTTTGGGATGTCTTTATATTTCAAGATAAATTTATGAAAAAGGGAAATTTGGGTGTTGCCTATTGTATGCACAGATACCATTAAATCAACAGAAAAAAATACTTATTTGTACTTTTCTCTCATCTTTAAAGTTTGATTCTGTTAAATAACTATTCTTGAAGGAGAGCTGCTGACCTCCAGTGTACATGGCTTAGTCAAATGCATATTAAACATAAAAATTTTCCCAAAAAGCACATAAAAAAAGTCTCTCAATGGGTTAGAAAAATAGAATAATTTTGAAACTTAGATTTAAGTTAAACAAATTATTTTTCTAGTACATTACATTAAAATACTTTGTTTGGGGCAAATTTTTACCTTTAACGTGTATTTGACTTAACCATGAACACTGGAGGTCAGCAGCTGTCCTCTTGAGCGATAGAATGCATAAATCCCTTAGACAATAGTTAATTCAACAGAATTCAAACTTTGAAAATGGGAAAAAAGTATAGGTTTTTTCAGTGCAATTTATTTTGGATCTTGTTAACGCGATTGCTGCGCATTTCCTGGCATTATTCTGGCAAGGATTGGTACTCGAAAACTAAATATTTTCCATCTTTGAGTACGCCAGTGACAAGCGGATTTCATTTGAATGTTGTTTGTTGGAACTCTTGCTATTCTGGTTCAGGTTCTTGCAAAATGAATTGCTGCAACGTCCGGGAATCGAACCCGGGCCGCCCGCGTGGCAGGCGAGCATTCTACCACTGAACCAACGTTGCTGGCACATAGGGAAAGGACAATTTGTGGCTCTTTGTAACCCCCCAAACAGCCCATGACCTATGGAGAGAAGGGCAAAATGTTATCCGCAGTCGGTAGGATTCGAACCTACGCTCCCAGAGGGAATCTGATTTCTAGTCAGACGCCTTAACCACTCGGCCACGACTGCAATCCATTGATGGGGGCACATTTGGCGGCATTCTCATACAGTAGAATAACTTGGATTAGCTTAGCTTGCCACTTCACACAGGTTTGCAAGCAGCCCGGCTAGCTCAGTCGGTAGAGCATGAGACTCTTAATCTCAGGGTCGTGGGTTCGAGCCCCACGTTGGGCGACCATTCCTTTTGGTGTGTTTCCCACTTAGCTGCAACGAGTATGAGGTGCACACTCATGGACCCACCAGCAGAAAGGGCGCCATGGCTTAGTTGGTTAAAGCGCCTGTCTAGTAAACAGGAGATCCCGAGTTCGAATCTCGGTGGTGCCTCAACTTTTTTTGACCAACCCAACTGTCAAAAGAAGGCCTCTGAAAGATTTCACTGCTCACATTTTGCCCAAGATACAGGAAAAATGAAGCGAAACAAACAGTTCAACAAAATGCCGCGACCCGGGATCGAACCAGGGACCTTTAGATCTTCAGTCTAACGCTCTCCCAACTGAGCTATCACGGCCTGTGCTATGTTCTTGGCGACCCAAGCGGAAACGCAGCAGCATAGCATTTCAAAAAGAAAAAGTGGCCTGACAGACGAAAACAAACGAACAAACAGAAAAAGAGACAGGTCCTACCGAGATTTGAACTCGGATCGCTGGATTCAGAGTCCAGAGTGCTAACCATTACACCATAGGACCTTCACATCTAGCGATGTCAAGATGCACGTACAGTTTTCCAATCGTTTTCCCATTGAAAAGAAAAAGGTAAAACAACTGGAACATATTTGCAGAAACCCTGAAATTAGGGCCAAACATGACCAATCCAAAAAGCAAGTGGGCTCGTCCGGGATTTGAACCCGGGACCTCTCGCACCCTAAGCGAGAATCATACCCCTAGACCAACGAGCCAGCTGTTGAGTGGTAACAGTGCGTGTGGGTATTTATTTGACATGCCTGCGGAAGGAGACTCACCTTTGAACGAGGACCTTCAAGAAAGAAGAAGAAAAAACAGACTGTTTGGTTCCTGCCGGGATCGAACCGGCGACCTTGTCCGTGTGAAGGACACGTGATAACCACTACACTAAGGAACCTTGCTGGTAGAGAGGCAAATTCTTTGTTTGAAATATTGAGTTGTAGCAAATGTGGTATGGATCTGTCCCAACGGTGTACTACAGGGTCTCGTGGCGCAACGGATAACGCGTCTGACTACGGATCAGAAGATTGCAGGTTCGAATCCTGCCGAGATCGGATTTTTATCTTTGAACAGACTAAATGTGTATGACTGAGACACATGGCAT
>NC_137264.1:25399155-25401655 GCF_053477335.1 Acartia tonsa | reverse complement strand
CTGCAACGTCCGGGAATCGAACCCGGGCCGCCCGCGTGGCAGGCGAGCATTCTACCACTGAACCAACGTTGCTGGCACATAGGGAAAGGACAATTTGTGGCTCTTTGTAACCCCCCAAACAGCCCATGACCTATGGAGAGAAGGGCAAAATGTTATCCGCAGTCGGTAGGATTCGAACCTACGCTCCCAGAGGGAATCTGATTTCTAGTCAGACGCCTTAACCACTCGGCCACGACTGCAATACATTGATGGGGGCACATTTGGCGGCATTCTCATACAGTAGAATAACTTGGATTAGCTTAGCTTGCCACTTCACACAGGTTTGCAAGCAGCCCGGCTAGCTCAGTCGGTAGAGCATGAGACTCTTAATCTCAGGGTCGTGGGTTCGAGCCCCACGTTGGGCGACCATTCCTTTTGGTGTGTTTCCCACTTAGCTGCAACGAGTATGAGGTGCACACTCATGGACCCACCAGCAGAAAGGGCGCCATGGCTTAGTTGGTTAAAGCGCCTGTCTAGTAAACAGGAGATCCCGAGTTCGAATCTCGGTGGTGCCTCAACTTTTTTTGACCAACCCAACTGTCAAAAGAAGGCCTCTGAAAGATTTCACTGCTCACATTTTGCCCAAGATACAGGAAAAATGAAGCGAAACAAACAGTTCAACAAAATGCCGCGACCCGGGATCGAACCGGGGACCTTTAGATCTTCAGTCTAACGCTCTCCCAACTGAGCTATCACGGCCTGTGCTATGTTCTTGGCCAAGCGGAAACGCAGCAGCATAGCATTTCAAAAAGAAAAAGTGGCCTGACAGACGAAAACAAACGAACAAACAGAAAAAGAGACAGGTCCTACCGAGATTTGAACTCGGATCGCTGGATTCAGAGTCCAGAGTGCTAACCATTACACCATAGGACCTTCACATCTAGCGATGTCAAGATGCACGTACAGTTTTCCAATCGTTTTCCCATTGAAAAGAAAAAGGTAAAACAACTGGAACATATTTGCAGAAACCCTGAAATTAGGGCCAAACATGACCAATCCAAAAAGCAAGTGGGCTCGTCCGGGATTTGAACCCGGGACCTCTCGCACCCTAAGCGAGAATCATACCCCTAGACCAACGAGCCAGCTGTTGAGTGGTAACAGTGCGTGTGGGTATTTATTTGACATGCCTGCGGAAGGAGACTCACCTTTGAACGAGGACCTTCAAGAAAGAAGAAGAAAAAACAGACTGTTTGGTTCCTGCCGGGATCGAACCGGCGACCTTGTCCGTGTGAAGGACACGTGATAACCACTACACTAAGGAACCTTGCTGGTAGAGAGGCAAATTCTTTGTTTGAAATATTGAGTTGTAGCAAATGTGGTATGGATCTGTCCCAACGGTGTACTACAGGGTCTCGTGGCGCAACGGATAACGCGTCTGACTACGGATCAGAAGATTGCAGGTTCGAATCCTGCCGAGATCGGATTTTTATCTTTGAACAGACTAAATGTGTATGACTGAGACACATGGCATGACATTGCATACACAGATACATGGACAATATGTTTGTTTAGCTGCCAATACTTATGTTTTGTTCACGTTGATTGCTACGCTCAACAAGAAAAAGGTGTCTGCGCCCCCGGGTGGGCTCGAACCACCAACCTTTCGGTTAACAGCCGAACGCGCTAGCCGATTGCGCCACGGAGGCAAGTTGATGATGCTGGTATCGAAATAATTGAGAAATATGCCAACATGGTTAAATAATTGTACAATTGAGAAAGCCAGTTTGGAAAATGCTTTGTTTAAGTTTGCACTGCTAAACACATCATACATCCTTCCGTTATGGTCTAGTGGTTAGGATAGCTGGCTCTCACCCAGCAGGCCCGGGTTCGATTCCCGGTAACGGAAAACTTTTTTCCCCCCTCTTGTGCGCTTGTCCAAGTGTAGTTGAGTTGGTATAGCATCGAATTTCTCGAGAGAAGAAAAGGCAATAATTGAACAAAACTTCCGACGAGGATGGGATTCGAACCCACGCGGGCAGAGCCCATTGGATTAGCAGTCCAACGCCTTAACCACTCAGCCACCTCGTCAACTAGGAGGAGTCAGGCCGAAACTTGGGAAGCCCTTGATGTTTGCATGAAAGAATGAGATCCTGGTGGTTCAGCAGTTTTTAGAGAAGAAAAAGATTTCCCACGCCGGGAGTTGAACCCGGGCCTCCTGGGTGAAAGCCAGATATCCTAGCCGTTAGACCACGTGGGATCATGTTTCCGTCCGGGATCGAACCGGAGACCTTCTGCGTGTTAGGCAGATGTGATAACCGCTACACCACGGAAACTCTGTGGTATAGTGCCAACTAAGGTGGGATGTTACGGAAAAGGCTGGCCTTTGTGGTATGTACACTAGAACATTTGTGCCTTTGTCACTGTCTCTAGCCGTGATCGTCTAGTCGTTAGGACCCTGCGTTGTGGCCGCAGTAACCCAGGTTCGAATCCTGGTCACGGCAGTGACAATTTTTTCCTTTCC
>NC_137264.1:25381655-25386655 GCF_053477335.1 Acartia tonsa | reverse complement strand
CGTCTAGTGGTTAGGACCCTGCGTTGTGGCCGCAGTAACCCAGGTTCGAATCCTGGTCACGGCAGTGACAATTTTTTCCTTTCCCTGTCACATCGTGACTTTGAATTTGGAACTGGCGGATGGTATTGTGGGAGCCCATGTCATGAAGAAGCGTCAGTGGTATAGTGGTGAGCATAGCTGCCTTCCAAGCAGTTGACCCCGGTCGGGGAGAATGCAACTTTTTGACAGGACAGCTTGAGAGACATGCATTTCATCGCTCCAGCTTTATGATAGAAGGCAATTTGGTTACATAATTTACCTCCAATACCATTGAGCCCGGGTAGCTCAGTCGGTAGAGCGTTAGGCTTTTAACCTAACGGTCCAGGGTTCGAGCCCCTGCTCGGGCGCTACCCTTTTGCACAGACGTGCACTTAAATCACTTTGTCAGCAAATTAAAAGGAGTATGGCCCGTAGGGGGATCGAACCCGTGACCTTCGCGTTATTAGCACGACGCTCTAACCAACTGAGCTAACGGGCCTACACACGGTTGTTGGACTAAAAACTTTGCATTCATATAGTGTATTTGCATAGCTTGTTGCTTGTGGCTGCCTACACCGTGAGTCAACAGTCAGTTTGGCCGAGTGGTCTAAGGCGCTGCGTTCAGGTCGCAGTCCACTTCTGTGGGCGTGAGTTCGAATCTCACAGCTGACAAACTCCTTTTTCCTGTCCATTGTGTGTGCGTGCTGCTCTATTTTGGCAGCAAACCAAATATACATAAAATGTTTGACTCAACCAGACAAGGATAGCAGAGTGGCGCAGTGGAAGCGTGCTGGGCCCATAACCCAGAGGTCCGTAGATCGAAACTACGCTCTGCTAAAACCCAATTCTTTTCTTCTGTTCTGTTCTCTTTTCTTTATTTCAGAAGTCAACAGGGACCACAAATGTGTCCCCGCACCCCAACACGACCCATTAGCGCAGAGGATAGCGCGTTGGACTTCTAATCCAAAGGTCCTGGGTTCGATCCCCAGATGGGTTGCAAACTGTTTTGCCAGCCAGTAAGATGTCAGGATGGCCGAGTGGTCTAAGGCGCCAGACTCAAGGCATAATCCTTGCTCTGCAATACGGAGTAGGCTCTGGAGAATTCTGGTCCTCGATGAGGGCATGGGTTCGAATCCCATTTCTGACAAACAACTTTTGGCATTAATTTTCTGCAACTGCCACCCTCCCACTCAAGGAAGTATCGCCATCAAAACGCAGAGCTAAGATTGACCACAATTGTTTGCTTGTTTCACCGCACACGGGGATATAGCTCAGTGGTAGAGCATCCGGCTGCAGTCCGGCAGGTCCTTGGTTCAACTCCGAGTGTCCCCTTAGGTGAAACTTTTTTTGGTTTAGCACATTGCAACCTTGCATCCAGAAAAAAAAAGAAAGAAAAATCAAGGGCCAAACCGGGATTTGAACCCGGGACCTCCTGCATCCAAAGCAGGAATCATACCCCTAGACCATTTGGCCGCCCGGTTAGGTTAAGTCAACAGTGATTTAATACACTTGATGTAACTTTGACTGCTTTAATAAAGTCTGGCATTGAAACCAACATGATTCAGATGTTTCTCTGGATGTTGCACAGTTTTCTAATTCATATTGAATTGCTGCAACGTCCGGGAATCGAACCCGGGCCGCCCGCGTGGCAGGCGAGCATTCAACCACTGAACCAACGTTGCTGGCACATAGGGAAAGGACAATTTGTGGCTCTTTGTAACCCCCCAAACAGCCCATGACCTATGGAGAGAAGGGCAAAATGTTATCCGCAGTCGGTAGGATTCGAACCTACGCTCCCAGAGGGAATCTGATTTCTAGTCAGACGCCTTAACCACTCGGCCACGACTGCAATCCATTGATGGGGGCACATTTGGCGGCATTCTCATACAGTAGAATAACTTGGATTAGCTTAGCTTGCCACTTCACACAGGTTTGCAAGCAGCCCGGCTAGCTCAGTCAGTAGAGCATGAGACTCTTAATCTCAGGGTCGTGGGTTCGAGCCCCACGTTGGGCGACCATTCCTTTTGGTGTGTTTCCCACTTAGCTGCAACGAGTATGAGGTGCACACTCATGGACCCACCAGCAGAAAGGGCGCCATGGCTTAGTTGGTTAAAGCGCCTGTCTAGAAAACAGGAGATCCCGAGTTCGAATCTCGGTGGTGCCTCAACTTTTTTTGACCAACCCAACTGTCAAAAGAAGGCCTCTGAAAGATTTCACTGCTCACATTTTGCCCAAGATACAGGAAAAATGAAGCGAAACAAACAGTTCAACAAAATGCCGCGACCCGGGATCGAACCGGGGACCTTTAGATCTTCAGTCTAACGCTCTCCCAACTGAGCTATCACGGCCTGTGCTATGTTCTTGGCGACCCAAGCGGAAACGCAGCAGCATAGCATTTCAAAAAGAAAAAGTGGCCTGACAGACGAAAACAAACGAACAAACAGAAAAAGAGACAGGTTCCTTTTCCCATTGAAAAGAAAAAGGTAAAACAACTGGAACATATTTGCAGAAACCCTGAAATTAGGGCCAAACATGACCAATCCAAAAAGCAAGTGGGCTCGTCCGGGATTTGAACCCGGGACCTCTCGCACCCTAAGCGAGAATCATACCCCTAGACCAACGAGCCAGCTGTTGAGTGGTAACAGTGCGTGTGGGTATTTATTTGACATGCCTGCGGAAGGAGACTCACCTTTGAACGAGGACCTTCAAGAAAGAAGAAGAAAAAACAGACTGTTTGGTTCCTGCCGGGATCGAACCGGCGACCTTGTCCGTGTGAAGGACACGTGATAACCACTACACTAAGGAACCTTGCTGGTAGAGAGGCAAATTCTTTGTTTGAAATATTGAGTTGTAGCAAATGTGGTATGGATCTGTCCCAACGGTGTACTACAGGGTCTCGTGGCGCAACGGATAACGCGTCTGACTACGGATCAGAAGATTGCAGGTTCGAATCCTGCCGAGATCGGATTTTTATCTTTGAACAGACTAAATGTGTATGACTGAGACACATGGCATGACATTGCATACACAGATACATGGACAATATGTTTGTTTAGCTGCCAATACTTATGTTTTGTTCACGTTGATTGCTACGCTCAACAAGAAAAAGGTGTCTGCGCCCCCGGGTGGGCTCGAACCACCAACCTTTCGGTTAACAGCCAAACGCGCTAGCCGATTGCGCCACGGAGGCAAGTTGATGATGCTGGTATCGAAATAATTGAGAAATATGCCAACATGGTTAAATAATTGTACAATTGAGAAAGCCAGTTTGGAAAATGCTTTGTTTAAGTTTGCACTGCTAAACACATCATACATCCTTCCGTTATGGTCTAGTGGTTAGGATAGCTGGCTCTCACCCAGCAGGCCCGGGTTCGATTCCCGGTAACGGAAAACTTTTTTCCCCCCTCTTGTGCGCTTGTCCAAGTGTAGTTGAGTTGGTATAGCATCGAATTTCTCGAGAGAAGAAAAGGCAATAATTGAACAAAACTTCCGACGAGGATGGGATTCGAACCCACGCGGGCAGAGCCCATTGGATTAGCAGTCCAACGCCTTAACCACTCGGCCACTTCGTCAACTAGGAGGAGTCAGGCCGAAACTTGGGAAGCCCTTGATGTTTGCATGAAAGAATGAGATCCTGGTGGTTCAGCAGTTTTTAGAGAAGAAAAAGATTTCCCACGCCGGGAGTTGAACCCGGGCCTCCTGGGTGAAAGCCAGATATCCTAGCCGTTAGACCACGTGGGATCATGTTTCCGTCCGGGATCGAACCGGAGACCTTCTGCGTGTTAGGCAGATGTGATAACCGCTACACCACGGAAACTCTGTGGTATAGTGCCAACTAAGGTGGGATGTTATGAAATCACGGAAAAGGCTGGCCTTTGTGGTATGTACACTAGAACATTTGTGCCTTTGTCACTGTCTCTAGCCGTGATCGTCTAGTGGTTAGGACCCTGCGTTGTGGCCGCAGTAACCCAGGTTCGAATCCTGGTCACGGCAGTGACAATTTTTTCCTTTCCCTGTCACATCGTGACTTTGAATTTGGAACTGGCGGATGGTATTGTGGGAGCCCATGTCATGAAGAAGCGTCAGTGGTATAGTGGTGAGCATAGCTGCCTTCCAAGCAGTTGACCCGGGTTCGATTCCCGGCTGACGCAGAGCTGAATTTTTAAGCCATGGTATGTGCCGTAATTGGCCAATACTGCTTCCAAATTGTGCAACAGAGATCACCAAGCCTCCGTAGCGCAGTAGGCAGCGCGTCAGTCTCATAATCTGAAGGCCGTGAGTTCGAGCCTCACCGGGGGCAGACTTCATTTTGATCTTAATATGTCTAATGCATGTAGTGATGGAAAGGAAAACGAAAGTTTAGGCCTACGACACCAAGTATTCCCAGGCGGTCACCCATCCAAGTACTAACTTGGCCCAATGTTGCTTAACTTCAGTGATCGGACGAGAACTGGTGCTTTCAACATGGTATGGCCGTAGACATTGATGTTGGGCAATGCAACGGTATGAGTCAATCCTTTTCTGCTGCGATGGCGTAGGGATTAAGCACAAGGTACTACAAGACAAGCAGTCGGCTTCAGGGCATTAGGGGTAGCGTGGCCGAGCGGTCTAAGGCGCTGGTTTAAGGCACCAGTCCTTTCGAGGGCGTGGGTTCGAATCCCACCGCTGCCAAAGCTTTTTCCTCACTTTAGAATTATTGTTGGCTGAAGTGGCTGTTATTCGGTTTGTTTTTGTTTTGATTGTATCTCCGTCCCCTAGGCAGACTGGGGTCAATCATTTGTTTGTCTCCATACATGATGAACAGGTTTCATGAGCTATGGCAAAATGTTGCTTGGAGATGCGGGGTATCGATCCCCGTACCTCTCGCATGCTAAGCGAGCGCTCTACCATCTGAGCTACATCCCCTTCTTGCTGTTGATGTCCAAAAGCAAGTATTTGAATCTTCTGTCTCGGGAAATCAAAAGGTCGCACAGCAACTGTGG
>NC_137264.1:25349155-25361655 GCF_053477335.1 Acartia tonsa | reverse complement strand
TTAAGTCAACAGTGATTTAATACACTTGATGTAACTTTGACTGCTTTAATAAAGTCTGGCATTGAAACCAACATGATTCAGATGTTTCTCTGGATGTTGCACAGTTTTCTAATTCATATCAGACCTTTCTGTCCATATAAATAACACATAAAACCAACCGCTGGTTCATAGTTGGTAAAAATGATTAACTGAACCTAAAATTTTGGGGAGGAATAAAGATATTCAAGATTTAATTTTTTGTTTTCAAAATAAAGATACTAAGAAAGAGAGGTAATGTCTGATTGAGCCAATAAATGAATCGCATCGGAGCATACATGAAATCTCATTAGTTGAATTAAACTGAAGGTTTCTAGTTTTTTTCATGAGAGTTAATTTGAGCTGTTCTTTCAACTATTACTCGAATCAAGTCCATCTCATGAAGTGCTGCCTTCATATTGTTGTTTCACATCTATGTTTTATCTGTGCATTAATAATAAATATGCTTCATCTATTGCAATCGTTGTAAAATAATAAAAATCTCTTTATGAATTTAAGTTAATAAAATCATATTTTTTTCTTGGGTTTCAATAAAACAAAAAAATAATATCTCGGACTTCTAAAGTCTTTTTATATGTTTCCTCACTGTTTGGCCACTACTTGGTCACAAATGCTCAAAACACAAACCTTTTTCGACCTAAGATACTCAATTGGTTCCTTCTACAAGTCCAATCCATCAGTTTTGGGATGTCTTTATATTTCAAGATAAATTTATGAAAAAGGGAAATTTGGGTGTTGCCTATTGTATGCACAGATACCATTAAATCAACAGAAAAAAATACTTATTTGTACTTTTCTCTCATCTTTAAAGTTTGATTCTGTTAAATAACTATTCTTGAAGGAGAGCTGCTGACCTCCAGTGTACATGGCTTAGTCAAATGCATATTAAACATAAAAATTTTCCCAAAAAGCACATAAAAAAAGTCTCTCAATGGGTTAGAAAAATAGAATAATTTTGAAACTTAGATTTAAGTTAAACAAATTATTTTTCTAGTACATTACATTAAAATACTTTGTTTGGGGCAAATTTTTACCTTTAACGTGTATTTGACTTAACCATGAACACTGGAGGTCAGCAGCTGTCCTCTTGAGCGATAGAATGCATAAATCCCTTAGACAATAGTTAATTCAACAGAATTCAAACTTTGAAAATGGGAAAAAAGTATAGGTTTTTTCAGTGCAATTTATTTTGGATCTTGTTAACGCGATTGCTGCGCATTTCCTGGCATTATTCTGGCAAGGATTGGTACTCGAAAACTAAATATTTTCCATCTTTGAGTACGCCAGTGACAAGCGGATTTCATTTGAATGTTGTTTGTTGGAACTCTTGCTATTCTGGTTCAGGTTCTTGCAAAATGAATTGCTGCAACGTCCGGGAATCGAACCCGGGCCGCCCGCGTGGCAGGCAAGCATTCTACCACTGAACCAACGTTGCTGGCACATAGGGAAAGGACAATTTGTGGCTCTTTGTAACCCCCCAAACAGCCCATGACCTATGGAGAGAAGGGCAAAATGTTATCCGCAGTCGGTAGGATTCGAACCTACGCTCCCAGAGGGAATCTGATTTCTAGTCAGACGCCTTAACCACTCGGCCACGACTGCAATCCATTGATGGGGGCACATTTGGCGGCATTCTCATACAGTAGAATAACTTGGATTAGCTTAGCTTGCCACTTCACACAGGTTTGCAAGCAGCCCGGCTAGCTCAGTCGGTAGAGCATGAGACTCTTAATCTCAGGGTCGTGGGTTCGAGCCCCACGTTGGGCGACCATTCCTTTTGGTGTGTTTCCCACTTAGCTGCAACGAGTATGAGGTGCACACTCATGGACCCACCAGCAGAAAGGGCGCCATGGCTTAGTTGGTTAAAGCGCCTGTCTAGAAAACAGGAGATCCCGAGTTCGAATCTCGGTGGTGCCTCAACTTTTTTTGACCAACCCAACTGTCAAAAGAAGGCCACTGAAAGATTTCACTGCTAACATTTTGCCCAAGATACAGGAAAAATGAAGCGAAACAAACAGTTCAACAAAATGCCGCGACCCGGGATCGAACCGGGGACCTTTAGATCTTCAGTCTAACGCTCTCCCAACTGAGCTATCACGGCCTGTGCTATGTTCTTGGCGACCCAAGCGGAAACGCAGCAGCATAGCATTTCAAAAAGAAAAAGTGGCCTGACAGACGAAAACAAACGAACAAACAGAAAAAGAGACAGGTCCTACCGAGATTTGAACTCGGATCGCTGGATTCAGAGTCCAGAGTGCTAACCATTACACCATAGGACCTTCACATCTAGCGATGTCAAGATGCACGTACAGTTTTCCAATCGTTTTCCCATTGAAAAGAAAAAGGTAAAACAACTGGAACATATTTGCAGAAACCCTGAAATTAGGGCCAAACATGACCAATCCAAAAAGCAAGTGGGCTCGTCCGGGATTTGAACCCGGGACCTCTCGCACCCTAAGCGAGAATCATACCCCTAGACCAACGAGCCAGCTGTTGAGTGGTAACAGTGCGTGTGGGTATTTATTTGACATGCCTGCGGAAGGAGACTCACCTTTGAACGAGGACCTTCAAGAAAGAAGAAGAAAAAACAGACTGTTTGGTTCCTGCCGGGATCAAACCGGCGACCTTGTCCGTGTGAAGGACACGTGATAACCACTACACTAAGGAACCTTGCTGGTAGAGAGGCAAATTCTTTGTTTGAAATATTGAGTTGTAGCAAATGTGGTATGGATCTGTCCCAACGGTGTACTACAGGGTCTCGTGGCGCAACAGATAACGTGTCTGACTACGGATCAGAAGATTGCAGGTTCGAATCCTGCCGAGATCGGATTTTTATCTTTGAACAGACTAAATGTGTATGACTGAGACACATGGCATGACATTGCATACACAGATACATGGACAATATGTTTGTTTAGCTGCCAATACTTATGTTTTGTTCACGTTGATTGCTACGCTCAACAAGAAAAAGGTGTCTGCGCCCCCGGGTGGGCTCGAACCACCAACCTTTCGGTTAACAGCCGAACGCGCTAGCCGATTGCGCCACGGAGGCAAGTTGATGATGCTGGTATCGAAATAATTGAGAAATATGCCAACATGGTTAAATAATTGTACAATTGAGAAAGCCAGTTTGGAAAATGCTTTGTTTAAGTTTGCACTGCTAAACACATCATACATCCTTCCGTTATGGTCTAGTGGTTAGGATAGCTGGCTCTCACCCAGCAGGCCCGGGTTCGATTCCCGGTAACGGAAAACTTTTTTCCCCCCTCTTGTGCGCTTGTCCAAGTGTAGTTGAGTTGGTATAGCATCGAATTTCTCGAGAGAAGAAAAGACAATAATTGAACAAAACTTCCGACGAGGATGGGATTCGAACCCACGCGGGCAGAGCCCATTGGATTAGCAGTCCAACGCCTTAACCACTCAGCCACCTCGTCAACTAGGAGGAGTCAGGCCGAAACTTGGGAAGCCCTTGATGTTTGCATGAAAGAATGAGATCCTGGTGGTTCAGCAGTTTTTAGAGAAGAAAAAGATTTCCCACGCCGGGAGTTGAACCCGGGCCTCCTGGGTGAAAGCCAGATATCCTAGCCGTTAGACCACGTGGGATCATGTTTCCGTCCGGGATCGAATCGGAGACCTTCTGCGTGTTAGGCAGATGTGATAACCGCTACACCACGGAAACTCTGTGGTATAGTGCCAACTAAGGTGGGATGTTATGAAATCACGGAAAAGGCTGGCCTTTGTGGTATGTACACTAGAACATTTGTGCCTTTGTCACTGTCTCTAGCCGTGATCGTCTAGTGGTTAGGACCCTGCGTTGTGGCCGCAGTAACCCAGGTTCGAATCCTGGTCACGGCAGTGACAATTTTTTCCTTTCCCTGTCACATCGTGACTTTGAATTTGGAACTGGCGGATGGTATTGTGGGAGCCCATGTCATGAAGAAGCGTCAGTGGTATAGTGGTGAGCATAGCTGCCTTCCAAGCAGTTGACCCGGGTTCGATTCCCGGCTGACGCAGAGCTGAATTTTTAAGCCATGGTATGTGCCGTAATTGGCCAATACTGCTTCCAAATTGTGCAACAGAGATCACCAAGCCTCCGTAGCGCAGTAGGCAGCGCGTCAGTCTCATAATCTGAAGGCCGTGAGTTCGAGCCTCACCGGGGGCAGACTTCATTTTGATCTTAATATGTCTAATGCGTGTAGTGATGGAAAGGAAAACGAAAGTTTAGGCCTACGACACCAAGTATTCCCAGGCGGTCACCCATCCAAGTACTAACTTGGCCCAATGTTGCTTAACTTCAGTGATCGGACGAGAACTGGTGCTTTCAACATGGTATGGCCGTAGACATTGATGTTGGGCAATGCAACGGTATGAGTCAATCCTTTTCTGCTGCGATGGCGTAGGGATTAAGCACAAGGTACTACAAGACAAGCAGTCGGCTTCAGGGCATTAGGGGTAGCGTGGCCGAGCGGTCTAAGGCGCTGGTTTAAGGCACCAGTCCTTTCGAGGGCGTGGGTTCGAATCCCACCGCTGCCAAAGCTTTTTCCTCACTTTAGAATTATTGTTGGCTGAAGTGGCTGTTATTCGGTTTGTTTTTGTTTTGATTGTATCTCCGTCCCCTAGGCAGACTGGGGTCAATCATTTGTTTGTCTCCATACATGATGAACAGGTTTCATGAGCTATGGCAAAATGTTGCTTGGATATGCGGGGTATCGATCCCCGTACCTCTCGCATGCTAAGCGAGCGCTCTACCATCTGAGCTACATCCCCTTCTTGCTGTTGATGTCCGAAAGCAAGTATTTGAATCTTCTGTCTCGGGAAATCAAAAGGTCGCACAGCAACTGTGGTTAAATTGACAAAGCAATTCCTCACCCGACAGCTACCTTCGATAGCTCAGTTGGTAGAGCGGTGGACTGTAGTTGTTACTCTGCGAGCAGATATCCATAGGTCGCTGGTTCAAATCCGGCTCGAAGGAACTAACCTTTTTCGTCCTTTTTTTCATATTTTCCATCGGAACACGAACACGGTGTTAGCTTTGAACACCAATGCTCAACGACATCGGTGTCAGCATCGAGTGTAACCGACATTAGAAAGCCAGGACATGATGTTGCTTAATTTTTTTCATTTTCCCCGGCGTCTATCCATTCCTCGATAGTCTAGTGGTGAGGATCTCCGCCTGTCACGTGGAAGGCCCGGGTTCGATTCCCGGTCGGGGAGAATGCAACTTTTTGACAGGACAGCTTGAGAGACATGCATTTCATCGCTCCAGCTTTATGATAGAAGGCAATTTGGTTACATAATTTACCTCCAATACCATTGAGCCCGGGTAGCTCAGTCGGTAGAGCGTTAGGCTTTTAACCTAACGGTCCAGGGTTCGAGCCCCTGCTCGGGCGCTACCCTTTTGCACAGACGTGCACTTAAATCACTTTGTCAGCAAATTAAAAGGAGTATGGCCCGTAGGGGGATCGAACCCGTGACCTTCGCGTTATTAGCACGACGCTCTAACCAACTGAGCTAACGGGCCTACACACAGTTGTTGGACTAAAAACTTTGCATTCATATAGTGTATTTGCATAGCTTGTTGCTTGTGGCTGCCTACACCGTGAGTCAACAGTCAGTTTGGCCGAGTGGTCTAAGGCGCTGCGTTCAGGTCGCAGTCCACTTCTGTGGGCGTGAGTTCGAATCTCACAGCTGACAAACTCCTTTTTCCTGTCCATTGTGTGTGCGTGCTGCTCTATTTTGGCAGCAAACCAAATATACATAAAATGTTTGACTCAACCAGACAAGGATAGCAGAGTGGCGCAGTGGAAGCGTGCTGGGCCCATAACCCAGAGGTCCGTAGATCGAAACTACGCTCTGCTAAAACCCAATTCTTTTCTTCTGTTCTGTTCTCTTTTCTTTATTTCAGACGTCAACAGGGACCACAAATGTGTCCCCGCACCCCAACACGACCCATTAGCGCAGAGGATAGCGCGTTGGACTTCTAATCCAAAGGTCCTGGGTTCGATCCCCAGATGGGTTGCAAACTGTTTTGCCAGCCAGTAAGATGTCAGGATGGCCGAGTGGTCTAAGGCGCCAGACTCAAGGCATAATCCTTGCTCTGCAATACGGAGTAGGCTCTGGAGAATTCTGGTCCTCGATGAGGGCATGGGTTTGAATCCCATTTCTGACAAACAACTTTTGGCATTAATTTTCTGCAACTGCCACCCTCCCACTCAAGGAAGTATCGCCATCAAAACGCAGAGCTAAGATTGACCACAATTGTTTGCTTGTTTCACCGCACACGGGGATATAGCTCAGTGGTAGAGCATCCGGCTGCAGTCCGGCAGGTCCTTGGTTCAACTCCGAGTGTCCCCTTAGGTGAAACTTTTTTTGGTTTAGCACATTGCAACCTTGCATCCAGAAAAAAAAAGAAAGAAAAATCAAGGGCCAAACCGGGATTTGAACCCGGGACCTCCTGCACCCAAAGCAGGAATCATACCCCTAGACCATTTGGCCGCCCGGTTAGGTTAAGTCAACAGTGATTTAATACACTTGATGTAACTTTGACTGCTTTAATAAAGTCTGGCATTGAAACCAACATGATTCAGATGTTTCTCTGGATGTTGCACAGTTTTCTAATTCATATCAGACCTTTCAGTCCATATAAATAACACATAAAACCAACCGCTGGTTCATAGTTGGTAAAAATGATTAACTGAACCTAAAATTTTGGGGAGGAATAAAGATATTCAAGATTTAATTTTTTGTTTTCAAAATAAAGATACTAAGAAAGAGAGGTAATGTCTGATTGAGCCAATAAATGAATCGCATCGGAGCATACATGAAATCTCATTAGTTGAATTAAACTGAAGGTTTCTAGTTTTTTTCATGAGAGTTAATTTGAGCTGTTCTTTCAACTATTACTCGAATCAAGTCCATCTCATGAAGTGCTGCCTTCATATTGTTGTTTCACATCTATGTTTTATCTGTGCATTAATAATAAATATGCTTCATCTATTGCAATCGTTGTAAAATAATAAAAATCTCTTTATGAATTTAAGTTAATAAAATCATATTTTTTTCTTGGGTTTCAATAAAACAAAAAAATAATATCTCGGACTTCTAAAGTCTTTTTATATGTTTCCTCACTGTTTGGCCACTACTTGGTCACAAATGCTCAAAACACAAACCTTTTTCGACCTAAGATACTCAATTGGTTCCTTCTACAAGTCCAATCCATCAGTTTTGGGATGTCTTTATATTTCAAGATAAATTTATGAAAAAGGGAAATTTGGGTGTTGCCTATTGTATGCACAGATACCATTAAATCAACAGAAAAAAATACTTATTTGTACTTTTCTCTCATCTTTAAAGTTTGATTCTGTTAAATAACTATTCTTGAAGGAGAGCTGCTGACCTCCAGTGTACATGGCTTAGTCAAATGCATATTAAACATAAAAATTTTCCCAAAAAGCACATAAAAAAAGTCTCTCAATGGGTTAGAAAAATAGAATAATTTTGAAACTTAGATTTAAGTTAAACAAATTATTTTTCTAGTACATTACATTAAAATACTTTGTTTGGGGCAAATTTTTACCTTTAACGTGTATTTGACTTAACCATGAACACTGGAGGTCAGCAGCTGTCCTCTTGAGCGATAGAATGCATAAATCCCTTAGACAATAGTTAATTCAACAGAATTCAAACTTTGAAAATGGGAAAAAAGTATAGGTTTTTTCAGTGCAATTTATTTTGGATCTTGTTAACGCGATTGCTGCGCATTTCCTGGCATTATTCTGGCAAGGATTGGTACTCGAAAACTAAATATTTTCCATCTTTGAGTACGCCAGTGACAAGCGGATTTCATTTGAATGTTGTTTGTTGGAACTCTTGCTATTCTGGTTCAGGTTCTTGCAAAATGAATTGCTGCAACGTCCGGGAATCGAACCCGGGCCGCCCGCGTGGCAGGCGAGCATTCTACCACTGAACCAACGTTGCTGGCACATAGGGAAAGGACAATTTGTGGCTCTTTGTAACCCCCCAAACAGCCCATGACCTATGGAGAGAAGGGCAAAATGTTATCCGCAGTCGGTAGGATTCGAACCTACGCTCCCAGAGGGAATCTGATTTCTAGTCAGACGCCTTAACCACTCGGCCACGACTGCAATCCATTGATGGGGGCACATTTGGCGGCATTCTCATACAGTAGAATAACTTGGATTAGCTTAGCTTGCCACTTCACACAGGTTTGCAAGCAGCCCGGCTAGCTCAGTCGGTAGAGCATGAGACTCTTAATCTCAGGGTCGTGGGTTCGAGCCCCACGTTGGGCGACCATTCCTTTTGGTGTGTTTCCCACTTAGCTGCAACGAGTATGAGGTGCACACTCATGGACCCACCAGCAGAAAGGGCGCCATGGCTTAGTTGGTTAAAGCGCCTGTCTAGTAAACAGGAGATCCCGAGTTCGAATCTCGGTGGTGCCTCAACTTTTTTTGACCAACCCAACTGTCAAAAGAAGGCCTCTGAAAGATTTCACTGCTAACATTTTGCCCAAGATACAGGAAAAATGAAGCGAAACAAACAGTTCAACAAAATGCCGCGACCCGGGATCGAACCGGGGACCTTTAGATCTTCAGTCTAACGCTCTCCCAACTGAGCTATCACGGCCTGTGCTATGTTCTTGGCGACCCAAGCGGAAACGCAGCAGCATAGCATTTCAAAAAGAAAAAGTGGCCTGACAGACGAAAACAAACGAACAAACAGAAAAAGAGACAGGTCCTACCGAGATTTGAACTCGGATCGCTGGATTCAGAGTCCAGAGTGCTAACCATTACACCATAGAACCTTCACATCTAGCGATGTCAAGATGCACGTACAGTTTTCCAATCGTTTTCCCATTGAAAAGAAAAAGGTAAAACAACTGGAACATATTTGCAGAAACCCTGAAATTAGGGCCAAACATGACCAATCCAAAAAGCAAGTGGGCTCGTCCGGGATTTGAACCCGGGACCTCTCGCACCCTAAGCGAGAATCATACCCCTAGACCAACGAGCCAGCTGTTGAGTGGTAACAGTGCGTGTGGGTATTTATTTGACATGCCTGCGGAAGGAGACTCACCTTTGAACGAGGACCTTCAAGAAAGAAGAAGAAAAAACAGACTGTTTGGTTCCTGCCGGGATCGAACCGGCGACCTTGTCCGTGTGAAGGACACGTGATAACCACTACACTAAGGAACCTTGCTGGTAGAGAGGCAAATTCTTTGTTTGAAATATTGAGTTGTAGCAAATGTGGTATGGATCTGTCCCAACGGTGTACTACAGGGTCTCGTGGCGCAACGGATAACGCGTCTGACTACGGATCAGAAGATTGCAGGTTCGAATCCTGCCGAGATCGGATTTTTATCTTTGAACAGACTAAATGTGTATGACTGAGACACATGGCATGACATTGCATACACAGATACATGGACAATATGTTTGTTTAGCTGCCAATACTTATGTTTTGTTCACGTTGATTGCTACGCTCAACAAGAAAAAGGTGTCTGCGCCCCCGGGTGGGCTCGAACCACCAACCTTTCGGTTAACAGCCGAACGCGCTAGCCGATTGCGCCACGGAGGCAAGTTGATGATGTTGGTATCGAAATAATTGAGAAATATGCCAACATGGTTAAATAATTGTACAATTGAGAAAGCCAGTTTGGAAAATGCTTTGTTTAAGTTTGCACTGCTAAACACATCATACATCCTTCCGTTATGGTCTAGTGGTTAGGATAGCTGGCTCTCACCCAGCAGGCCCGGGTTCGATTCCCGGTAACGGAAAACTTTTTTCCCCCCTCTTGTGCGCTTGTCCAAGTGTAGTTGAGTTGGTATAGCATCGAATTTCTCAAGAGAAGAAAAGGCAATAATTGAACAAAACTTCCGACGAGGATGGGATTCGAACCCACGCGGGCAGAGCCCATTGGATTAGCAGTCCAACGCCTTAACCACTCGGCCACCTCGTCAACTAGGAGGAGTCAGGCCGAAACTTGGGAAGCCCTTGATGTTTGCATGAAAGAATGAGATCCTGGTGGTTCAGCAGTTTTTAGAGAAGAAAAAGATTTCCCACGCCGGGAGTTGAACCCGGGCCTCCTGGGTGAAAGCCAGATATCCTAGCCGTTAGACCACGTGGGATCATGATTCCGTCCGGGATCGAACCGGAGACCTTCTGCGTGTTAGGCAGATGTGATAACCGCTACACCACGGAAACTCTGTGGTATAGTGCCAACTAAGGTGGGATGTTATGAAATCACGGAAAAGGCTGGCCTTTGTGGTATGTACACTAGAACATTTGTGCCTTTGTCACTGTCTCTAGCCGTGATCGTCTAGTGGTTAGGACCCTGCGTTGTGGCCGCAGTAACCCAGGTTCGAATCCTGGTCACGGCAGTGACAATTTTTTCCTTTCCCTGTCACATCGTGACTTTGAATTTGGAACTGGCGGATGGTATTGTGGGAGCCCATGTCATGAAGAAGCGTCAGTGGTATAGTGGTGAGCATAGCTGCCTTCCAAGCAGTTGACCCGGGTTCGATTCCCGGCTGACGCAGAGCTGAATTTTTAAGCCATGGTATGTGCCGTAATTGGCCAATACTGCTTCCAAATTGTGCAACAGAGATCACCAAGCCTCCGTAGCGCAGTAGGCAGCGCGTCAGTCTCATAATCTGAAGGCCGTGAGTTCGAGCCTCACCGGGGGCAGACTTCATTTTGATCTTAATATGTCTAATGCGTGTAGTGATGGAAAGGAAAACGAAAGTTTAGGCCTACGACACCAAGTATTCCCAGGCGGTCACCCATCCAAGTACTAACTTGGCCCAATGTTGCTTAGGGGTAGCGTGGCCGAGCGGTCTAAGGCGCTGGTTTAAGGCACCAGTCCTTTCGAGGGCGTGGGTTCGAATCCCACCGCTGCCAAAGCTTTTTCCTCACTTTAGAATTATTGTTGGCTGAAGTGGCTGTTATTCGGTTTGTTTTTGTTTTGATTGTATCTCCGTCCCCTAGGCAGACTGGGGTCAATCATTTGTTTGTCTCCATACATGATGAACAGGTTTCATGAGCTATGGCAAAATGTTGCTTGGAGATGCGGGGTATCGATCCCCGTACCTCTCGCATGCTAAGCGAGCGCTCTACCATCTGAGCTACATCCCCTTCTTGCTGTTGATGTCCGAAAGCAAGTATTTGAATCTTCTGTCTCGGGAAATCAAAAGGTCGCACAGCAACTGTGGTTAAATTGACAAAGCAATTCCTCACCCGACAGCTACCTTCGATAGCTCAGTTGGTAGAGCGGTGGACTGTAGTTGTTACTCTGCGAGCAGATATCCATAGGTCGCTGGTTCAAATCCGGCTCGAAGGAACTAACCTTTTTCGTCCTTTTTTTCATATTTTCCATCGGAACACGAACACGGTGTTAGCTTTGAACACCAATGCTCAACGACATCGGTGTCAGCATCGAGTGTAACCGACATTAGAAAGCCAGGACATGATGTTGCTTAATTTTTTTCATTTTCCCCGGCGTCTATCCATTCCTCGATAGTCTAGTGGTGAGGATCTCCGCCTGTCACGTGGAAGGCCGGGGTTCGATTCCCGGTCGGGGAGAATGCAACTTTTTGACAGGACAGCTTGAGAGACATGCATTTCATCGCTCCAGCTTTATGATAGAAGGCAATTTGGTTACATAATTTACCTCCAATACCATTGAGCCCGGGTAGCTCAGTCGGTAGAGCGTTAGGCTTTTAACCTAACGGTCCAGGGTTCGAGCCCCTGCTCGGGCGCTACCCTTTTGCACAGACGTGCACTTAAATCACTTTGTCAGCAAATTAAAAGGAGTATGGCCCGTAGGGGGATCGAACCCGTGACCTTCGCGTTATTAGCACGACGCTCTAACCAACTGAGCTAACGGGCCTACACACGGTTGTTGGACTAAAAACTTTGCATTCATATAGTGTATTTGCATAGCTTGTTGCTTGTGGCTGCCTACACCGTGAGTCAACAGTCAGTTTGGCCGAGTGGTCTAAGGCGCTGCGTTCAGGTTGCAGTCCACTTCTGTGGGCGTGAGTTCGAATCTCACAGCTGACAAACTCCTTTTTCCTGTCCATTGTGTGTGCGTGCTGCTCTATTTTGGCAGCAAACCAAATATACATAAAATGTTTGACTCAACCAGACAAGGATAGCAGAGTGGCGCAGTGGAAGCGTGCTGGGCCCATAACCCAGAGGTCCGTAGATCGAAACTACGCTCTGCTAAAACCCAATTCTTTTCTTCTGTTCTGTTCTCTTTTCTTTATTTCAGACGTCAACAGGGACCACAAATGTGTCCCCGCATCCCAACACGACCCATTAGCGCAGAGGATAGCGCGTTGGACTTCTAATCCAAAGGTCCTGGGTTCGATCCCCAGATGGGTTGCAAACTGTTTTGCCAGCCAGTAAGATGTCAGGATGGCCGAGTGGTCTAAGGCGCCAGACTC
>NC_137264.1:25331655-25341655 GCF_053477335.1 Acartia tonsa | reverse complement strand
AGTTAATAAAATCATATTTTTTTCTTGGGTTTCAATAAAACAAAAAAATAATATCTCGGACTTCTAAAGTCTTTTTATATGTTTCCTCACTGTTTGGCCACTACTTGGTCACAAATGCTCAAAACACAAACCTTTTTCGACCTAAGATACTCAATTGGTTCCTTCTACAAGTCCAATCCATCAGTTTTGGGATGTCTTTATATTTCAAGATAAATTTATGAAAAAGGGAAATTTGGGTGTTGCCTATTGTATGCACAGATACCATTAAATCAACAGAAAAAAATACTTATTTGTACTTTTCTCTCATCTTTAAAGTTTGATTCTGTTAAATAACTATTCTTGAAGGAGAGCTGCTGACCTCCAGTGTACATGGCTTAGTCAAATGCATATTAAACATAAAAATTTTCCCAAAAAGCACATAAAAAAAGTCTCTCAATGGGTTAGAAAAATAGAATAATTTTGAAACTTAGATTTAAGTTAAACAAATTATTTTTCTAGTACATTACATTAAAATACTTTGTTTGGGGCAAATTTTTACCTTTAACGTGTATTTGACTTAACCATGAACACTGGAGGTCAGCAGCTGTCCTCTTGAGCGATAGAATGCATAAATCCTTTAGACAATAGTTAATTCAACAGAATTCAAACTTTGAAAATGGGAAAAAAGTATAGGTTTTTTCAGTGCAATTTATTTTGGATCTTGTTAACGCGATTGCTGCGCATTTCCTGGCATTATTCTGGCAAGGATTGGTACTCGAAAACTAAATATTTTCCATCTTTGAGTACGCCAGTGACAAGCGGATTTCATTTGAATGTTGTTTGTTGGAACTCTTGCTATTCTGGTTCAGGTTCTTGCAAAATGAATTGCTGCAACGTCCGGGAATCGAACCCGGGCCGCCCGCGTGGCAGGCGAGCATTCTACCACTGAACCAACGTTGCTGGCACATAGGGAAAGGACAATTTGTGGCTCTTTGTAACCCCCCAAACAGCCCATGACCTATGGAGAGAAGGGCAAAATGTTATCCGCAGTCGGTAGGATTCGAACCTACGCTCCCAGAGGGAATCTGATTTCTAGTCAGACGCCTTAACCACTCGGCCACGACTGCAATCCATTGATGGGGGCACATTTGGCGGCATTCTCATACAGTAGAATAACTTGGATTAGCTTAGCTTGCCACTTCACACAGGTTTGCAAGCAGCCCGGCTAGCTCTGGAACATATTTGCAGAAACCCTGAAATTAGGGCCAAACATGACCAATCCAAAAAGCAAGTGGGCTCGTCCGGGATTTGAACCCGGGACCTCTCGCACCCTAAGCGAGAATCATACCCCTAGACCAACGAGCCAGCTGTTGAGTGGTAACAGTGCGTGTGGGTATTTATTTGACATGCCTGCGGAAGGAGACTCACCTTTGAACGAGGACCTTCAAGAAAGAAGAAGAAAAAACAGACTGTTTGGTTCCTGCCGGGATCGAACCGGCGACCTTGTCCGTGTGAAGGACACGTGATAACCACTACACTAAGGAACCTTGCTGGTAGAGAGGCAAATTCTTTGTTTGAAATATTGAGTTGTAGCAAATGTGGTATGGATCTGTCCCAACGGTGTACTACAGGGTCTCGTGGCGCAACGGATAACGCGTCTGACTACGGAGCAGAAGATTGCAGGTTCGAATCCTGCCGAGATCGGATTTTTATCTTTGAACAGACTAAATGTGTATGACTGAGACACATGGCATGACATTGCATACACAGATACATGGACAATATGTTTGTTTAGCTGCCAATACTTATGATTTGTTCACGTTGATTGCTACGCTCAACAAGAAAAAGGTGTCTGCGCCCCCGGGTGGGCTCGAACCACCAACCTTTCGGTTAACAGCCGAACGCGCTAGCCGATTGCGCCACGGAGGCAAGTTGATGATGCTGGTATCGAAATAATTGAGAAATATGCCAACATGGTTAAATAATTGTACAATTGAGAAAGCCAGTTTGGAAAATGCTTTGTTTAAGTTTGCACTGCTAAACACATCATACATCCTTCCGTTATGGTCTAGTGGTTAGGATAGCTGGCTCTCACCCAGCAGGCCCGGGTTCGATTCCCGGTAACGGAAAACTTTTTTCCCCCCTCTTGTGCGCTTGTCCAAGTGTAGTTGAGTTGGTATAGCATCGAATTTCTCGAGAGAAGAAAAGGCAATAATTGAACAAAACTTCCGACGAGGATGGGATTCGAACCCACGCGGGCAGAGCCCATTGGATTAGCAGTCCAACGCCTTAACCACTCGGCCACCTCGTCAACTAGGAGGAGTCAGGCCGAAACTTGGGAAGCCCTTGATGTTTGCATGAAAGAATGAGATCCTGGTGGTTCAGCAGTTTTTAGAGAAGAAAAAGATTTCCCACGCCGGGAGTTGAACCCGGGCCTCCTGGGTGAAAGCCAGATATCCTAGCCGTTAGACCACGTGGGATCATGTTTCCGTCCGGGATCGAACCGGAGACCTTCTGCGTGTTAGGCAGATGTGATAACCGCTACACCACGGAAACTCTGTGGTATAGTGCCAACTAAGGTGGGATGTTATGAAATCACGGAAAAGGCTGGCCTTTGTGGTATGTACACTAGAACATTTGTGCCTTTGTCACTGTCTCTAGCCGTGATCGTCTAGTGGTTAGGAGCCTGCGTTGTGGCCGCAGTAACCCAGGTTCGAATCCTGGTCACGGCAGTGACAATTTTTTCCTTTCCCTGTCACATCGTGACTTTGAATTTGGAACTGGCGGATGGTATTGTGGGAGCCCATGTCATGAAGAAGCGTCAGTGGTATAGTGGTGAGCATAGCTGCCTTCCAAGCAGTTGACCCGGGTTCGATTCCCGGCTGACGCAGAGCTGAATTTTTAAGCCATGGTATGTGCCGTAATTGGCCAATACTGCTTCCAAATTGTGCAACAGAGATCACCAAGCCTCCGTAGCGCAGTAGGCAGCGCGTCAGTCTCATAATCTGAAGGCCGTGAGTTCGAGCCTCACCGGGGGCAGACTTCATTTTGATCTTAATATGTCTAATGCGTGTAGTGATGGAAAGGAAAACGAAAGTTTAGGCCTACGACACCAAGTATTCCCAGGCGGTCACCCATCCAAGTACTAACTTGGCCCAATGTTGCTTAACTTCAGTGATTTTTTTTTCTTTTAAAATTTATTCATCCAAAGCGCTACAGAGTTTTATTAAAAGTGAACCCACAATAAGGGCTTTTAAAGTTACAATATGTATACAAATGATGAAAAAAAATATATAATTCTTGCAAAAAGATAAAATCACTGCAAATTATCTTTTTTGCAAGAACCATAAAACAAAAAATATAGCAGAAGAACATAATGATATCTCTTCTGTGGAGAAAAAACCCGAAAATTGAATTTTTACTCCAAAAATATATAATCATTAAATGGATACACCAATGTACCCTACTTTATATTGGTCAAGTCAACCAAATAAGCAAGGAAATGAAAAGGCCACATTTTATTTGCATAAAACCGAAATAGAATGAAAATATATGCAGCAAAATTCATTGCCTTCCTTTTTCTAATTATTAAATATCACCTTTGTAAAGATGATTCAAACTATAAATCCTAAATAAAACTTTAAATTTAAATCAATAAAATTTAAATATCTAGGCAAAAATTTTACTTTTAAAATGAAATTATTAGAAAGTGATAAATATATATTGTAATTTGCAAAATCTGTAAATAAAATGAAATAATTATTTAACTATGCATTTTTTGTCTTAATCTATGAAATTAAGTAATCAAAAATAAAACAAAAAAAACTTTGAAAACAAAAATAAACCAATAAAATAATTAGAATTCATAAACTTTTGTTAAAATTACGAAGTATAATATTAATACTTTAAGTTTACTTGAAAATTTTTGATTAAAATTAATAAATTTGAGTAAATCTAGGAAACCTGTCAAACAAGTTTTGAATTACACTACTCAATAAAAATTAAAATTCGGTAATAATCATAATGAAATATGCTTTTAAACCATATTTTGAAACATAAATGAATAAATATAAATAATTTATATAAATAAAAAGTTAAATAAATTCAGCAATATCATGAAATACAATTTCATGCAAAATATAAACTATAGACAGGTTTCGTGATTATTTTAAATTTAAATTCTTTGCCTCGAGAAAAAATCTAAATATTGACTAGGTACTAAATTGTTTTGGGGGTAAATTTACCCAATTTCTCGTAATCATTATAAATGATCCATCAAAATTAAAAAGAAAGCAAATCAAAACATTTAAAATCAAAATATCAATAGAGAAAAAAGCTTTCTTATTGTTAATCTTTAAACAAAAACTTCTTGACTTTTAATCACGAAAATCATGATACATAAAATGGAAAGCTTGTTTAGAAATACAAACCAACCTAGTTTAGTGCTGTTTCTCGTAGATTTATAAAATTTAAATCTGTAAAATACATAAAAAAAAACATTTGATAGATAAAGAGAAATTAAAATTTGTATTTAAAACCGAAGCTGAAATAAAAATTCATTAAACTAAAACATTTCACTAAATCATGTAAAATTTCGGTCTTAATTAAAGTAAAGTTTTTAATAAACTTTTAAAAAAATAAGCACTAAGGTCTAAATTTGGCTAAAATATGATAAAATATGATTTCTTATTACTATAATCATACTCGTAAAATGTTTAAGAATATATAACTAAAAGAAATATTCAATATTCATTAAAATTAAGTTGAATAATAATAAAGAAATTTTCGTTTTAATTAGAATGCAAAAAATGAAACTAAAAAGCAAAGAAAATAATGTCTTCAAAAATAAACTATTATAGTTTTTTAATCAAAGAAAATTATATGTTGAAAAATAGCGGCAAAAAATAAGAAAGGTTTCGTGATTTTTACATGAAGAGAAACTAGATTAAAAGACCTAAATTTGTTGGTATTTTGTGCACCAAAAAAGATTTAAAATGCCCTACAGTTGAATTTTGAATTTGCTTTTTGTTAAGATGCACAAATAAAATGTATTTTGAAATAATAAAAAGATAAAGTTTAATCTTATTTCTCTCCACGTCCAAATCAAAAAACAAACACAATTGATCATCAACCAAAATTGATGCAATTATGTCATTTCTTATTAATAAATTCTTGACATATATCCAAATATGGAGAATAGAGGGGCATTCAGCAAATAAATGGACAGCTGTCTCCAATGTCCTAGGACATTGAGGACAGAAGCCCGTCAAATGCTGTCTGCACCTCTTTAATCTCTCCCTAGTTGGATATATGTCATGTAAAATTGAAAAGCAAATGTCCAAAGATTCTCGACAAAGAATTGGATCATTTAACCTCACCCAAACCCTCTCCCAATTCAAAGATCTCTTGTCCATGACCTTGGGAGGGGGCGGGGTGGAGTTAAATAACCCATACACCTCCTTGGTTTTCACCACCTCCAGCCTTGCAACGTCAAGGTCCAACACCTTGTCCTCCAGCATGCGAACACAATGGAGAAAATAGGGTGGAATTTCATCTGATCTAAGGGGCGGGACAAAGGTAGGAAACAAGTTTCTTAACCTCAATCCAATCCAATAGAGCAAATGATCTCTGGAACGGCAATCCTTGCTTAAAATCCTTGTCAAATGCTTAACAAATAATGCATCACATTTGGCTTGAATATTAGGCAGGCCAAGGCCACCATCAACTGTTGCATTATACAACTCGTTGATTTCTAGCCTTTCCAACCTTCCCTGCCAAAGAAAGGTACCCATTCTTTTCTCAATCTCTGTTACCACGGCCTTAGGTATTGGCAATACCTGGCCTAGGTACCAGAGCTTGGAGGTAGCAAAAACCTTAAGAACAGTTGCTTTCTGTGACAAGAAAGGAAGGGCCCGCCCAGACCAAGCCTGCAAACAATTATTAAATTTTTCTAAACAAACTTTCCATGACAAATGTATTGTTTCTGAGATTGAAGGACAGAAATGGACTCCATAAATTTTTACAGAGTCCACTGGTTGCAGCCAGGCCAGCGGCCAATTTGACCTACCCTTCCATCCTCCAAGTCCCATCACTTTACATTTGTTTGACCTATTTAAAACAGTACCAGAGAGAGCTTCAAAATCAGTAAAAAGTTTGTCAATCCTAAGGAGATCCTCAGGATCTGTTGAGACAGCAGTGATGTCGTCAACATATCCCTCCTCCTTTTGATTAACAACCCCAACCTTCAAGCCCTCAATGACACTGTTTAATGTTAATAACAATGGTTCAACATTAATTAAAAATAATGGCATAGCAAGAGGATCCCCCTGCCTGACATTATTTACTAAATCAATAATTTTAGTTATACCATTTAAAATAAAACTTGTTGAAATATCTGTGTGAAATAACTTTATCCAGGAACGAAAATTATGTTTAAAATTCATTTTTTCCATTACTTTTAATACAAAAGAAATGTTTGTTTTGTCAAAAGCTTTGAAAATATCGTAGCTAACTAAATAAGCATTAATCTTTTTAACTTTACAATATTCAATAGAGCTTAAAAGATCTGTAACACCATTTAATATAATTTCATTAGAATTACATGCAAGTTGTCGACTTTTTAAACAAGTATCCAACACTGAATTTAATCTGGCAGTTAAAATTTTTGACAAAATTTTGTAGTCTGAATTACATAAAGTTAAAGGACGCACTTGCTTTATTGTTGGACACCCTTTATCCAACTTATTTAGGAGTTTTGTAACTCCTTGTGACATAGATGGAATTAAACTTACATCATTCAATTGA
The DNA here is from genome assembly GCF_053477335.1 of Acartia tonsa. Taxonomy (NCBI): domain Eukaryota; kingdom Metazoa; phylum Arthropoda; class Copepoda; order Calanoida; family Acartiidae; genus Acartia; species Acartia tonsa. The sequence goes on along the minus strand of NC_137264.1, from coordinate 25,334,872 downwards.
CTATTGAAAATCTGTACTAATTTTTCACCAATAATATGACGAGTTACCTTGTAGAATTCATATGGTATCCCATCATTACCTGGACTCCTGCCGTCAGGACAAGAATCCAATGCAAAAGCCAGCTCGTCCAATATCACTGGACCTTCAAGAGCCTCAGCTTGGCCATCATCTAGGGCCCCAAGCCCTTCAGTGAACTGATCAAAATGATCAAAATTAGGCTCAAAGGGGACACCAGTATCAACGGGCTCCCCTCCAACATTAGATGACCTATGATGGCCATTAAAGAGGGAGGAAAAAAAACTACAAGCCTCCTCCTGTATCGCTGCAGTGTCCTCAACCTCAACCCCTCCAATTTTTAGTCTGGAGAGGGAGTTAGCAGCGCCGTTTTTAAAGGCTCTACTCAGATGAAAAAGGGACACTTTCTCCTCCTCCACCATATCCTTGGTCTGTAGGACGTAGCCCATGGACTCCTGGGTGATTAAGGAGCGCAGCCTCTCCCGAACTTGCTTAGCCTTGTCAAAATCACGCTGGTTGATGTATTTTTCAAGGGCTGAAAAAAGAAAAATTTTAGTGTTTTTAATACATTTATTGCGCATTAAAGCAAACCTGATAAGAAAAGCCCTGATACTAGGCTTTCCTTTCTCCTCCCACCAGATATGAGGCGCTGCAAAATCAGCCTCTGACCTCAAACTTTCCTGCCAAATAGGAACAAAGTTTGGCAAAAAATCAGGCGAGCTCAAAACACTTGTGTTAAGCCTCCATAGCCCCGGTATTTTGGGGGGCAGGGGGGCGAGCTCCTCCTTAAACACAAGCTCCATGCCTTTGTGGTCTGAAAGGCTAGGAAAATACACCATATTCTCAACAGCAGGCAAAGCCCTGGCCGGCACATAGATTCTGTCAATCCTAGATGCTGTACAGCCAGGCCTAGAGAAAGAATATTCACGTCCTTGTGGCTGCAAATGTCTATAACAATCAGTATAGTCAAAAGTGTTAACTAAAAGAGCCAAAGCTGTGCTCTTTTTTTGACTAAAGTTTTGGATAACATCTTTTTCAGATATCACGCAATTAAAATCACCAATGAGAATAGGTTGCAACCTTCTCAATTGCAAATTTCGTGGCAAAGTTTCATTATAAAGAGTTTTTCTGGCATATTTATTATCATTTCCACTTGGAGCATATATGTTTATAAAAGACATATTATCATTTATCTTTATAAACAACAGGCGGCCTGGTTCCAATGGCAGGATCTCAACAGGACCCAGGGCTTCTAGATAAATAATAGCAACACCTGGCTGCTCAAAATTTACAAGTGAACAATATGCTTTGTAACCAAAACGGCTAACAATAAGTTCTAGTTGATTTGTCTCCAAGGGACACTCTTGGAGAAAAAAAACCGCTGGCTTTTTTGACTTTAAATGTTCTATAACTTCACTAAAATTTGATGTATGGTTCACATTTAGTGAAAGAACACTAAACTTCGCCATTTTTTAGCATAAACATGATTGTTGCTAAATCAAAAGGCCTATTTCTTTTGGCCTTTTAAATGCCTTTTTAGACTTTTTTGTAAGCCTATATTATCCAGAGAGTTAGAGCGTCCTCTTTTTAAGTTAGAGTCAAGCTCCATGCTCACCTCCTCGCCATCAGACACATCAGAATTGTGGGCCTCAATCCTGCCACGGCCTTCATACCAGACCAGGCTGTCCTGCAACATGCCCAACTGATTCAAGGGCATTTCAGGAGAGGCCTCCCCTGACGAAAATTCGTCAATTTTCTCAGACAGAGGTGTAAAAACATTAGAAGTTTCAATGTCATTTAACTCCTTAGCCTTTACAGCTTTAGCAGGGTTTGTAGCAGGAATAAAGTCCTGGCTACTGAACATATCAGGACTCTCTTGGCCGTTAGCTAAGCCAGAGCCACTTACAGAGCCATCAGCAACAACATCCTTGCTCCCGTGGCCATTGGGCAAGCCAGAGCCACCTACAGCAACGTCAGAACGGCCAGCTTTACTCCCGTGGCCATTGGGCAAGCCGGAGCCACCCACAGCGGCGTCAGAACGGCCAGCCCTGCTTCCCTGGCCATTTGGCAAGCCGGAGCCACCTACAGCGGCGTCAGAACGGCCAGCTTTACTCCCGTGGCCATTGGGCAAGCCGGAGCCACCCACAGCGGCGTCAGAACGGCCAGCCCTGCTTCCCTGGCCATTGGGCAAGCCGGAGCCACCTACAGCGGCGTCAGAACGGACAGCCTTGCTCCCGTTGCCTTTGGAAGGCTTGTTTCGGCTGCCATTAGAATTATCAGCAGCCAAAGAAGGAAAATCCTTTGCCTTCTTCTTGGAATGAGCATCTACAGCTTTGCCAGCCACAACAGCTGCCCAGGAATCAACGGCAGCTTCATCAGCCAGATAAGCTGCTTTTTGCCGGCAAAAGGCCATAGTATGACCTTTATTGTTACATCTATAGCATATCTTGTCTGCGCCTTCCCACCAGATCTGCAAAATTTCGCCACAGCCAGTGTTTCTGATTAGAGCTGGCAATTCACAATCATTTCTAAGCTTCATTTTAACGATAATGAAGTTAGAAAAGATTGTGGGGTAACCTGCCACAGTACCCCGATGAAATGTCAACACATCTCCATAGGCTTTCAGGACAGAGATAATAGCCTCAGTGTCCATAAAATTTGACCAATTCTTGACCTTGATGGTAGTAACATACTCCTCAGTTGAGTAACCATAAACCATCAAGCCTCTCATCTTGGTCCACTTTTCGCCCTTCTCCAACAAGGCGAGCTTGGCCTTGTAGACCTCCTCAGTGAAGCAGGTAACCATGAGGAGCTGGGTAATTCCATGGACGCCAGCTTCCTCTATATCACTAATTTCGAGTTTTAGATCCTCTAGCAAAAGATCCATCCACTCAGCTTCACTAAATTTTTTACCATTAGCGGCAGATTTTAAGTCTATGCAAAATGTTCTCACTCTCTTTAAAAAGGTGAGGGCACCTTTTAAATTTGCCATTTTCACAAAAAAGTATCACTTAATATATTAACAACAACAAAAAATGCTTATAAGTGTTTGTTTATGTAAAAAACTTGTTTTGTTTGGTATTTAAATTTACCAAACTCACTACAACCTTTCTATATTGTGGGTGTTTCTATAAAATAAACAGCACAATAATACGAATTTTCACAATAAATTAAAATAACAACACTATAGTTCGATTTTTTA
>NC_137264.1:25326655-25329155 GCF_053477335.1 Acartia tonsa | reverse complement strand
TCATAGTTGGTAAAAATGATTAACTGAACCTAAAATTTTGGGGAGGAATAAAGATATTCAAGATTTAATTTTTTGTTTTCAAAATAAAGATACTAAGAAAGAGAGGTAATGTCTGATTGAGCCAATAAATGAATCGCATCGGAGCATACATGAAATCTCATTAGTTGAATTAAACTGAAGGTTTCTAGTTTTTTTCATGAGAGTTAATTTGAGCTGTTCTTTCAACTATTACTCGAATCAAGTCCATCTCATGAAGTGCTGCCTTCATATTGTTGTTTCACATCTATGTTTTATCTGTGCATTAATAATAAATATGCTTCATCTATTGCAATCGTTGTAAAATAATAAAAATCTCTTTATGAATTTAAGTTAATAAAATCATATTTTTTTCTTGGGTTTCAATAAAACAAAAAAATAATATCTCGGACTTCTAAAGTCTTTTTATATGTTTCCTCACTGTTTGGCCACTACTTGGTCACAAATGCTCAAAACACAAACCTTTTTCGACCTAAGATACTCAATTGGTTCCTTCTACAAGTCCAATCCATCAGTTTTGGGATGTCTTTATATTTCAAGATAAATTTATGAAAAAGGGAAATTTGGGTGTTGCCTATTGTATGCACAGATACCATTAAATCAACAGAAAAAAATACTTATTTGTACTTTTCTCTCATCTTTAAAGTTTGATTCTGTTAAATAACTATTCTTGAAGGAGAGCTGCTGACCTCCAGTGTACATGGCTTAGTCAAATGCATATTAAACATAAAAATTTTCCCAAAAAGCACATAAAAAAAGTCTCTCAATGGGTTAGAAAAATAGAATAATTTTGAAACTTAGATTTAAGTTAAACAAATTATTTTTCTAGTACATTACATTAAAATACTTTGTTTGGGGCAAATTTTTACCTTTAACGTGTATTTGACTTAACCATGAACACTGGAGGTCAGCAGCTGTCCTCTTGAGCGATAGAATGCATAAATCCCTTAGACAATAGTTAATTCAACAGAATTCAAACTTTGAAAATGGGAAAAAAGTATAGGTTTTTTCAGTGCAATTTATTTTGGATCTTGTTAACGCGATTGCTGCGCATTTCCTGGCATTATTCTGGCAAGGATTGGTACTCGAAAACTAAATATTTTCCATCTTTGAGTACGCCAGTGACAAGCGGATTTCATTTGAATGTTGTTTGTTGGAACTCTTGCTATTCTGGTTCAGGTTCTTGCAAAATGAATTGCTGCAACGTCCGGGAATCGAACCCGGGCCGCCCGCGTGGCAGGCGAGCATTCTACCACTGAACCAACGTTGCTGGCACATAGGGAAAGGACAATTTGTGGCTCTTTGTAACCCCCCAAACAGCCCATGACCTATGGAGAGAAGGGCAAAATGTTATCCGCAGTCGGTAGGATTCGAACCTACGCTCCCAGAGGGAATCTGATTTCTAGTCAGACGCCTTAACCACTCGGCCACGACTGCAATCCATTGATGGGGGCACATTTGGCGGCATTCTCATACAGTAGAATAACTTGGATTAGCTTAGCTTGCCACTTCACACAGGTTTGCAAGCAGCCCGGCTAGCTCAGTCGGTAGAGCATGAGACTCTTAATCTCAGGGTCGTGGGTTCGAGCCCCACGTTGGGCGACCATTCCTTTTGGTGTGTTTCCCACTTAGCTGCAACGAGTATGAGGTGCACACTCATGGACCCACCAGCAGAAAGGGCGCCATGGCTTAGTTGGTTAAAGCGCCTGTCTAGTAAACAGGAGATCCCGAGTTCGAATCTCGGTGGTGCCTCAACTTTTTTTGACCAACCCAACTGTCAAAAGAAGGCCTCTGAAAGATTTCACTGCTCACATTTTGCCCAAGATACAGGAAAATGAAGCGAAACAAACAGTTCAACAAAATGCCGCGACCAGCCAAACATTTTCCCATTGAAAAGAAAAAGGTAAAACAACTGGAACATATTTGCAGAAACCCTGAAATTAGGGCCAAACATGACCAATCCAAAAAGCAAGTGGGCTCGTCCGGGATTTGAACCCGGGACCTCTCACACCCTAAGCAAGAATCATACCCCTAGACCAACGAGCCAGCTGTTGAGTGGTAACAGTGCGTGTGGGTATTTATTTGACATGCCTGCGGAAGGAGACTCACCTTTGAACGAGGACCTTCAAGAAAGAAGAAGAAAAAACAGACTGTTTGGTTCCTGCCGGGATCGAACCGGCGACCTTGTCCGTGTGAAGGACACGTGATAACCACTACACTAAGGAACCTTGCTGGTAGAGAGGCAAATTCTTTGTTTGAAATATTGAGTTGTAGCAAATGTGGTATGGATCTGTCCCAACGGTGTACTACAGGGTCTCGTGGCGCAACGGATAACGCGTCTGACTACGGATCAGAAGATTGCAGGTTCGAATCCTGCCGAGATCGGATTTTTATCTTTGAACAGACTAAATGTGTATGACTGAGACACATGGCATGACATTGCATACACAGATACATGGACAAT
>NC_137264.1:25291655-25321655 GCF_053477335.1 Acartia tonsa | reverse complement strand
CCTCTCGCACCCTAAGCGAGAATCATACCCCTAGACCAACGAGCCAGCTGTTGAGTGGTAACAGTGCGTGTGGGTATTTATTTGACATGCCTGCGGAAGGAGACTCACCTTTGAACGAGGACCTTCAAGAAAGAAGAAGAAAAAACAGACTGTTTGGTTCCTGCCGGGATCGAACCGGCGACCTTGTCCGTGTGAAGGACACGTGATAACCACTACACTAAGGAACCTTGCTGGTAGAGAGGCAAATTCTTTGTTTGAAATATTGAGTTGTAGCAAATGTGGTATGGATCTGTCCCAACGGTGTACTACAGGGTCTCGTGGCGCAACGGATAACGCGTCTGACTACGGATCAGAAGATTGCAGGTTCGAATCCTGCCGAGATAGGATTTTTATCTTTGAACAGACTAAATGTGTATGACTGAGACACATGGCATGACATTGCATACACAGATACATGGACAATATGTTTGTTTAGCTGCCAATACTTATGTTTTGTTCACGTTGATTGCTACGCTCAACAAGAAAAAGGTGTCTGCGCCCCCGGGTGGGCTCGAACCACCAACCTTTCGGTTAACAGCTGAACGCGCTAGCCTATTGCGCCACGGAGGCAAGTTGATGATGCTGGTATCGAAATAATTGAGAAATATGCCAACATGGTTAAATAATTGTACAATTGAGAAAGCCAGTTTGGAAAATGCTTTGTTTAAGTTTGCACTGCTAAACACATCATACATCCTTCCGTTATGGTCTAGTGGTTAGGATAGCTGGCTCTCACCCAGCAGGCCCGGGTTCGATTCCCGGTAACGGAAAACTTTTTTCCCCCCTCTTGTGCGCTTGTCCAAGTGTAGTTGAGTTGGTATAGCATCGAATTTCTCGAGAGAAGAAAAGGCAATAATTGAACAAAACTTCCGACGAGGATGGGATTCGAACCCACGCGGGCAGAGCCCATTGGATTAGCAGTCCAACGCCTTAACCACTCGGCCACCTCGTCAACTAGGAGGAGTCAGGCCGAAACTTGGGAAGCCCTTGATGTTTGCATGAAAGAATGAGATCCTGGTGGTTCAGCAGTTTTTAGAGAAGAAAAAGATTTCCCACGCCGGGAGTTGAACCCGGGCCTCCTGGGTGAAAGCCAGATATCCTAGCCGTTAGACCACGTGGGATCATGTTTCCGTCCGGGATCGAACCGGAGACCTTCTGCGTGTTAGGCAGATGTGATAACCGCTACACCACGGAAACTCTGTGGTATAGTGCCAACTAAGGTGGGATGTTATGAAATCACGGAAAAGGCTGGCCTTTGTGGTATGTACACTAGAACATTTGTGCCTTTGTCACTGTCTCTAGCCGTGATCGTCTAGTGGTTAGGACCCTGCGTTGTGGCCGCAGTAACCCAGGTTCGAATCCTGGTCACGGCAGTGACAATTTTTTCCTTTCCCTGTCACATCGTGACTTTGAATTTGGAACTGGCGGATGGTATTGTGGGAGCCCATGTCATAAAGAAGCGTCAGTGGTATAGTGGTGAGCATAGCTGCCTTCCAAGCAGTTGACCCGGGTTCGATTCCCGGCTGACGCAGAGCTGAATTTTTAAGCCATGGTATGTGCCGTAATTGGCCAATACTGCTTCCAAATTGTGCAACAGAGATCACCAAGCCTCCGTAGCGCAGTAGGCAGCGCGTCAGTCTCATAATCTGAAGGCCGTGAGTTCGAGCCTCACCGGGGGCAGACTTCATTTTGATCTTAATATGTCTAATGCGTGTAGTGATGGAAAGGAAAACGAAAGTTTAGGCCTACGACACCAAGTATTCCCAGGCGGTCACCCATCCAAGTACTAACTTGGCCCAATGTTGCTTAACTTCAGTGATCGGACGAGAACTGGTGCTTTCAACATGGTATGGCTGTAGACATTGATGTTGGGCAATGCAACGGTATGAGTCAATCCTTTTCTGCTGCGATGGCGTAGGGATTAAGCACAAGGTACTACAAGACAAGCAGTCGGCTTCAGGGCATTAGGGGTAGCGTGGCCGAGCGGTCTAAGGCGCTGGTTTAAGGCACCAGTCCTTTCGAGGGCGTGGGTTCGAATCCCACCGCTGCCAAAGCTTTTTCCTCACTTTAGAATTATTGTTGGCTGAAGTGGCTGTTATTCGGTTTGTTTTTGTTTTGATTGTATCTCCGTCCCCTAGGCAGACTGGGGTCAATCATTTGTTTGTCTCCATACATGATGAACAGGTTTCATGAGCTATGGCAAAATGTTGCTTGGAGATGCGGGGTATCGATCCCCGTACCTCTCGCATGCTAAGCGAGCGCTCTACCATCTGAGCTACATCCCCTTCTTGCTGTTGATGTCCGAAAGCAAGTATTTGAATCTTCTGTCTCGGGAAATCAAAAGGTCGCACAGCAACTGTGGTTAAATTGACAAAGCAATTCCTCACCCGACAGCTACCTTCGATAGCTCAGTTGGTAGAGCGGTGGACTGTAGTTGTTACTCTGCGAGCAGATATCCATAGGTCGCTGGTTCAAATCCGGCTCGAAGGAACTAACCTTTTTCGTCCTTTTTTCATATTTTCCATCGGAACACGAACACGGTGTTAGCTTTGAACACCAATGCTCAACGACATCGGTGTCAGCATCGAGTGTAACCGACATTAGAAAGCCAGGACATGATGTTGCTTAATTTTTTTCATTTTCCCCGGTGTCTATCCATTCCTCGATAGTCTAGTGGTGAGGATCTCCGCCTGTCACGTGGAAGGCCCGGGTTCGATTCCCGGTCGGGGAGAATGCAACTTTTTGACAGGACAGCTTGAGAGACATGCATTTCATCGCTCCAGCTTTATGATGGAAGGCAATTTGGTTACATAATTTACCTCCAATACCATTGAGCCTGGGTAGCTCAGTCGGTAGAGCGTTATGCTTTTAACCTAACGGTCCAGGGTTCGAGCCCCTGCTCGGGCGCTACCCTTTTGCACAGACGTGCACTTAAATCACTTTGTCAGCAAATTAAAAGGAGTATGGCCCGTAGGGGGATCGAACCCGTGACCTTCGCGTTATTAGCACGACGCTCTAACCAACTGAGCTAACGGGCCTACACACGGTTGTTGGACTAAAAACTTTGCATTCATATAGTGTATTTGCATAGCTTGTTGCTTGTGGCTGCCTACACCGTGAGTCAACAGTCAGTTTGGCCGAGTGGTCTAAGGCGCTGCGTTCAGGTCGCAGTCCACTTCTGTGGGCGTGAGTTCGAATCTCACAGCTGACAAACTCCTTTTTCCTGTCCATTGTGTGTGCGTGCTGCTCTATTTTGGCAGCAAACCAAATATACATAAAATGTTTGACTCAACCAGACAAGGATAGCAGAGTGGCGCAGTGGAAGCGTGCTGGGCCCATAACCCAGAGGTCCGTAGATCGAAACTACGCTCTGCTAAAACCCAATTCTTTTCTTCTGTTCTGTTCTCTTTTCTTTATTTCAGACGTCAACAGGGACCACAAATGTGTCCCCGCACCCCAACACGACCCATTAGCGCAGAGGATAGCGCGTTGGACTTCTAATCCAAAGGTCCTGGGTTCGATCCCCAGATGGGTTGCAAACTGTTTTGCCAGCCAGTAAGATGTCAGGATGGCCGAGTGGTCTAAGGCGCCAGACTCAAGGCATAATCCTTGCTCTGCAATACGGAGTAGGCTCTGGAGAATTCTGGTCCTCGATGAGGGCATGGGTTCGAATCCCATTTCTGACAAACAACTTTTGGCATTAATTTTCTGCAACTGCCACCCTCCCACTCAAGGAAGTATCGCCATCAAAACGCAGAGCTAAGATTGACCACAATTGTTTGCTTGTTTCACCGCACACGGGGATATAGCTCAGTGGTAGAGCATCCGGCTGCAGTCCGGCAGGTCCTTGGTTCAACTCCGAGTGTCCCCTTAGGTGAAACTTTTTTTGGTTTAGCACATTGCAACCTTGCATCCAGAAAAAAAAGAAAGAAAAATCAAGGGCCAAACCGGGATTTGAACCCGGGACCTCCTGCACCCAAAGCAGGAATCATACCCCTAGACCATTTGGCCGCCCGGTTAGGTTAAGTCAACAGTGATTTAATACACTTGATGTAACTTTGACTGCTTTAATAAAGTCTGGCATTGAAACCAACATGATTCAGATGTTTCTCTGGATGTTGCACAGTTTTCTAATTCATATCAGACCTTTCTGTCCATATAAATAACACATAAAACCAACCGCTGGTTCATAGTTGGTAAAAATGATTAACTGAACCTAAAATTTTGGGGAGGAATAAAGATATTCAAGATTTAATTTTTTGTTTTCAAAATAAAGATACTAAGAAAGAGAGGTAATGTCTGATTGAGCCAATAAATGAATCGCATCGGAGCATACATGAAATCTCATTAGTTGAATTAAACTGAAGGTTTCTAGTTTTTTTCATGAGAGTTAATTTGAGCTGTTCTTTCAACTATTACTCGAATCAAGTCCATCTCATGAAGTGCTGCCTTCATATTGTTGTTTCACATCTATGTTTTATCTGTGCATTAATAATAAATATGCTTCATCTATTGCAATCGTTGTAAAATAACAAAAAATCTCTTTATGAATTTAAGTTAATAAAATCATATTTTTTTCTTGGGTTTCAATAAAACAAAAAAATAATATCTCGGACTTCTAAAGTCTTTTTATATGTTTCCTCACTGTTTGGCCACTACTTGGTCACAAATGCTCAAAACACAAACCTTTTTCGACCTAAGATACTCAATTGGTTCCTTCTACAAGTCCAATCCATCAGTTTTGGGATGTCTTTATATTTCAAGATAAATTTATGAAAAAGGGAAATTTGGGTGTTGCCTATTGTATGCACAGATACCATTAAATCAACAGAAAAAAATACTTATTTGTACTTTTCTCTCATCTTTAAAGTTTGATTCTGTTAAATAACTATTCTTGAAGGAGAGCTGCTGACCTCCAGTGTACATGGCTTAGTCAAATGCATATTAAACATAAAAATTTTCCCAAAAAGCACATAAAAAAAGTCTCTCAATGGGTTAGAAAAATAGAATAATTTTGAAACTTAGATTTAAGTTAAACAAATTATTTTTCTAGTACATTACATTAAAATACTTTGTTTGGGGCAAATTTTTACCTTTAACGTGTATTTGACTTAACCATGAACACTGGAGGTCAGCAGCTGTCCTCTTGAGCGATAGAATGCATAAATCCCTTAGACAATAGTTAATTCAACAGAATTCAAACTTTGAAAATGGGAAAAAAGTATAGGTTTTTTCAGTGCAATTTATTTTGGATCTTGTTAACGCGATTGCTGCGCATTTCCTGGCATTATTCTGGCAAGGATTGGTACTCGAAAACTAAATATTTTCCATCTTTGAGTACGCCAGTGACAAGCGGATTTCATTTGAATGTTGTTTGTTGGAACTCTTGCTATTCTGGTTCAGGTTCTTGCAAAATGAATTGCTGCAACGTCCGGGAATCGAACCCGGGCCGCCCGCGTGGCAGGCGAGCATTCTACCACTGAACCAACGTTGCTGGCACATAGGGAAAGGACAATTTGTGGCTCTTTGTAACCCCCCAAACAGCCCATGACCTATGGAGAGAAGGGCAAAATGTTATCCGCAGTCGGTAGGATTCGAACCTACGCTCCCAGAGGGAATCTGATTTCTAGTCAGACGCCTTAACCACTCAGCCACGACTGCAATCCATTGATGGGGGCACATTTGGCGGCATTCTCATACAGTAGAATAACTTGGATTAGCTTAGCTTGCCACTTCACACAGGTTTGCAAGCAGCCCGGCTAGCTCAGTCGGTAGAGCATGAGACTCTTAATCTCAGGGTCGTGGGTTCGAGCCCCACGTTGGGCGACCATTCCTTTTGGTGTGTTTCCCACTTAGCTGCAACGAGTATGAGGTGCACACTCATGGACCCACCAGCAGAAAGGGCGCCATGGCTTAGTTGGTTAAAGCGCCTGTCTAGTAAACAGGAGATCCCGAGTTTGAATCTCGGTGGTGCCTCAACTTTTTTTGACCAACCCAACTGTCAAAAGAAGGCCTCTGAAAGATTTCACTGCTCACATTTTGCCCAAGATACAGGAAAAATGAAGCGAAACAAACAGTTCAACAAAATGCCGCGACCCGGGATCGAACCGGGGACCTTTAGATCTTCAGTCTAACGCTCTCCCAACTGAGCTATCACGGCCTGTGCTATGTTCTTGGCGACCCAAGCGGAAACGCAGCAGCATAGCATTTCAAAAAGAAAAAGTGGCCTGACAGACGAAAACAAACGAACAAACAGAAAAAGAGACAGGTCCTACCGAGATTTGAACTCGGATCGCTGGATTCAGAGTCCAGAGTGCTAACCATTACACCATAGGACCTTCACATCTAGCGATGTCAAGATGCACGTACAGTTTTCCAATCGTTTTCCCATTGAAAAGAAAAAGGTAAAACAACTGGAACATATTTGCAGAAACCCTGAAATTAGGGCCAAACATGACCAATCCAAAAAGCAAGTGGGCTCGTCCGGGATTTGAACCCGGGACCTCTCGCACCCTAAGCGAGAATCATACCCCTAGACCAACGAGCCAGCTGTTGAGTGGTAACAGTGCGTGTGGGTATTTATTTGACATGCCTGCGGAAGGAGACTCACCTTTGAACGAGGACCTTCAAGAAAGAAGAAGAAAAAACAGACTGTTTGGTTCCTGCCGGGATCGAACCGGCGACCTTGTCCGTGTGAAGGACACGTGATAACCACTACACTAAGGAACCTTGCTGGTAGAGAGGCAAATTCTTTGTTTGAAATATTGAGTTGTAGCAAATGTGGTATGGATCTGTCCCAACGGTGTACTACAGGGTCTCGTGGCGCAACGGATAACGCGTCTGACTACGGATCAGAAGATTGCAGGTTCGAATCCTGCCGAGATCGGATTTTTATCTTTGAACAGACTAAATGTGTATGACTGAGACACATGGCATGACATTGCATACACAGATACATGGACAATATGTTTGTTTAGCTGCCAATACTTATGTTTTGTTCACGTTGATTGCTACGCTCAACAAGAAAAAGGTGTCTGCGCCCCCGGGTGGGCTCGAACCACCAACCTTTCGGTTAACAGCCGAACGCGCTAGCCGATTGCGCCACGGAGGCAAGTTGATGATGCTGGTATCGAAATAATTGAGAAATATGCCAACATGGTTAAATAATTGTACAATTGAGAAAGCCAGTTTGGAAAATGCTTTGTTTAAGTTTGCACTGCTAAACACATCTTACATCCTTCCGTTATGGTCTAGTGGTTAGGATAGCTGGCTCTCACCCAGCAGGCCCGGGTTCGATTCCCGGTAACGGAAAACTTTTTTCCCCCCTCTTGTGCGCTTGTCCAAGTGTAGTTGAGTTGGTATAGCATCGAATTTCTCAAGAGAAGAAAAGGCAATAATTGAACAAAACTTCCGACGAGGATGGGATTCGAACCCACGCGGGCAGAGCCCATTGGATTAGCAGTCCAACGCCTTAACCACTCGGCCACCTCGTCAACTAGGAGGAGTCAGGCCGAAACTTGGGAAGCCCTTGATGTTTGCATGAAAGAATGAGATCCTGGTGGTTCAGCAGTTTTTAGAGAAGAAAAAGATTTCCCACGCCGGGAGTTGAACCCGGGCCTCCTGGGTGAAAGCCAGATATCCTAGCCGTTAGACCACGTGGGATCATGTTTCCGTCCGGGATCGAACCGGAGACCTTCTGCGTGTTAGGCAGATGTGATAACCGCTACACCACGGAAACTCTGTGGTATAGTGCCAACTAAGGTGGGATGTTATGAAATCACGGAAAAGGCTGGCCTTTGTGGTATGTACACTAGAACATTTGTGCCTTTGTCACTGTCTCTAGCCGTGATCGTCTAGTGGTTAGGACCCTGCGTTGTGGCCGCAGTAACCCAGGTTCGAATCCTGGTCACGGCAGTGACAATTTTTTCCTTTCCCTGTCACATCGTGACTTTGAATTTGGAACTGGCGGATGGTATTGTGGGAGCCCATGTCATGAAGAAGCGTCAGTGGTATAGTGGTGAGCATAGCTGCCTTCCAAGCAGTTGACCCGGGTTCGATTCCCGGCTGACGCAGAGCTGAATTTTTAAGCCATGGTATGTGCCGTAATTGGCCAATACTGCTTCCAAATTGTGCAACAGAGATCACCAAGCCTCCGTAGCGGATGGCGGATGGTATTGTGGGAGCCCATGTCATGAAGAAGCGTCAGTGGTATAGTGGTGAGCATAGCTGCCTTCCAAGCAGTTGACCTGGGTTCGATTCCTGGCTATGGTATGTGCCAAAATTGGCCAATACTGCTTCCAAATTGTGCAACAGAGATCACCAAGCCTCCGTAGCGCAGTAGGCAGCGCGTCAGTCTCATAATCTGAAGGCCATGAGTTCAAGCCTCACCGGGGGCAGGCTTTATTTTGATCTTAATATGTCTAATATGTGTAGTGATGGAAAGGAAAACGAAAGTTTAGGCCTACGACACCAAGTATTCCCAGGCGGTCACCCATCCAAGTACTAACTTGGCCCAATGTTGCTTAACTTCAGTGATTTTTTTTTAATGTATATTTTAAGATAAGCGATATATTTTTTATATACAAAAGTGAACCCACAAATCGGGCTTGATAATTATAATAAATTGGCATAAATATCTGAATAGGCTTTTTAATATAAATAATATAAAACAAAAGCACACATGTCTTTGCTTTTGCCGAGAAAAAACCCAAATGATTTTGCAAATATATTGGATCTTAACTCTTTTTTTAAAATTGTAACTAAATATGAATGAACACACCACTGTGCTCTACTTTATTTAGAAGTTTTATTCAACTTCTAGTGAAAGAAAAATGTTATAAAATCATATATAAAACTACGGGGAAAAAAATTGGAGATATGATAAGTAAACATTTTCTTCCTGTTACCATAAAAATTCACCCTTGTAAAGATGAAAATAAACTAAATGTATTGTAATAAATAAATACACAAGGGAACACTTAATATTTCTATAAAAAGAAAAATGATTGGATGAGAACTGGTGCTTTCAAATAATGTTTCTATGAAAAAAAGAGAAAAATTGGAAGAGAACTGGTGCTTTCAAATGATGTTTCTATGAAAAAAGAAAAATGATTGGATGAGAAACTGGTGCTTTCAAATAATAAAATACATCGACGCCATTGACGCAATAAACTTGACAATCAAGAAAAAATTGAAAGTTAATGTTCCCATGAAAATAAAATATTAACAAAAATGTACAAAAATAAAATTGAAACCAGATAATTCTAGTTCATAAATTTAAAGCATAAGGGGAGTTTGATTAAACAACCCATATATCTCTTTAGTTGTGACCCTAGAGATCTCTGCAGTGTCCAAATCCAACGCCTTATCCTCAAGCTTGTTGCTTGTGGCTGCCTGCACCGTGAGTCAACAGTCAGTTTGGCCGAGTGGTCTAAGGCGCTGCGTTCAGGTCACAGTCCACTTCTGTGGGCGTGAATTCGAATCTCACAGCTGACAAACTCCTTTTTCCTGTCCATTGTGTGTGCATGCTGCTCTATTTTGGCAGCAAACCAAATATACATAAAATGTTTGACTCAACCAAGCAAGGATAGCAGAGTGGCGCAGTGGAAGCATGCTGGGCCCATAACCCAGAGGTCCGTAGATCGAAACTACGCTCTGCTAAAACCCAATTCTTTTCTTCTGTTCTATTCTCTTTTCTTTATTTCAGACGTCAACAAGGACCACAAATGTGTCCCCGCACCCCAACATGACCCATCAGCGCAGAGGATAGCGCGTTGGACTTCTAATCCAAAGGTCCTGGGTTCGATCCCCAGATGGGTTGCAAACTGTTTTGCCAGACAGTAAGATGTAGACCAATTGCAAAATCTAAAATCTTTTTAAGTGCTGAAAATGGAGGTTTAGGAATACCAAAAGTAACAGATTTTTTACGATCTTTAGATATCTTAATGTATAAAAAAATCTTCATCCATTGTTGATACTTGGTCTTCAGAATTAAAGAATACAAGATGCCAAGCAAATGATCCATTTTATTTTAATGAAAAATTAGATAAGAATATTAATCCCATTTTATCTAGATTTATTGAAGCATATACAATATTTTCAAATTCATTTTGGCTAAACCATGACAACATAAAAGACATGAGAATTTTAAAAATAACTTTTTTTGCAATAATGAAAAACAAATTGTAAGTAGAGCTATTTTTATAGAAACAACATGGTTACGCTATGAAAATGATATAAAGTTAATTTGTTTTGGAGACCTGCTAAATACTGATAATTCATGTCTAGATTATAGAAACTTTAACATCAAATCAAAGGTCAATTTCAATTACATGGAATATTTGAGACTTCGGGGATTTGTTCAGCACAATATTGCTATATATAGGTGTAAACTTTCTAAACCTCAAACTAAAATTAGTTCCCTATTTTTAAAGCCAAAAGTAAAGTCAAAACATTTCGTTACTTCTTAGAGGATAGAAAAGTGTAAGTCTTATTTAAATAGGTATAACTGGGCGAAAATCAGAGAATTTGACACAGAGAGAAAGAGCGTAAATGGCAAAAAGTATGGACTTTGTCCTTTATTCCAATAAATATACGAGAATTCTCGTTTAAATCTATAAACAATTATAACTATTTTAATGCTAATATCGCTAATTTTAGGCCGGAGTTTCCAGATTGCACACTTTGTATACTAGACCGGAATCTACCCGCACCCAAAGAAACTGCCCAGCACTTTTTTCTGGACTGTCCTGTCACAACTAATATTACTACCAACTACTTCACAGACCTTATACAAAATATTCAACTTAATTTTGACGCAAGCTGGATGTTAGTAGGAGTTCCAAAAACGCTCACCAGTAACGTGATAACTGTTTTAAATATTGAAATTATAATTGTTTTATATTTCATCTTTCAGTCAAGACTGAAAAAAAAGCTTCCATTAAATTTAAATCTACTTGAATTTATTTCCTTTCAAAGGAAATTTTTGCTTAAAAACAAAAATTATAAACTAGGATATGAAAAATTAACAACAATTCAATTTGACCCTGGATAAATTTTATTCCTACTCTGTCTGTTAGTCAGCTCTAGGGTAAATACCTAGGTAAGGGACCAGTCTATAATGATCCTTCATTAATCCTCTGGCGACTCTTAAACCTAACCGGGTCAGAGCTGTCTACTATCAGAATACCTGTCCCTGCCCCACTCATCTTAATTCAGTCTGCCAAGCACATCTTATATGTGACACACTATTTCTTTGAGGCTTTATTGACGACTGGGCTCAGGGAATACCACAGGATGTATGACTTAATTTGGAGGGCAATACCAAGGTAAGGGACCAGTCAACCTCTGGCGACCCTTGTACCTAACAGTGTTAGAGCATTCTGCTCTTAATAAAACTGTCTCTGCCCCTCCCTTCCTTATTCAGTCTGCCAATTAAATCATAAATGTGATCCACTATTATTTTATGAAGACTTAAATTATGGCTCAACAAAGGGAATGTCACAGTATGAAAAAATTTCTTATAACCAATGTAATTTTGATATAATATTCTTTAATATATGTGTACATAAATAATTTTTATCCAATTTTTTTTGAATATTGTGAATGACTGTTAAAATAATATTGTTATACTTTAAATGTAATTTTTGTAAGTAAATAATAAAGACAAATAAAGAATCAAATAATAATAATAATATTTTGTAAAAATAAAAAAAAATCACGAAACCTTTTAGTTCAAATTAATTTGAAAAAAAAACATAATTTATGTACAAATAAGAAAATTTTGGAAATTTATTTATTAAATCCTTATTAGTATCATAAAAGGAAACTACTTCACTATAGTTCCATAAAAAAAATTTCTGCACTTACTATGTAGTTCATTTTTGTTCATAATGGCAATTTTCTTCTTTTTTGTGCGTTTTAGTACCTTCAAACCAACTTAATTAAAAACAACTTAAACTACTTCAAAAATAAGAGGTCTACAAAAAACGATTGCATATCTAAATTCTTTGGATCATTTTACATCTACTACTTCCTAAAAACACCGACTAGCTATTTTTTTTTTAAATCACAAAAGTTAGGGCACCTTCTTTAATAAGTTTTTATTATATTGAAAAGTTTATAAACAAATTAAATTTATTATTATATTATTAAATAATTTTAAAATGTATGAATGCATAATTATTAAAAATTAATTTAAAATACAATTGGCAAAATTATTATCAATTTAAACATTTTGTTTATTAGAAAAGCTTTTCAATTGTGTGTTCGAAACCGATTATTATCTGCTGGATTAAAACCGGTTCTCTGCCATACTATAATATCATGTACAGATAAATTTAAACGAATATTAAAATAAAAAAAACATAATATTGATACCAGTTTTGCTGACTCGGGCATTCGGTCCCTAGAGGCTAAAAAACTGGCACAATAAATAACAATTAATGATTTGAAATGAAAACAGGGCCATTGCATTTTATGTTTCTAAAAAAACTAGTTTATCTTTGGCTTTAATTTTCGGTACTTCTTCTCCCAATATTTTAGCTCTGAAATAAAAAAAAACGGTTAAAGTTTATTTGTATACTAGCGGCTACGCCACTAGATGCCTAATGGGGTACTTTTTCAGTTTCAATTTTAGTCTAATAAAAAAAGGAAAAAATATTTTTTTGAAAGGTTGGTCTTTTTCAGAAGAGCTATTTCTCTTCTGAGGGTGGTGTTACCCTTTACCAAAAACTTTCGAAGGACTTATGTGAGCTACTTTGTTAAGAAAAACTATTTCGGTTCAGCAGTTAGCAAGATTCTTTCGTACACACAGACAGACAAATATCCTGCTACTTTTATGTATAGATTACTTATCAGGGAGTAAGGGAGGGGACAATGGGCAATTAATTCAATTTATGAGTTTTTGCTTGAAGGCCTTGAAATCCAGATTTATCCACAAAATTTGAAGGAAATTGTGTTAATAAAATTTAGAACACTATAAAAAAGAAAGCATTCATTTGAAAATTAGATTACCAGCACATCAGACTGACATAACCATTCTGTAATTAATTACTAGAAAACTCGTCCCAGGAACCCATTCAAACCGTAGCCCCATAACCCTAAATTTAGGGGTTCTTAGATTAGATTGTTTATTACACAAATATCACAATAAAGTTTTTATCTATGAAATGATATTTTCTGGAGAAAGAAAATTGTTAAAACCAGCAATCTCATAACAAACTAAGTTTATTGAAACTCATCTGCTAGATTCAAAACTCAGCGAGTTAGCGGCATTTGATGAGCTAGTACCCAAAGTTAGTCAGAACCTGCTAAATTCTTGCACATTCCTTGTAAGCCAGTACCCAAAGTCTGAGACTCCTAAAAATTAAATATTGGATCCATTTTGATTTATTTTACCATTTCTAAAAATGTATTCCTTCTGTGTAGCAAAATGGTTGCAAAGTAAGACATCTGCTAATTTTGACCAACCAATCAAGAAAGTCCTCAAAGTTATTTAGTAAACTAAGAGATAATATAATGTGGCATAGTGCCTTCTTCATTCAAGTTTATGCATTTCCATCCCTGTCCACATTCCTATACTTCTCCAGCCAAGTCAGACCTACACTGATAACCGCCACCATGTTCCATCCTGCTGTATTGAGGAGTTAGTTGATTTATGTAGGCCTTTGTGTGAACATCTCACCACCAGCTTGCATTCGGTAGACTGTATACCTATATGGCTAGGTTGTCGACAGTCTTAGCTCCTTATCCCTGTGCACGTGGTTTCTGTCCTATACAGAAACGTGATGCCCAAGCTTTTAATTGATATAATATTAAACTATCTTCAATAAATAATCATCCTATTATTCTGCCTATTCTGACCAGTTAAATGTATAATAAATCTTGTGTTTTTTTATGAAATACCTGTGTTAGATTATTAATATATAATTGCGCCGAAGCTACTCTATACTCGTATTCCGGTCTGTCTGTACATCCCCTCATACATCATTTTGGCGCAGTCTTGTCTACCACTCATTTTTGAGGGGGGAAGGTAAAGGTAATTATTAACAAAATCAAACTGTAAAGTAGCTTCGATTGCAAAGTGAAATTAATATTTTCCGAATAGATAAACTAAGTTTATTCACGGAAACAGTTTATAGTAACAATTTGTTACAGAATATTGCTAATAATTATTTCGTGGCAAACTGCCAAACAAAGATAAAAAGGAACCCGCCTTTTATTTTCACATTAGTATTAATTTCACATATTTTCATATTTTCTCCCTAAAACAGGAAGAAAGGGATACTCCCAAGTTCTTAAAAAAGTTCGTGGTAGACAAACAAGTGTTAACGAACACTACAGCTCCAGCACCATGACCGATAATGGCAAGAAGGGGGATGGCGAGAAAACCAAAACTCCGCCTCCTCCGCCTCTTTCGACCGTCCCTGATAACACGCAGCCGCAGTCAGACCCACTTTCCCCTGAAAAAATCAAAGAATTTATAAAGGAAGCGTTAAACGTTAAACTAAATGAATACTCGTCACATTATAGAGATATGATAAAACAAGAATCCGAGATTATGAAGCTTGAAATGGAAACAAAATGGGCAGGGTTTAAGGACACGGAATCACATCGCAGACTATTAGCCGATACCGACATCTTAGACCTAAAACGTAGAGTATCAAAACTTCCAGCGGACGGAAATCTAGGCCCATTGTTTGCGGAAAAAACGTTAAATGAAAGTCTCAACATGACCCATTTTAACACCATAGGTGACGACTCAATTAATGCCACTTTTTATGACCGATTATCGGTCCAACAAAAGATAAGCGTGACCGAATGGGTCGCCAAGGATAGAATTGCAGCCCCAGGCTGTATGGCTTATTCAATTGTAGGCTTTGTAGGCCCGGCAGATAATGACAATTGGATGAATGTAAGGGAAACTTCCCTAACGGAATATGAAAAAACCTTACTGGAAAAGTTTCCCTTTATCCCTGATAGGATCAAGTCATTAGAGCCTCTCCGTAGGTCTGCACCCAATGTAGCAACAAGACCCTCTACAAGAAGCACACCCGCGACGGCAGCAATCAGCGCCGCCAACGATGATTTTATTAAAGAATGCTTTATTAAGGGACAAAAGTGGGATACCGATTTTGCGAGGGATGCCCCTAGGTGGGACGGCAGAGCCGACTTTGATAATTTCTTCGCTAATTTGTGGAGGGTTGCAAAAACATACAGGATCTGTGACCCAATCCTTTTTAAGGATATTTTATACCAGCGAATTTATGACTCTAGAGGGGAACGATTAGGGGACCTAATTCACCTGAAAGAAATCAGGCTTTATCTGCCTTAAGTTATTACCTGATGATCAGAAGGCTGGTCACTCCTTTCTCTGATCCAGAGGTAGCCTCGCAGTACTTCTACAACCTAAAACAGGAGACTAATCAACCCCTTGACACCTACTTCGAGAATAAACTTAAGGTATTCAAACTCATGAACCCTGTGGAAGAATAAGTGGAAAGAATTCTATCTTAACGTTAGCAAAAATCTACTGTATTCAAACCTCGCCATGGATATGGCAAATTATGTTGAAAGTATGCAATTTTTGGACAACTACAACGCTTACTTAAATAAACTTATTACCCTCGGACAAAGATACGTTAATTGGGACGGGTCTGGCCACATTAGCAAGGAAAACCTTTCGGCTTGCTATTCCCAAGCCATGGAAATGTTCTTACCCAAAAATTCTGCGGAAACGAAAAAACAACCCATAATCAGCATTATTGAAGATAATACCCCCACTAACACGGCAGTGTATAAGGAAAACTTAACCGATGAACCTGATGAGGTTCCTTCTTGGGTAGATCATGAGGATGATCCTATTGCTTGGGATCAAATCGAGGGCGTCATAGGAGCCTTTAATGGGAGGAGTAAAAATATTAAATGCTGGCATTGTAATATCCCTGGCCACGTAGTACAGAACTGTAACAAAAAGAAAGCTGGGGAGCCTCCACATCCCGAGTCCCGCTTTGGGAAAACACGAAATAAATTCACCCCACCTAGAAAAGCTTCGGGTAATAGTAATAAAATACCTGAGCAGTATGCGCGTAAAACCATCAACCAGATGGATCAGGAAGCCAGCGATGAATCTGAAATAGATAAACATGTACAAGCGCTTGTTAAAAATCACGTCCATTATATGTAAAAAGAATGGGTATAAACTTTGCGATATTAATTGTCCCTATCCTAGAAAATAAAATTGGCTGAATGAGTTTCATATTTTGATATGGAAAGATAAACAAAATATCCCATGTCAAGCTTAATTTGCAAATTCCTTAATATTAAATATCCCTTACCAGGCAATGCTTTGGCGCGGGAAAATAAAACAAATTGTTATTATTAAATATGACTAAGCAACATAAAATAAACTCCTTCCCCTCCTTTCCCTATCCCACCGTAGCCGAGACAGGAAATTGGGGGAAAGAGGGAGGTAACCTGAGGAGCATTTCACATGCACTTAAAACTTTCCATTCATTTTGGAAAATTAATAGTCTTAATAAAGAAGCCAACAAGTGAATACTTATTAACCTATTTAGTAAATTGTCCTTATTTTTAATATCGCATGATCTATTTAAAATGTAAATATCGTATATTTTTGAGTGTATATATATAAGAATCTAAAACATTTTAGTTCGATTTTTAACCGCTAGGGGACCTTAAGCAAATTATCTGTATATAAACAATGATTTTTGAGCTAAACCCTCAGTATCAATTTTATCTGAGAGTTGCACACTTTTAGCCTCTGATTTTTGTAGCTGAAATACTTCAGCAATTATGTATAATAACGGATTCATATGGGTTAATATTATTGTATTTTGCACAGTGACAATAATAGAACTATATTTAATTTATTATGTATCCGAAAGATGTCGCCTCGAATGCTATCGCGGTCCATACAAGTAGATAATAAGAAGGAGGGGGGGGTCTACTGCAAATCTGTATAAATACGAATGAATATTCAAATCTAAATCAGTTTATCAGAAAGATTTTCAGTAAGCTTAATTACTTAAAACTTTAAATTAAATTAAAAACTTAATTACTTAACACGTGATTAATAAAATCTTAAACATTTTGATTAAATTATTTTCCGCTAGGATTACTAGCAGAATAAAAATAACTTAGTTCTATTAACTTCCGCTAGGATTATCAGCGGAATAAAAGGCCACTATATAAAATCGAACGTATATTATTAATCAAGGCCAGTCACGAACAAAGCAGTTACCACAAACCACTTCTTATTTTTGAGGCTGACTTCAGCATTAATTATATTTTAGCAAATACATATACATGTTTTACCCCATAGGTGGAAAAAACTTTTCAAATTTAGTATAAATACTAACAATATCAGAAAATAAATCAGTCAGGGTAAATCCTCTCAAGTGTGTTCGACGTATCTTAATATTTTGAGCTGTAATACAGCGCTAACCCTATACTATTTAAAATTGTGATTCAAATACTAACCTAGTAAAATTATAATCTGTATAAATACAGACAGAAATCAAAAAATAACTCAGTCAGTTTTTAATCTCTTGTTAGTAGCAAGCTGAACACTTATTTTTAAGCTACTTTGTAGCCTTTCAATCTTTAAAATTTAGTTCAATTTTATTCCGATAGGTTTCTATACTAATTATCCTATATCGTAGTATATAAATAAGGACCAGTATCAAAGTTTAATAGTTTCTCTAGAACTTTCAACATTCTTATATATTTCTTGAGCTAAAAGGCGCTAATAAAAAAATATAGGGCTTATTTCCCATCCTATGCGAAAAATTCTTGTACTCTTGATGAACACAGAAACGACAAAATTATCGAATGGACCGATTCCTTATCAAAAGATTGGGAAAATTTTATAAATATGTTCTCCAATTCTATAAGTAAAGGTTATCCCCAGTGGGATAACCCAAACCCCTTTATAGTAGATGTTGATTTTTCTACAAGTTATTTCGCTGGAATTCTCAGCCAAAAACAAGGGGGTGAAGAAAGAATTATTGGGATCTGTTCCAAAAAATGTAACGGGGCAGAGAAAAATTATCCAAGCTATAAAGGCGAGTTAGCATGCTTAGTATTTGTTCTTAAAACCTTTCTCCATTACTTAAGATTTAGAAACTTTATTGTCCGAACAGATTCGATTTCCTTAGTTCATTACAAAAAATGGCAAAAAGGAACAATAAATGGGGTAACTTTGCGTTGGATATTCTTTATCCAAAGTTTCGACTTTACAGTAATTCATAGGAAGGGTAAGGACCACTGCAATGCCGACAATTTATCTAGAGGGCAATTTTTATGCAAAGAACATAAGGAAACCGATTGCGAAAAATGTACTAGCTAATTTACCTTGGATCCTTATGAACAGGATTGTCCCTACCAAGACCAGATTTTTGAGTTACATGCGGCTTCTGAAGTCGGTGTGCACAATGTCTGGCAATCTGAAACACAAAAAGATCAAATATTATTTGACATTCGTAGGTGGATATTCGAAGAGCAGAACTAACCGGCCGGAAAGAGGTCCTTTTTAAGTTAATAGAACATTTATATGTTATGGAAGGACTTCTGATATTTAGACAACCTCTTAGTAACGGAACGTTCATTGAAAGACCCGTTGTACCCATTGGATTATATAATAAAGTTTTTGAATTAGCACACAATAATATTGTAGGCCACAAGGGGGTAAATGAAACAATACGCAAAATAAATGAAAGATTCTTCCTTATAGGAATCAACAAATTTGTAGAATCACGCATTAAAAATTGTATTACCTGTCTAAGAAAGATAGGACAGGTACCTAAGCACAAACAACCCATCACCCATTCAGCCATTAGTCACGAGATTTTTGGCCAAGTATCGGTAGACCTTATCGGTCCCTTAACCCCTAACTATTTTCAAGGACAACATGTCCGCTACATATTTATCCTAGTGGACTTATTCTCTAGGTACATAATCGCTCACCCTATCAAAGATGCTACCGTGGAAAGCACGGTAAAAGTAATTCTCGAACAGGTGGTACCTACCTACGGCTTATTTCGGTCACTGAGGAGTGACAGGGGAACAAATTTCACTGGGGAAGTTTTTAGAAAAGTTATGGATGAATTAGGTATTGAAACTAAACTTATCCCCCCAAGAAACCCTAATAGTAACCCATGTGAAAGGCATAATCAAAGCATTTATGCAGGACTAAGATCTGATGACCGATTCGAAAGTAAAGACTGGGCAAGAAAATTAGCTTTGACCACTTTTGTAATTAACGCAAGTACGTCTAGAAGAACGGGGTATACGCCATATTACCTTATGTTCGGCAGACAACCAACTCTTAATCTCGATTTCTTCTCACCAATCCTGCAGAACAGGCAGGATATTGATTGCAGATCTTACTTAAACTACCTAAAAAATTTGGAAGAAATTATTGCACAAGTTTCCAAAAAATCTAAAATCTATTTAGAATTTCAAAATAAATCTAGAAAGGCTTCATCCCCTATTTTCGTTAACGATGTATGTTTTGCCTTCTTTAACCTAGTCAAGGTAGGGGTTAGCAAAAAATTACAATCTTTCTATGGGGGTCCTTTTATTGTAACAAAAAAATTCTCAGAAGCACTTTTTGAACTTAGCCCCTTCGGGTCAAATCCAATTAAAACTAACCAGGTTGTTAGCCGAGATAAAATACGAAAGATAGATTCTAAAGTAGAATTATTGGGGGAAACACTTTCCTTTAACGTCTTTCCGATTGAAGAAATTGTCCCGTCTGAGGAAATAACCTTGACCATAGATAATACGGGACTAACCGAAATAAACGATAATAAAGGTATAGAAAACGATGATTTTACCTACCTAGACAACGATAACGATGAATTTATCGAAGAAAACCCTGAACCTAATCAGGATGTACTCCAAGGGGAGGTGGATTGTAATGGGGGAGGGGATATAATGGAAAAAAACTCACCATTTGAATCACAGCCCGAAAACCAAGAACCCCCGGGTGCAGATCGGTCATCCGGTCCTAACATCCATGTCGAAAATAGTTTCTTAGAAGAAACTGTCCCATCTGAGGCATCCTTCTTTGCGCAGCGACCAAAACAATCCAGCCCTGAAAAAGTCATTAATGTTAACAAACAAAGCATAGTACCTAAATATATATTAGAAGAAGAAAGAAAAACTAGGTCACAAGGGGGGGATAACCGCATACACGTCCAAATCGGACTACATAACCCAATTAGAAGGAAGAAATAAAATGTATATAAAACGAAAGTGGCAAATGTATATAGCTTAATTTATGTATGTATAATAATAAAAATAAACAAAAAAAAAAAATATACGTTAAAACTAACGGATTAACATATTTCAGAGAAAAACACCAAGCATAAAAATAAAATGCAGCATCATTTGGCAAAAGCACCAGGAGCTCGAGGTAACTTTATTTTGGGATTCATGGGGCTTTTTATTATTTTGGCAAAATCAAATGCGTCCGAAATAATACAAATAGATGCGACTCAATGTGTAGCAAACGAAAACCCGCGTTTGAAAATCTCTGAATGCGCTGCGTTTCTTAATATTACTAATACCGAACAAAAACGATTTCACCTGCTTCAAAAGGTTGAAAGAAAAATTATACCTGGAATCCGTTGTCACCTCCGAACCAGTACACACTACTGGTATTGTGGCAGGTATAGCCATGTCCACCTCGCTGCTCCAGCACTGGTGGAGATACCTCCTTAACGGCATCGACCCCGCCTGCGAGGGACATGGCGTAGCCATTAATGGCATTTTTATCCCTGGGACATTTGAGGAAAACAAATAGGGGTCCAGGCTGAACCTGTTGAATTATTACAAACAAATGCGGGCTGTTACCTGGGTAGTCATTGGGTGGGGAACAATTGTCTAGATCACAATCTTAGATTAGGCTACGACCGAATTATCTCGGATGATAAATCTGATAACTCACAAAAATTCACTTCTCCTTGGCGAACGGTAGACATCTTTAATATTTCATTGTTTACATTTGAAGGAGATTAGGGTGACCAAAAATATCTAGTGATCGATCCCCAAATTACGCTAGCGTTAGAACTTAAAGATAAAAGGCATTTTGAAAATCTAATTCCTGAATTATCTTATTACAGAACTAATATTGATAATTTAATGGTATGGTTCACAAACTCTGTAAAACCATAGTTTCCACTTTTAAACGCTAAGGAAAAAGATGACATGTTACCACTAGAGATTTTTTATTCTTACCAACAATATAGTAAATTAATTGTCCCCGAAAACCACTGCTTACAGAACCATTTTCTGTCTAAAAGTAGTATTCAGACCCATCGTAAAAAGTTAGTTAGGGCGCTCGGTGAGCTGGATCTGGTAATACAGTGCAATAACCTTAAAATCAATGTTTCTGTGGGAGAAAATCTACCCTTTTTTGTAGATCATTTCTTGGTTTCGATTAATAATAAGACTATGGGGGTATCACCGTTTTCCCGCAGATTGGTTAATACCACCCATCTAACCCCAACCAAATGTTCCGAAAATCCAATCTTCTTACATTTGTACCAAGGAAAATTCATTGGGAATCAAGGGCAGGGTATGCAAATATTAAATGTAAACCAATATCTTATGGATAAACCAATTAGCCTATTTCTTTATCATTCTTGGCAAGGCCTAGAAAAAACTAATTTCTCAGAAAGCGCCGAGGAATTATACCTCAGTCAATTGGCCGCGGACTCTAATAATTTTGAAGTAAAAATTACAGACTCCTGGTTTATTCAAACGTATCATAAAGTGGTCGATTTCCTATCTAGTACTTGGTATCATATGGTGCTTGTAGTAGCAGCCATCCTTACAGGGATAGGGTCGTTACTATGCGTCGCTTTTATCATCTACATATTAGCCTGCACCAAGATTCACGCGTACAAAGCAGGGGGTACAAGTGAAACACACGAATTACGAGATTTTACAAATAATGGGGAAAACTAATTTCCAAAAAACGGACGACCTATAACCAGACATATATATACCTATGAAATTGTCGTCCCTAAAGGTCGTCTTTGTAAAAATATTTCCTTATTCGGTATAAGGAATTAAAGACCTTTAATTCTAAGTTTATTATTTTTATTTTAGGATATCCCAGGCGAAATTTCCAAAGGGGTTTTCACCATTCCCATGGGGCCAGTCACCCTTCATACCGTCGTGGGTATGAAGAGGCACCCTTCTACCCAGAAGAGGACTATTATTATGACAACAATCATGGCTATCCCCAGGGCCAAGAGGAGGCCTACTATGAGCCTGATGAAAACAGGTACCCCATCCAGCCTCGAGTAAAACCGCCACGTAACCCTGAAAACCTCACTGACCTTCAGTGTGTCAGCCGTGCGATACACGTCTATCGCACCGCTGGAAAAGATGTTCCCCCGGGGCTCCTTGAGCAGCAAGAAAACTTGCGGCAGGCTAAAAATTTAGAAGCCAACGAATATTCCGACAAAGCCAGACCTAGGGTTAGGCCTTTAATGGAACAGAATATGATACCTAGGGGAGGGGAACCGCAGAAAAATCGGGTGGAATCGCCACCAAAACGTAATGCCTCACCTGAACTAGAGGTAGTCGCCGTAAAGTCAGCCCCAAAAGCGGTAGAAAAACGACCACCAACACCAACAGGCAGCGGCGGCCCAGCAGCCAAGAAGGCTAAGGTGGAAACTCATCCGCCTCCATTGCCCCCTAAAAAGAAAGAGACATTAGCAGAAAGTAAAAATGAGCCTAAAGCTTTTTGGGTGACTGCCGAGGAATGGAAAAAAGTCCTATCCTCCACCGTAAAAGAAGCAATAGAGGAAGCCCTTCTCCCTTTCCAGAGAAGTCTGGAATCTAAAATTGCTAGCAATGCCTCATATGTTGAGAAAGCACACATAAACCATGGCAAACGTCTTATTGAAATTTCCGCCGAATTATTGCAGAACCGCAAAACGTTGCGCGAAAAAATTCGCACCGTCTCAGAGGAGTCGACCGTCGAGCTAAAAGCACGCATGTGCTCTGTTATTGAGTCCACTAGTCGACTGTTAGACCAAAATTCTGACAGGGTTATTAAATATATTAATACTCGTTGTATTATTGTAAATGTACCTGGGCAGAAGGTGGCGACCATAGAGGCACCCCTTCCCGCTGAGAGCGCACCACAACCGGATGATGATGGCGTTGAGCTGATCTCCCATTATGGGTCTGAATGCTCTGATGAATACAGACCAACCGACAGGGAAGGCAATCCCGTGGTCCTTGATCCCGCAGAGGGGGAGACCAGTGACCAAGAGCTTGATGCTCAAATTAGTGAGCTCTTTCCATCTGGAATCGATCTGCCCACTAATCCGCAGGCTGATGCTGTCCCTGAGGGCCCAGTGGCCCAGGCTCCTTGCGAAGGCATGCTGGCTCTCCAGAATGCCGTTGCTCCAGAGCTCCCAGAAGCTCCAGAAGGTCCTACTCCCTCAGAACCCAATCCTGTTGATATCGTGCGCAAGGCTATGGCCGAAATTGAGGGACCTGCGACCACAACAACCACCCGCCGAAGCAGGCGTGCCGGTCAACTATGAGTGAACATTTCATGTTCCCTCAGAAGGAGGCGAGTGTGGCATAGTGCCTTCTTCATTCAAGTTTATGCATTTCCATCCCTGTCCACATTCCTATACTTCTCCAGCCGAGTCAGACCTACACTGATAACCGCCACCATGTTCCATCCTGCTGTATTGAGGAGTTAGTTGATTTATGTAGGCCTTTGTGTGAACATCTCACCACCAGCTTGCATTCGGTAGACTGTATACCTATATGGCTAGGTTGTCGACAGTCTTAGCTCCTTATCCCTGTGCACGTGGTTTCTGTCCTATACAGAAACGTGACGCCCAAGCTTTTAATTGATATAATATTAAACTATCTTCAATAAATAATCATCCTATTATTCTGCCTATTCTGACCAGTTAAATGTATAATAATTCTTGTATTTTTTTATGAAATACCTGTGTTAGATTATTAATATATAATTGCGCCGAAGCTACTCTATACTCGTATTCTGGTCTGTCTGTACATCCCCTCATACGTCAATAATTATAAAGTCCAATGTCCCATTCCTACCTATTTTTTAAACACTTTAAAATTATTCTATTTATTTTTGTAAAAATAAGGTTTCACACAACTGTAATAGCAAATACTAAAGAGGTTAGGTAAGGTTAAGTTGTATTTTTGATTATTTAATAATTTCAGCCTATGTAGGATAGCATAGCTAAAAGGACCAACAAAGGGTGAAATGGTACAAAAAAATTTAAGACTTTCTTGGAATTAGAATTCAAATGTAAAAAAAAACTTCATATTAGGATAGGCAAGGGTGATTTTAAAAGTTTTAAAATATTTAAGAATTGATATACAATTAGGTTTAACAAAATACTTGCCCCTTGCAGCACCTTTATGGGGGAGGGGGCCTATTATCTCAGCTCCTATTAAAGCTAGAAGGCTAAAAAAAATTGTGAAAGTACCCTTTTTGATATTGAATTTCCGACTAAATTACTGATAATCAAATTTCCTTCGCCCATTTATTTAACAAGCTTTATTTTAGGTCCTTTTTTACTTAAAAATTCAAAACAGCTGTAATTTTCTTTTTTTCGAGCTAAAAAAAATTTTCAATAAATGTTTATCTTTATGTAAATTTTATATTAGAAATCTCAATACATAAATTTCGTAGGCCGCAGCTGCCTGGCGCCACAGTCAGCGGTCGACGGGAAAACGATGACGAATTTTCATTAAAAATTTTAATATGTTATGTAGACATGTAAGAAAAGCTTAAGTTTAAAATTTGAAGTCTCTAATATCTATGTCAAAAATTGTGGTCATAGATTTTCAGAGCCCTGGAGTATCTGGACCTGCAGGATCATACCAGGAACCTGAAATTGACTTGAACACCTATATTTTATACAAGGATTTACTACTTAAGGATAATTTAGTATTTGGTAAGGTAAAATGCTTTGTTTAAGTCAAAAAAATATTAAGTGGATGACCCTGCCAGGTTTGCTGGCATCCTGTGCCCGCCAGGATGGAGATATTAAAAAGAACTCTCAGTTATGTGTCTTACCCATAGTTATGATCATCTAGAAAAACCAAGTACATAATCCGCAAATGGGTTGCAATATTCCAAAGTCCTCTATGGGATATAAGGTTAAGAATTATCCAAAAGACAACCAACCCTTTAATTAGACGATATTTGTCTGGAAGTCTTGACTGTGCATGGTAAAGGTTGCGCCTGTCTCAAGCCTAAGGCATTTCTATTATCCCACGCTCTAGATATTGCAGCAGTAGGTACCATTTTTAAGTGTTTAGGGGGTTATAATTGTAACCTGGGTTGTGGTTCTGCTGAAACTTGGGCTGTCCTCTTTTTTCTTCCATTCCTGAAACATATTATGAGCTAGATTGTTTTATTTCGCTATCTATTGAAAATAAAATACACTGCATTTATAAGTGACGAATCTCGTAGTGCGAGACTGTATATGATCTACTTGAATATATTTCTATTGCGCTAATACATTTAATAAGCTAGCGGATTTGCTCCTAGTATCCTGGGGCTCTGTATTCGAAGGGAAAGCGACAGTAAGAAAGTCCCAAAACATCCAAAACCAATTTTAATTTGTAATTCAAATTTATTCACCTATTATTCAATTTATCAATTTATGCATTTAATCTTTTATTCTAATCTATCAATATATTCATGTAACAATTACATCTTTTTAATTATGTCATCTAGCGTTAAAAAAAACGGAATTACATGTATTTATTCTGAAGATGTAGTGGTGTTTCCAGGGTGTGACTCAATTTAACCTTCGCTGCTTCTCTTGCTGTTAAATGAAATAGAATAATTTACTTATTTACTAAAAACCAACAGAATTCAATATACTAAAATAAGTAATTATAGAATATGTCTGTTGAATAAGATCTTGTAAACATATGGACTGATCTTTGCACAATTTTCAGGGAGATTTAAATTAGTTCAGTGAACAGTTCAGGTCATTTGAAGAGGTGGTCCAGCAATATTGGAGTTATAATAAAGATAAAAAGAAATATTCCACTTCCCCAAACAATTTTATTAATATCATTCTGTAGCAACCTTAAATGAAAAAAAGGGGATCCCCTCCCCCCTCTCTTGGGTCAAACACTCCTATCATTGCAAAATATTGTTACATTGTAGATAAATATTTGTATTTGTAGTCAGGTAAATTAGTAATAAGAATTAACAAGATTACCTTGTATAACTTTGAATGGTGCAGATTTAGGACGGGAGGTCAACAGGGGAGTCGGAGTACCAGAATCTTCCTAATTAAACCATAAACAAAAATGATTATGTCCAATGGTAGCCAAGATGTTTAGAATGGTAAACTAGACTCATTGAGGGGTAGAAATAAAGGCGTTATCCTCTTAGAAATTTTTTTTTCAATTTTTTTCAATTTTGTACCCCCCCCCCCCCCCACCTCGACTACCGACGAACAACTATTTTAGGATAGGTTAGGTTTTAGGCTAGAGAGCCGAGCGCTGCGGCCAGGCAGACAAGGGGGCCGAGCGCTGCGGCTAGGCAGGCAAGGGGGCCGAGAGCTGCGGCTAGGCAGGCTATACCCAGCGAAACCTTTTTAAAAAAAGGTAGCATGCTACCTTTTTCGATATCTCTAAGAGTAGCATTTTGACGAACTTTTGTGAGCTCGCAAGATGGTAGCTAGCTAGTATTTTAGAGCTCCTACTTTAGTAGCTTGCTACCTCATAAATTATTAGCTTTTCTGCTAACTTTGGCGACCTCGAAAATACTAGCAGAAGAAAAAACACGATGTCGCTCAAATGTAGCATTTTACGGTGTTAACACACACATACATCAAACACACAATCAACCCATGATCAAAATTGATAGGGAGAAAAATATAGTTTATAAATTTGCCACTAGGGACTCAAATAATTTTTTAAAGACTCTATCAATCTTTCTGTTTTCCAACTGAAAACAATAAAAAATGGTAATTCATAATGTTATAGAGTGTTGATAGTCTTTGATGAAAAAAAGTAATTTTAAAAGGCATTCTTTTTTTAAACAACAACAAATATAGAAACATATCTTAATGTTCAGTATATTAAGCCGAGAATGGTATGATAACTGCTAAGTTGAAAGTCTAGTTAATTAAGCAATGCATCTAATTATGAATAAATTGAGAGACATGTTTTCCATATGGAGACATGATGGAGAATGACTCATTCTTTCTATCAATCTCTTTCTCTCTCTGTCTCTCTCTCTCTCTCTCCTCTATCTCTCTCTCCCTACATGCGCCTTCCACTTTTCTCTAAGATTATAGCTTCCGACTGTGTTTGGAGCATTTAAGAGTTCGTATAAGAAATGTTTCGAGTCGCCATCGAGATCTCAAATGACGCATTTTAATTTATGCTACTATTGTGCGACTTCGCCCCATACTCTGCCACGATATCGATGGCGAACTCTCATGCTACCTTTTGTTTGAAAGGACGATTTTCCAACGTTGTTCGCCAAAAAATTAGGTGTTAATTCATGGCGAATAGGATTCGAGGTAGCATAGGACTCGGTACATATATTGCACGAGCTCGTAGGCGACTCTATGGAGAAATGTCTCGCTGAGCGATGGGAGCCGAGCGCTGCGGCCAGAGTTCATAGTTCGCTGTCGGGGGGGGTACTCAAATTTTCAATATTGAAAAAAAAATTTCCAAGAGGATAATACCGAAATAAAGTGTTTTAAAAAAGAAATAGTATAAATAAAGATAACTAATGAGAAATAACTCACTAATAAGAAAAAAAAGAAAGAAGATATAAATAGATAATTAAGGAATGAGAAAAATAATTATGAAAGACAAAATGTTAACTATATTGAAAATAATTTTTTTTATATAAAAATTTGCTAATGCACACAGTTGATTTGGGTAAAAGGAAGTGTTCGGTGAATTAAATATTTTTTTTGCAAACTAAATGATATAGTTTTTTAGGCGATATTTGAAAGTGCAAACAAATGTTATTTGTTGAAAAAGAAAATAAACTAAGAAAATTGGTATTGTTTGGAAAAAATTAGAAAAGATAAAGTAAAAATATTCTTGGAGGTTGGGGCCGAACACCAAAATTATTTTTTCTTAATTCCTAAATATTAATTGGTTGGTACAAAGTAATAGTTTCCAAATTTTCCAAGCTCCGAGGGACGAAAGCCCGGACCAACAAAACTGATATTAATATTATGATTTTTTATTTTACTATTTGTAGAAATTTGACTGTAACACGCTATGATGCATGACTTTTCAGTATGGCTCAGTACCGTTCTAATCCAGCAGATAATAATCGGTTTTGGGGCCATAATGGAAATTTTATCAAGATATTATTTATTGTTATGTTTTCCCTCTCTATTGTAAGGACGATATAGTAATGCATAACAGTCACGAATACTTTGACGATTAGGCAAGATTTAATAGAAATTAGATAAATATGAATAAAAAAAAACAATTAAATAAGTACAAAAATACTTATCTTGAATAACACAATGATGTTTAAACTTACCGATTCTAGATATAAATAACATTAAATTTAAAGATTAACAGTCTTTCAGTCTATTTGTGGCAAAAGATCTCGTCATTCACTGACCAATATGTTTCCGCTATAAAATATAGCTTATTAAATTTATGGGAAAGTTTCACCACCCTCCCAAGAGAAATTACACGTGTATTTTTCTTTTTTTTATTAAAAATTAAATTTACAATTGTTGTGGGGGTCGACTTTCCCTTTTCCATCCCATTTTCTCCCAAGTATTCCTAGAGGCCACTAGGGGCGCAACCGATAGTTTTATTCAATAGAGGTCAGGAATGTCTAAGGGGTAGTACCAGAGATCTTAAAGGGCACTAGACGATAAAATGCTGTTCATATTTACATTGGAAAACAAAAGTACAGCTGCAGTATGTTAAATTATTAATGGAAAAATTTGGCTACTGATAGTTTATAGAAAACTATAGCGGCAACATCTCATAGAGGCCTCTAGGGGCACTGGAGGAGGGGGCAGTTGAATTCAAAAGGAAAAGGAATTTTTTGTGGGAAGGGGGTGTGTTGGTACCCCCCCAAAAATTTTTTTTTTTATAAACTTTCTCTGGACCTATGAGAAGCTGCCCTGTAAAGGAGATCCCAATCGGTTCAGCGGTTACGAGATCCTTCGGTACAAACAGACAGACAGACAATCAGAAACTATCCTGTTATTTTATCATAAGGATAATGATATAAAAGTCTCTGTAGTTTTTAAAATAAGGAACGAGAGGACGTGTTTATAAAACATTGGGGACAAGTAAATTTATCGTTTAAAGACCTCCCCTCACTTGCTAAGTATTACATATAACCCCCAATCCCCCTACCCCCATTAAAAAAAATAATTCAACCACACATAACAAAATTTTATCTCCTTACTTTTCTGCAAAACGAAGCTACTCCATAACAATCATATCAGAAGAGGGTAAGTATGTTCATTCTTGCCAAGATCAGTAAAAAATTTGCTAAGTTAAATGTTATTCCTGGATTATTTTGTTGTTTTCCTCTGCTCGGTGGCTCGGAAGTTTCCCAAAATCTTCGTCGAATCTAAAATTGTTGTAAGTATTCTTTAATTTGTAATAAGGACTAGTACATCCAATAATAGCGAAGCTATTAGAAATTTAAAGCAAAATATTCGGCCAACCACACATACCTCCCATTACTTTGGCATATAGAGTGACATCCAATTACTTCAAAGCATGACTGAGAAAAGTATTTTATAATGCTTGTATCTCTAAAAACTTTTTGAAACATGGCCAAGTTAAACAAAAATTCAGCTATACAGACCATCAAATATCCTACTACTTTGGCAGATAGACATCGAATGACTGAATTGAATGACTATAAATCCGGGAAAAAATCTA
>NC_137264.1:25251655-25286655 GCF_053477335.1 Acartia tonsa | reverse complement strand
TATCGTGTTAATTTATATTCCTTAAGATCCCTTGGTATCATGTTAATTTTTATTTCTTAAGATCCCTGGGTATCATGTTATTTTTATTCCTTAAGATCCCTGGGTATCATGTTAATTTTTATTCCTTAAGATCCCTTGGTATCATGTTAATTTTTATTTCTTAAGATCCCTGGGTATCGTGTTAATTTTTATTCCTTAAGATCCCTTGGTATCATGTTAATTTTTATTCCTTAAGATCCCTGGGTATCATATTAATTTTTATTCCTTAAGATCCCTTGGTATCATGTTAATTTTTATTTCTTAAGGTCCCTGGGTATCATGTTAATTTTTATTCCTTAAGATCCCTGGGTATCATGTTAATTTTTATTCCTTAAGATCCCTTGGTATCATGTTAATTTTTATTCCTTAAGATCCCTGGGTATCATGTTATTTTTATTCCTTAAGATCCCTGGGTATCATGTTAATTTTTATTCCTTAAGATCCCTGGGTATCATGTTAATTTTTATTCCTTAAGATCCCTTGGTATCATGTTAATTTTTATTCCTTAAGATCCCTGGGTATCATGTTAATTTTTATTCCTTAAGATCCCTTGGTATCATGTTAATTTTTATTCCTTAAGATCCCTGGGTATCATGTTATTTTTATTCCTTAAGATCCCTTGGTATCATGTTAATTTTTATTCCTTAAGATCCCTGGGTATCATGTTATTTTTATTCCTTAAGATCCCTGGGTATCATGTTAATTTTTATTCCTTAAGATCCCTTGGTATCATGTTAATTTTTATTCCTTAAGATCCCTGGGTATCATGTTATTTTTATTCCTTAAGATCCCTGGGTATCATGTTAATTTTTATTCCTTAAGATCCCTTGGTATCATGTTAATTTTTATTCCTTAAGATCCCTGGGTATCATGTTAATTTTTATTCCTTAAGATCCCTTGGTATCATGTTAATTTTTATTCCTTAAGATCCCTGGGTATCATGTTAATTTTTATTCCTTAAGATCCCTGGGTATCATGTTAATTTTTAAAATGTTGAGAGTTATGCAATTAAGTCACAAACATTCCATTTTAAAAACTACGTTTTTTGTAGTCTTTTTTTGATAAGCACAGGAAAACATACATTAGACACTTAAACAGGTTGTTAAAAACTGACCTCTGAATCTTCAATTTCATTCTTGATTGGATTCTGCAAACTCTTTTCATTCAACAACTTTTCTGAATTTATTTGATTTGTTATTTGTCTGTCCAGTTGTCTGTCTGTCTTGCCAACCAAATAACTTCCCAAGTGGCCAATGTAACTAACAAATCTATCTGTTTATCTACCTATGTATCCCTATAAGTCATAAATATAAATTACCAGTCTGTTAATCTATCTATACACTATACATACATCTACTTATAGATCAATCAATTAATCTGTCTATTTCCTTAGAAAGTCCATATCCTTTTTAAGCTTCCCCATGAGAAAAGAAGCCTTGTAGCTACAAATTTTTCTCTGTTCATCACCTAGTTACCTGTATAGTTTGTCCATCTATTATATCTATATATGTTATTCTATCTATCCGGATATCTGTTATTCTATCTATCCAGATATCTGAATATCTATTTATCTGTTTATCTATCTATTCGTCTATTTACCTAGAAAGTCCATATCCTTTTTAAGCTTCCCCATAAGCAACGAAGTCATCTTGTCTTCTTGAAATTCTTTCCTATTAATTAACAAAGATTCAAATGTAAACAAGGATAGCAATGTCCAGTCCACTGGCGTTTCAGAAATAGCATGCTAAGTTAAGATAAAAATGAAAATGATTAATTTTCTAATGATTTTACAACGAAAAAAAATTTAAACCAATAAAAATCGGCTAAGGATTGCCGCAAACCTGGCAGGGTCATCCAGGTAAGGAGCAAAAATATTTTTATTTTACATAAACAAAGCACTTTATGTTACCAAAATACTAAGATATCCTAAAGTAGTACTTATTCATATGAAAAATAGGTGTTCAATTAATTTCAGGTTCCAGGTATGATCCTGCCGGTCCTGTGAAAGGGAAAAGGAAGCGAAATTTGACTTTTGTCTCAATTTTATCAAACAAGGGTTTTAGCCAGGAATAAGGCATAACCAACAAGCGATATAAATCTAAAATAATGTTTGGGGGGCAAATGGAGAGGTCGCCAATTTTACGATGTGTTGCCCCCCAACGATAGCTGAAAAACACGTATAGGTTTCGTGATTTTTTCCTGAATTAATTTAATTGTTGGTATAAGCTGGGTTTTAGTCCTTTATTTCTAACAGAAGCAGAGATAATAGGAGGGCAGGGGAGTTGAACAAAATTTAAAGTCTTCAATTATTCTTTAGGAATATTTTTTTTATATTTAAGTAAATATTTTTCTCGTATTCATTCGAATCCAGTGGACAGGAACCGGTTCTCATCCATACGAAAAAACTATGTCTAGCATCGTATTATATCCAGTTTTCTACGAATATAGAAATGTACAATCATAAGATTAAATCAGTTTTTTTAGCCGGTGCCTCCGGCACCTCGGGGCTAAAAAAACTTGTTTTAATCTTATAATTGTACATTCTATATCCGCGGAAAGCCGTTTATAATACGATACGAGAAATAACTATTAGAGTATAATCAAATAGCTCAATCGCGGCTGTAACAACTAAATTAATTAGTGAAAATATTCCTAAAGGTTTCGTGATTTTAGGGGACAAAGCTTCGTTGTAATGACAAGTTTTTTATCTGTCCCTCAAATATTATTTTAAATTAATTTCGATTGTTGGCTATACATTATTTCTGGCTCACTTGTAGTTTTATAAATACTGTTAAAACGAACGTACAGATTTTCTGTAATTTATTTAAGGGTTGATTCGCTTAATTAATTATACCCCCAAAAACTATGCTACGCCCCTAGATGCCTCTAGACAGAGAGACACCTAGAGATAATGATATAAGGATTACCTCCTTATTTCTCGTTTATCATCTTTGGTAAGGAATAATTTTTCTTCCTTTCTTGGACCCTCCTTGTTAGTTGGTTCAGATCCTGATTATTTACATTTACATTTTTTTACACACAGAGGAGCTTCCCTTCTAAGTACCTATTTGAACATCAAATCCCATGCCTATTTTTTTTTTTAAAGATAAGATAAGGGCAAGAATTTTTCCTGGGAGGAATGCTGACCCTTCGCAATGTATAAGTGCATTTGGTGTCCCAACACCGTAGAACTACCAATTACCTAAGAAACTTAACCTAAAGTAATAAAAAAATAAACAAGTATGTTTTTATTTAAATTACCCCACTATTTATTTATTGGTAAGTTAAAACCAACATTTTGGGGCTTAAGAGTCAATTATTCCCAATGTACATGATTTGTAAAAAGCAGGGACTTTGAACCAATGAACACAGCACCATAATTTTTCTTAGAGGTTTTAAAGATTTAATTATCATTATTAAAATGCGGGAATGGCTTACATATGATCAACATAAAATAATGTCAACTATTTAGAATTTTTAAAAACAAGAAATTAAACTATGATATTTTTATCACAGTTTAATATTAATCTAAATACAGCCAAAAAGTTTGACATAACATGCAATCATTGGATATTCAGTTGAATAAATGAGACAAGTTCTATAGAGTAACTATGTTACTAGCCTATATATTTTTATTGCATTTGATTCTCAGTGTCTCTCATATGTAGATCAACCATGGAATGTTGAATGCTTTTTCTGTGTCTCGGAGGTTCTAACCAATCCTAGGAGGGGATATTTTGTAGATGCATCTAGGTTACATGGAAGGAGATAAGAAGTAAGTTAGGGCACTATAAATCTAACAAACTAAATCAAGCTTCCCCGTATCCATGTTCTTAATTCTTAAGAGAGTGTCATTCATTAAATAAGAGTGGCTGAAATTAGAACACCTGTCATACTTAATAAGGTCAGGGTGATGAAATGATTGAGTAGCCTCCACGAGAATTGTTGCTCAACTGGAAATGAATTAAACCCAACCAAAAGAATCAAATAGAAGTACCCAAAGTTTTAAAACCCAACAAAAAGAAAACTTTGAGATCAGAATAATAAAGTCTTGAGTCTTCCAACTCACTTCAATCTTGTAATATATTTAGCTGAGCGTAAGAATTCTCACAACAAATCTCCGTGTGCATCTGAATCCTAACTTTAAAGAATCAGGGCCACTACTACTTTGTAGTTATTAAAAGAATTGACATTTCCTTTGCCGTAAAGGTATTATATATAGGTACATTAGATAATTTAAAATAGATTTTAATATAAATGTTCCTTCATCTTCTATAGAGCTAAAGATCTCTGCACACGACTTTCCTCTAAAATAAAAAAATATTTTTTTTATTGTTAATAAAAACAAAACACAATTAGAAATTAACCTGGGATTTTAAGGGATAATACAATGGATGGTACAAATTTTTGTGAAATCTGTTTCTTTATCTTTAAAAATGCAGTTTCATTCAAAGATCTTAAGGGATAACACAAAAGACGATGAATTGACATGCACTATTTAAAAATATTTAATTCAGTACTTGAGAACGTTTTAACTCTGCTAATCTGTGTCAACCAATCAAGATTCAATATAAATGAGGTTTAAAGGTAACTAATACGAGAAAGAGGTTGTAAACCGTTGAGTACCAGAATATTATTGATTCCAATGTCTTCTCCCTCCCATAGTTGCATTTTAATATAAAATATTTTTCCAATATAAGATAATTGAATAATTTTATTTATTGTCTCCTAAATAAAAATTTTATTATTCTTTCAGTAACATAATAAATGCATTTCATAGGTTTTTTACTATTTTTACATAACATTTTTATATTTATTTCTTTTTTTCTAGTAGCCAAGTTATTCTATAATTTACTTTGTCTGATCGTCCGTCAGTCTGTCAGGCTGTAAGGGAAATGTGATTTTCTCAGAAACTATTACAGAGAGACTGCTTTTTTTGTAAAGATAACCCTATACACTTGGGCATCCAGTATACAAC
Organism: Acartia tonsa; assembly: GCF_053477335.1. Lineage (NCBI taxonomy): Eukaryota > Metazoa > Arthropoda > Copepoda > Calanoida > Acartiidae > Acartia > Acartia tonsa. Next base: position 25,281,638 of record NC_137264.1, on the reverse strand, counting down.
TAACTTTGTCATTCATGCTACACAACAAATATACATTTATTTCCATGAAAGTTTCGTAATTTTTAATGATTAATACTCGCCTGTTTTGTTTTAGAAAGTCTGCATCGAAGGTTGTCATACTCAAAAAGGCCTAAAAAAAATAAGCTGGTAAAAGTTAGTTTGGTATCCCTTCCCAAAATATTTCTAAACATTCCCTGAACCTATAAAAAGCTTCACTATTTCTGTTCAGCGGTTAGCGAGATATTAAGCTACACACACAAATATAGAAATCCTGCTATTTTTTTTTATAAGGATACGTATTCCTAATTCTACCGAAAACAAAAGTAAATTTCCCTTTCCTTAACCTAAATGTTTATATTGACAAAAGTAGAAAGAAATATTTCAATAAGATTGCAAGTTATTCAGGAATCTTGAGGGATAAGACAATGAACGCTAAATTTGCGTAAATCCTCAATTATGATACAGCAAATTACTCCTTTTGCAGGTTAGAATTAGTGGTGGAAAATTTGATCTTTTCCAATTTGTACCAACCAATCAAGATGTATGAAATGTAGTTTTTAATCCAATAAATAAGAAAACTTTGGGCACCAGTTTAATTTAAAGTCCAATTTCCCCTCCCTCCATGATATTAGAAAAGGATACAACTTAGTTTGTAATTATATACAATGGCCTATTTTATTTTATTTAAAGGAAGCCTGCAAGAAACACATCGAACTAACTGCTGAAAGACTGCCAAAAGTAGACCCTATACCCCAAATCTGAAGCCTTTAGCTTTAATAGCAAAAAGGTTGTAGGTATTTTAAAAAGACATTTTATGTGTAATGGAAATTTTGAAAGATTTTCATTGCTCATGTTAGAAATTTTGAAATTAAACTACGTGGCCTAGAAACAAAATTATAAGCTTATTTTTGTCATAAATTTAGGTTGCCATTGACTAATTATACTTTAACAATAAAAATAATCATTTTTTAAGTCAAATTATTAAAAAAAAAATTAGGTTGAACTTGCGTTGTACCGAGAGTACTGTATTATTTCCAGCCAATCAGAAGGCTTAATCAGATTGACAACCAATCACAGCTAAACTTGTATTAGTTTCATTTGTTTCCACTATGATTTTTCGTTTCCAAACGCAATTTAAACCGATTTTTTTCAGAGATTTTGATTATGAAGTGTGGTGTTTTTATTGTAAAAATGTAAACAGTTTCCGACAACCTAAGTTTCTGACAAAGACATTGAAAGATAATTTGATGTTTTCATAAAAAAAATTTACATGTATATATCCGACACAAATAGATGTTTCATAGGTTCTTTTTAAAAATGACCTAGATAAAGCAAATGCACAAACAATTTAATATAGTTTGACTTTATAAAAGCATTTGATTGTATTAAACCTACTATAGTGGCTTCGGCCTAGTCTTAGACAGATGGTCTAATGTACATCCTTTTACTTTAAATATCTTTATATTTCACTTTTTTGGTGCTTCTCTGTACGTTCAAGGTGAGCACAGAGCCCACCCCCTCCCCTTGCTTTCAAATAAATTGGATTTATGGGTATTTATTGGCAATACCAGCCAAATTAAAACTTACCTTGATAGTTTCTTGGCACCTTTCTATCCAATCCTTTGTTGTCTTGGTTTTCCTCAATCTAGATACAGAGTAACAAGGATGACAACATCCATTAAAGCGAAGCACTGAAACGGTAGGACAAACGGAATTGAATAGTGTCAGAACTGAATAATCAGAATATATATGTATACGAGTGGAAGCAAAATTATAAGTAAATTTGTTGAAAAACTGCTTGATACAGAATAATGTTTATGGACATACTTACACTTGATTAGAGTTGCTTCGCTTATATTATTGTACTTTGTTGACCCAGGAATCAGTATACTAAAAATCAGATCAATCGGATAATAATATCACATAAAAATTTGTTTTTAAAAAGTAAAAAAATCAACATGTTTAAAATGGACTGTTTTAGATAATTTTGTGATGAATTGAATTCTATTTTTTTATTGCATACTAGTCTATAACTATTTTGATAATGTCTAATTTCTATTTAAAAAAATCGTTTTTTTCACTAAAATAATCAGAAAAACGTGTATGTTACAATAAAAGTAAAAGTAAATTTTTAAGAATTTTAAAAGCATTTTTGTACTCAAACTGTTTTTTTCGTCATTAAAGGGTTATAAAAAGGGGTAACATCAAAAAAGAAGTTAGTAAGATTTTGTACTCCACCAGAGAAGCATTTAAAACGTGTTTTAGTCAAAGAACATTTTAGTGCATGAATAACAGTAAAATTATAGTTGCTTGTTGTTGATCAATATTTTGTAGATATTTTCATATTATCTTTAATTACTACCTCACGGACCGCCCAGTCTGTTTTGTGATTGGAGAAACTATGAAATTGTTGAAGGAATATTGATCAATAATTTGTAAATTTATTTACTGTTATTTTTTTTTGTTATGATCTTGCTCAAATAGCAGTAAGTTGTGGTTGCTTTTTATTTATCAATATTTTGTAAATATTTTCATGTTTTCTTTAATTACTACCTCATGGACTGTCCAGTCTGTTTTGTAATTGGAGATATTATGAAATTGTTGAAGGAATATTGATCAATAGTTCGTAAGTTTATTTTACTGCTATTTTTTTGTTATAATTTTGATAATCTAGGCCTTTTGAGATAATTGTTCTTGTTAGTGATGGCATATAAATTTGGCAGTGATCCTCAGTGGACTAAATACTTGCATCAAAACCCTGATTTTTCAACAAATTGGTAAGTTTTTTTTCTTTTATAAATTCTTATATTTTTTTAACTGAAGAGTTCTTTTCTTATTTTGAGTTTCTAGTTTCTTTTAATATTTTTTTAAGCGTTCTATAAACCCTTTACTTTACTAATCTAAGAAAATATTAAAATCAAAATAGATAGTTGTTAGTTAAAAAAAACTATTGGCAATTTAAAAAGTTATCAGTAAAAAAATTAATCTAATGTAAAAGAATCTATGAAGGTGTTTAAAAAGTGTATTTTTTTAGTTCAACACTGTTGACAGAGATAAATCAGAGAATTTTGCTATTACCTACCTATTCCTACTCTAATATTCACATATTTTGATATATATTACTGAAATATTTTGTTAAATCTATTTAAATAATGTTTATTGTCAATAAATTAATTCTTTAGAAGATATTGTTTTATTTTGTTTAAATTCATGTATATGTTCAAAGGTGAAAACATCAGCTAATTAGGGTTATTCCAAAACATTCTGGTAATGATTATAGAGTTGCTTCGCTTTCTAAATCGTACCTACCTACTACAGGAATCACCATGCAAAGCTTGAAATCGATAGGAAAATTCTAACATGCTTAAATTTACGAAAAAGCTATCTGTTACGAACGGACGGACCGACCCCAATTATAGAAAAGCTTTGCTTCAGGTATTTTAATTTCGCGTTAAAATCTCTCTAATTACTGAACCTATTTAGTTCTCCATTTAAAAGAAGCTACAGAAAGGCCCTGAGATAGTTTTAGGCTATTTTAATTTTTAAATCCAGGGACATTTGGGGATAAGACAATGGACAAAAATATTAAATATCCCCAATTATGACAAACCTTCCTTTAGATTATAAAATTTTTTGTCCCAACAAAACTTTGGGTGCAAACGTATTATAAAGTCCATTGTCCCCACAATCCTTGTTTAAAGTCTTAGGACGGTTGTAATCCTCCTATTGCCCTCCTTCTCCTAGATGCTAGGGGTGCAGCTACTATCTGAGGGTTATAAAAAATCGTCAGAATAAGCCTCACCACTAAAAATGCATTAAATGTTTATTTGTTTGTCCACAATTGTATAATCCACAATCACTATTTAAGACGCTTATATGACCGGTGACATATAATAATAAACATAGGTATTTGTCTGCTAGAATTTTTTTTTACTTTTACAAATTTTGGGGTCTGGTGGACTATCTAGATTAGACGTGATACTCAAAATACACTTTTTCGAATTCAATTCTTCTGCTGACCTAAAAAGTTACTTTAGGGGCATAGAAATACATGTACAAAATTTTATCTCTCTATCTCAACTGGCTAAATAGCGTCATGTCTCTAAAAAATCAATAGATCTCGGTAGCACGGCAGTTCTAACAATTTCTCAGAAATATGCAGTTTTTTAGCTCTTCTGCATATTTCAACTTATTAACTATTATTCCCTACCTATATATTCTATGGTACATAACTATTATTCTCTACCTATATATTCTATGGTACATAACTTTTATTCCCTACCTATATATTCTATGATACATAACTATTATTCCCTACCTATATATTCTATGGTACATAACTATTATTCCCTACCTGTATATTCTATGATACATAACTATTATTCCCTACCTATATATTCTATGGTACATAACTATTATTCCCTACCTATATATTCTATGGTACATAACTATTATTCCCTACCTATATATTCTATGGTACATAACTATTATTCCCTACCTATATATTCTATGGTACATAACTTTTATCCCTACCTATATATTCTATGATACATAACTATTATTCCCTACCTATATATTCTATGGTACATAACTATTATTCCCTACCTGTATATTCTATGATACATAACTATTATTCCCTACCTATATATTCTATGGTACATAACTATTATTCCCTACCTATATATTCTATGGTACATAACTTTTATTCCCTACCTGTATATTCTATGGTACATAACTATTATTCCCTACCTATATATTCTATGGTACATAACTATTATTCCCTACCTATATATTCTATGATACATAACTATTATTCCCTACCTATATATTCTATGGTACATAACTATTATTCCCTACCTATATATTCTATGATACATAACTATTATTCCCTACCTATATATTCTATGGTACATAACTATTATTCCCTACCTATATATTCTATGGTACATAACTATTATTCCCTACCTATATATTCTATGGTACATAACTATTATTCCCTACCTATATATTCTATGATACATAACTAGAGCCCTCTCAAACTTCGCTGCTGTGTACAAACACGTTCCTGAAATTTACAATTCTTATTTTTATTAATAACTAACAACTTCAGGCCTCTAGGGGCTCTTGAGGGTGGGGGTTGGCAATAGTCATCCCCAGCGGTTAGCGAGATTTTAAGCTACACACACACAGAGATACCATGTCAGACAGCATGTTATGTCATTAAAATAAGGGATTATTTATCTCTTTTTAGGTGTTTTTTTTCCGATGACGGGTAATACATATCTGAAAATACGCAATGACGCAAAAGAGTACAAATGATACGCAAATTCTGATCACAATTCTCACGTTTATCTAAAAATGCAACATATAATAATAGCTATTAAAACAATTTTCAAGCATAACTTTTATCTTATTAGGATAACAATTAAATAAGAAAAATATTTTTACTATATGAAATTCGTGATCAAACACCTAATTGAAAAAAAAATGCAAGAAATAGCTTTTATTTTAAGAAAGACTAGGGACAACGAACGCCCCCAAGAAGCCTCTAAGTGTTCTTAAGGTGGGAGGGGGATAAGTCAACCGCCCTTCTACTTTTTAATTTGAGTTTTAATAAGAAATATTCAGAAAAAAAAATTTGGGGGGGATTTTAAATTGGGAGGGTGGAGATACGCTCTCCCAAAATAGTTAAAAACCTTACCTATACCTAAAAAAAAGCTTAATTGCAAAGGAAAACCAAACAGATGTCATTTTTTAACAATTTTATAAAAAAAAACATTGGCGCACTTGTATAAACACCAGAATTATAGGTTTGATGGGGGAAGGAAAAAAAGAGAGGGGGGAGAACAAGTTTTAAGAATTCTGAAAATAGTTATGATCACCATCTTCCACTTTTTTTCCCACTCCTCCTCTCCTCATCCCTCATTTTTATTACGTAAATAAGTAAAGGGGAATCCCAAGAAACTGAAGAGGAGAAGGTACTAGGTAGTAAACTTAGGGATTAGAAACTAAGAAAGATGTAAGAGGGCAGTCAATCTATGACCAATATTTTAATTGTATTTAGTTATAATTATTTTTGTTAGTAAAGTACCTAAGTTTTCAAGTGGAGGTACTAGATTGACTGCGTCTTGTACATCATCTATGATAGATATATAGATAGATTATCCAAAAGATGGGTAAAATAATAAATAGATAAATAATACCAGATATATGCTAAGGTAAAAGGCTCTTCATAATGACTAATGCAAAAAGATGAAAGTGAGAATAAAAATGAAATAGTAGAAAAATGATTATTAAAATATGGGATTAAAATTTTCATTTATTACTGGAATTACCAATCATCTCAAAAGTAGAAATATAATTTGTCTATATTGGCTGCCTCCTAGATAGATAGATAGTGAATACCTAGAGTCTCAAGAGCAGGAATAGAATCCTTGACTAGGTTCACTGCCTCCTGTGCATCTTCAATTGCTTCATCATTCCTTCCAAGCTTTAGATTACACCTAAACAAAATATTTGAATCTATGTAATTGATGAAATTATGTTGCGGCCAAAGGTTATAATCCAATAAGAATAAATTGTACTTGTGCATTGCAAATTGATAATTCATAGTCAAGCCAAATGAAATACTTATAGAAAAGATATAAACCAACCTGCTTCTTTGAACAAAAGCTCTTTCATCATCCCCATTAAAATGTATTGCTTTAGTTAGATATTGAACAGCTTTTTCTAGATCTCCACCATTTCTCATTTCAAGCTCACCCTAGTAAAAACATGATATGTTAAGTAACAAAAAGATCTTTGTAACTTAAAAAACCTAACCCAACACGAAAGAAACATCAAATTTATCAAGACTAATTGGTTCTGCAAACCTATGTGTATGTTTTAAAATTTTGTAATATGTATTCCAAAAGAAAATTCACAATTATTTTGTAAAAGATTTGTAATGCAAAATAAAATCTAAATACTTAGTTGAGTTTTTAATTGTTTATACATAGTATCATAAATCTACAACACCAAAAATTATTACTGATATCTAGCAAAGCTAATTTAGAGATTTGAATAGAACTACCTGAGCTAAAAATGCATCAGCATCTGACACATCCCCATCACCAGACATATTAACTGATTGACGGTCACGCCTAAATAAATTTTTTTTCTCTCAATAGCTTTCTGTGGCATTACAATTAAGAAAACTTCATATAATGATCTAAGCTAATACTACAACATGATTACAACTATTGTAATTTGTATTTAAAAACAAAACTAATGCCAGTAATAGATGTTTCACTTGGTGTTACATTCATAGAAAACATATTAAAATCACTTACCTTTAACTACAAAAAAAAAATATTTTAGAATTTTATTGAAATAACTCCTAATAACTAAATACGGACTACACAATAAAAAAGAGGTGATAAAAATTTCACTTAAAAAATATAAACATAAATGATTATATGAAATAAATTTTTTTCTTGATTAAATAAAGGCTTCTAATAAAGTAATTTATAACTTTTGAAATAAACCAATTTCTTATAATTTAACTGTAAGACTAGGACAATGTTGACAATGCTAAAAAGAGTAGTTAACTCCATGCTGATGGACTGAGGCAGGTGTATAATACACTCCACAGGCATGCTCTAGACATACGTACAGTGGTGTTATTGTAACCTGTTCTTATCCTTGATATCAGATTTGACATCTTTAACTCCAAGAACAACAGCAACATTTCTAGTCTTATCTACATACAAGCTCTCATCAACCTATACATATATTAATCTTAACCTTTGCTTCACACCACTCTGTCTTCTAGCCACTATACAAAGCACCAGTATTAGCAAATAAGGAATTTCGCTAGTTTTAGTTTGCAACTAAATTATATAAAACACATGTATGTACAAGATAGTGGCTAAAGAAGAGTATCAGATAATGCTCCTATATCAAGTGAAGGTTCATAACCTGTTTTTATCCTTAATATCAGACTTGACATCCTTTAAGGACGCCTGCAAGAAATACCACGCTTTAACTGCTGAATGACTGCCACAAGTAGACCCAATACCCCAAATTTAAAGCCTTCAGCTTCAATAACAAAAAAGTTCTAGGCATTTCAAAATAGCATTTTATGTACAATGAATATTTTGAAAGATTTCCAATGCTTATAAAAGAAAAAAACAATATTAAATTATGCGCCTAGACACAAAATTATGACTTTATCTTTGTCAGAAACTTAGATTGCTGTAACTGATTACATTTTTACAATAAAAACACCATATCTCATAGTCAAAATCCATGAAAAAAATTCGATTTAAATTGCATTTTTTAACAAAAATCATAGTGGAAACAAAGGGGGAAAGTGAAACTATTACAAGCTCAGCTGTGATTGGTTGCTTAGCTGATTTAGCCTTGATTGGCTACAGTACACTCGGTACAACGCAAATTAAACTTATTTTTTTTTTAATGATTTTGACTATAAAAATTGGTATTTTTATTGTAAAAATATAATTAGTTACTGGTTGCCTAAATTTATGACAAAAATAAGCTTATAATTTTGTTTCTAGGCCACGTAGTTTAATTTCAAAATTTTCAACATTAGCACTGTAATTCTTTCAAAATTTTCATTGTACATAAAATGTCATTTTAAAATGCCTAGAACTTTTTTGTTATAGAAGCTGAAGGCTTCAAATTTGGGGAATTGGGTCTACTTGTGGCAGTCTTTCAGCAGTTAAAGCGTGGTATTTCTTGCAGGCTTCCTTTAATTCCGAGTTTTATCTGTGTACAACACCTCATCCACCTGAAGTATACTATTAATAGTATTCTTTATGCAAAACTATTCCTCTTAGAGTTAAAAGTAAAGAATTTTCAGATGTTTCTTTGTCAATTTCATAATTTTCCAGCCTTCTTTCCCTCATATAAAAGAATTTCTGGATGTTTATTCTGTGAAGGAATTGCCTAATTTTAGGATTTTCCCTTTCCTAATTATGATGAGTCATATGCAGTGCAGGTTTACAAACATGTTACAATTATATACTTAAACTGCTAAAATAAGTAGTAATAAAAAACTGTAAAATACTTCAGGATAAACCTAATGTACGAATGAATTTAATTAAACACTCTTAACAAACTTTATGATTTAAGTGTTAGATATCAAATCATATATTAAAACTTAGTTGAAGTAAATTTAGTACTAAAAATGTTTTTTTTTATTATATTTACCTTAATACTTGATCTTCTTGCCCTTCTATCCTTTTCTTGCATTTCAAGTTGGATTATTGTAAATGCTTTGTTCTTTCTTCCCTGAAATTTTCAAATTAAAATATTCCCATTGGGAAATGACTTTAAAATCTTTTAATAATACAGAGAATGATTGATTTTAGAATTGAAGTTCTTTTAATCAATGTATACCTTGTTCTGTGCCTTCTTGTTGTTTGTTTCCTAAAATATAAAATCTTATATTTCATAACTTGTTAGTTCATAGAATAGAAAATTTTCAAATAGTTTATGGTGTAAATCCATTTTTTTATAGATAAGGTGTAATAGATAAAATTACAATTTCTGAAAATATTTCAAAAACTTTAAATAGACGAAAAATAAAATTTTAATATTTCAATAATGTTTTCTTTTCTTAAACTCTTCAAACTTTTTAAAAAAATGTGTTAATGAATAGGGTTAGGTAGCCTCAGCCTCCCTACAGGCTGAATTTAGAAGCAAAGAAGGCGTCTTAACTTTTTTGCTTTTTATTAAAATAGCTAGTCGGTGCTTTTAGTACGTAGTAGATGTAAAATTTTCCATAAAATTCAGATATGCAATTGTTTTTTTTGTAGACCTCTTATTTTGGAAGTAATTTAAGTTTTTTTTAAATAATTAAGTCGGTTTTAAGGTACTAAAACGCAACAAAATAAAAGAAGAAAATTGCCAGTATGAACAAAAATAGTAAGATCTTTAATTTGACACCTTACTTTTTAAGTTCTGTTGATTAATTATAGAAATAATCTATTTTTTTAACCTCGGTTTAATAAAAACTTTAAACTTAAATATTTTCTCATACAGACATAAAAAAATATGGGTTCATACATACCTTTAGAATCAGAAAAATAATATGAATCCATTCTAAGCAAAATTGAAAAAAGTAAAAACTTAAAAAAAAATAAAAATGGCCTGAAATATTATATTTTTACAGGCAACACTTAATTGTAACTATTAAACTAGCCAATCAAAAATCTCAAAAATTGACAAATCAAGAAGCTTCAAATCAAAACTTAACCAATACAATAAAAATAGTGATACTTACATAACATGTAAAGAATGAAAAATTATAAACAAATATGCTTCAATCTGTTTATTAACTTCAAAACAATGCAGTTAAAAATGCATTATTGTTTCTTGTGTTTAAAAAATATCTGTTACAGTGTATGTACATTTGTTTAGGTTTTGTTCAGGTTTTGTTCAAGTCAACCCTTTAAAGCCGAAAATTATGATTCTTAAAATAAACTTATATTTTTTATTATATTTTTATAAAACTTTTTCAATTTTGGTTAGAATGGATTTGTAATATTTTTCTCATTCTAAAGTCATATATAAACACATATTTTTTATGCCTGTGAGAGAAAATATTTAGGTTTAAAGTTTTCGTTCACCGAGGTAAAAAAAAATTGATTTTTTTAACAATTACTTAACAGAATTAAAAAAGTAAGGTGTCAAATTAAAGATCTTACTGTTTTTGTTTATTATGGCTATTTTTTTCTCTTTTTTTGTTCCGTTTTAGTACCTTAAAACTGACTTAATTATTTTAAAAAAAACTTAAATTACTTCAAAAATAAGAGGTCTACAAAAAAACGATTGCATATCTGAATTCAATGGAAAATTTTACATCTACTACGTACTAAAAGCACCGGCTAGCTATTCTAAATAAAAAGCAAAAAAGTTAAGACGCCTTCTTTGTTAAAATCAAACTAATTATGAACACCTGTTTGACCCTAAGGTCTGCCTCAGTGAAGGTGAAGTCAGTCATTAGCTCAGGATCATCTATCACCTGTTTCTTCTCTTCAACCTGCATCTGAAATGTTCAACATTTTATTGGTTTAGAGGCATGGCAAATTTTAAAGTCTTGTTGGTTATTAGATCTGTTTGTAATGTACCTTTCCATTGACCAGGCCACGGTATGGCTATAATAGTAATATTGAAAATTTAGGCAAATAGACAACAGATAAAGACTTCAAAGCAAAAACATTATATTACAAAATAAAATATCATGCAAAGTAAATAAATATAAAAACTTATTTAGAATGTTTAAAAGACCTATCAAAATACAAAAAGGTAAAATTTGAAGTAACAAACAACTTAATTTTAGTAGAATTATTGTCATGAAACTTGAACTTGATTGTAAACTAGAAATTGTAAACATCAGCCCCCCAGACAAAGAATGGCCACACCGTAAAATTGCAAAGAAAATTAGTACAATAAATTTTGTCAAATATTTTAATATACATTTTTCAGTCTGTAAAATTGAATTATGCCATTGAATAGTTATTTGCAGAGAAAACAGTTTATCTACATTGCAGTGGGAAAGATTTTTATTTTCTAAATTAATAACAATCACATTTTTAATTAACATAGAATGTTAAAATCAATAATTTTTAATTCATAACTTTCTGATACTGTTGCTAAACTTTAATATTTGCTGGATTTATAAAATGTAAACAAAGGAATAAGAATTATTAGTTTCCAAAATAGTGTCCTTTATTTATCTTCCTATCAAAATGTTCCTACCATTGACGTACAACTTATCCATCGATCTATATCATCAATCAATCAAAACTTTTCATGTTTGTTTGTATCTATCTATCCATCTTTTTTTCTATCAATCCATCTGTCTATATATCTATCTATCTATCTGTTTATCTATCTATCCGTATATCTGTCTATCTATCTATCTATCTGTTTATCTATCTATCCGTGTATCTGTCTATCTGTCTGTCTATCTATCTATCTATCTATAAATCTGTATATATGTATATCTATCTATCTATCTCTTTCTCTATCTATCTATCTACTATCTATCTGTCTGTATATATATCTATCTATCTATCTGTATATTTATCTATTTGTCTATCTATCTATCTATTTGTCTATCTATCTATCAATTTGTCTATCTATCTATCTATTTGTCTATCTATCTATCTATCTATGAACCTGTCTATCAAAGGTTGAGATATCTAAATTATCTGTTCTAGAAAACTTGTCTTGGTATTTCCAACAAAAATATTATCGTCAACGTAATAATTGGTAAATCTGAAAATTTCATCTATTTTTCTTTGTTTATGGCAAAGCTTTTCTACAATTAGGTTAGGTACGTCCATCTGTACGTTCGAAGTCCGTTCCGGTTTAATGGGTAATTTTCGCTAAACTTTTTAACAATTCTAGGGTCAAAACATCTTTCTGCTCGACCGCAAGTCCTTGAATGGTTAAACTAATATTTAATTTATGCATGATATTATCATCCTATCTATTTCAAACTTTGTATCATATTTTCTTAATCTTTAAAAGTCGGACACCTTTCAGCACATTAATCGGCGGGAAAATGGCGGCAAATTTTCATAAATATCTGGAGGATCAAGACCTGTCGTATTATACCTGGAAACTGAAATTGACTTAAATGCATATATTTCTTATTAGGATGTACTACAATATCTTAGTATTTTTTTGCTATTTTGATTTCAGCTTTTTTTATTTTGGATATAATTATCCTATTCTGCAGATTTTTAGAATATTGATGTCTAGGATGTATAATGTTATTTGCCACATGATCAAGTAAAGGAATCATAGGGTGAAAAGTTGAGTTAAGGTTTTGAAAGCCAAATTGAAGACTATCAATGATATTGTTTGAAGCTAAATATTGTTTCAGAGCTGTTGCTATAATCTTTTCAAGAATTTTAGACAAGCTACATAGCAATGAAATGAGTCTATAGTCATTCACACAATGTATATCACCCCTGTCTTGAAGACTGGCGTTATTTTGGCTATTTTGAGTTGTGTAGGCACTTTCCCTGTTTTTATGGAGAGATTAGATATATAACAGAGAGTTTTTTTTACAGAATCAATAATCTTTTTGAGTAAAAAGGGGGACAGACCATTAAAAGGACAGACCATGGAAGAAATGGGGTTCTCCTTTCCCTTTTCCTTTCAATTTACCGAAATTTATGACGTCACAACAGGACAGTATGGGCTTTGTCCAGAAAATTGCTTAAATCTGTTTTTTACCTTTTTCCCTCGAGGACTTTTCCTTCCCCCCAGTTGACTGCCCCGCGGACTTGCACTTCGTTGACTTCCAGCTTTTTGACTTCCTCTAAAATGTTATTTAAAAAAATAGATTTCACCATTTGGGGTAGGAGGGGTTATATGACCCATTAAACTCTATTAAACCCACCATTTATGTATGTATGTATATATGTTTGTATGTATGTATGTATGTATGTATGTATGTATGTATGTATGTATGTATGTTTGTATGTATGTATGTATGTATGTATGTATGTATGTATGTATGTATGTATGTATGTATGTTTGTATGTATGTATGTATGTATATATTATTTCGCAGCCGGCTGTAAAAATCACTTTCAAAGCCGAAAAAAAGTAAAAATATATGTTGACAGCTTGCGACCCTTTTTTACTAAAAATAAACTCCTAAAACCCTTTTTTCTTCTAAAATTAACCCCTACCTAAAAAACTCAGAATATATGTATTTTGGCTTTAAGTTATATCTATCAATTTAATACTTGAGATAAATAAATTAATAAGGAAAAAAATCACTAAACTTTCCATTTGAAAATTAACTTTTCTACAATTAGGGTAGGACCGTCTGTCCTTATATTCTTCTTGGTAATGTAGCCCTTAACAGTTGGGCCTCTAGCCGGTCGGGGGGAGGAGCTTTTTCTCAGCTCCTATTAGAGCTAGACGGCTAAAAAAAGTCCCCTGTAAATCAAAGTCAAATCTCGCTTCCTTCACTTTTATAATTAACAACCTTTGTTTTTAGGTCCTTTTTTACTTAAAAATTTCAAATTGTGAGAAAAGCTTAAGTTTATAATAAGAATAAGAATAATAAAATCAAAATCCTAAAAATTTCATGGGGCCAACAGAACTGGAATTATTCTTTTATTAATCATTTATTATCAGCATAATACGATGTGATAAATTACCCAATAATGTTAAGTTTAAACTTTTTGTATTTTTGTACGAAGAGCATTTTAAGATTGTTCTGTGCTAGGTATGGAATTTATCATCCTTTTAAAAGTGAAGCTTTTCTATAATTAGGGTTGATCCATCCGTATGTCATGTTAGAATTGTCCTATCGATTTCAAACCTTGCATGATGATTTAACATTTAGGTACAATTTAGAAAGCGTAGCAACTATATAATCGTTACCAGAATTTCAGAAAGTCCGTACATCCATTTAAAACATGCAGGTTTTTTACTTTTTTCGAAAACATTTTCGTATGATATAATTATTGAAATAGACATGTAAGAATTATCTTATCTATTTAAAACTTTGCATGGTGATTCCTGTAGTAGTTAGGTACGATAGAGAAAGCGTAGCAACTCCTGAATTGTTACCAGATTGTTTTTACGTCCATTTTAAACATGTTGATTTTTAACTTTTTTATTATCCTGTTACTTTTTTTAAGGATTACCAGCACTTGTTTACACAATACATTGTAAATTTGTTTCAATTTAGCATCTTAACAAGTGTTGAAAAATGATACTTGATTGGTTGATAAATAAGATGAAGAACATAAAGTGAAATAAAAATATCGTAAGGAATTTTTGAAATACTGATTCCTAAAACAACAAGGTACAATGTTAAAACCAAAAAATCTCTATAATCAAGTCCTAAAAATGTGAGTATGTTTAAACATTATCCAGTATTTAAGCAGTTTTTTAATGGACACCATAAAAATGGTTTTGGATATTATAGCCCCCATAGGGCCTATATGAAATATTGAAGACCATTTTTCCATACATTATGGGGTCGTAGATTCCGATTCTGGGGTCCATTTTAATCTAGCTGACCTCCTTCATGAGGGAGGTAATAATAAAGTGAGAGAAAGAAAAAAAGACTCCTTTTAAAAGCGAAGCTTTTCTATAATTAGGGTCGGTCCGTCCGTCCGTCACGGATAGCTTTTTTCGTTAATTTAGACATGTTAAAATTGTCCTATCGATTTCAAATTTTGCATGGTGATTCCTTTAGTAGTTAGGTACGATTTAGAAAGCGTAGCAACTCTATAATCAATATTACCAAAATGTCCGTACGTCCATTTTAAACAAGTTAATTTTTTTTACTTTTTTAAATAGCTTTTTTCGTTAATTTAGGCATGTTAGAATTGTCCTATCGATTTCAAATTTTGCATGGGATTCCTGTAATAGTTAGGTACGAGTTAGAAAGCGTAGCAACTCAACAATCATTACCAGAATGTCCGTACGTTCATTTTAAACATGTTGATTTTTTTTTTACATTTTTAACAACAAATTTGTATGTGACCTAATTATCCGATTGGTCTGATTTGGTATACTGATTCCTGGGACAACAAAGTACAATATTTTAAGCGAAGCAACTCTATAATCAAGTCCTAAAAATGTAAGTATGTCCATAATCATTATCTTGTATCAAGCAGTTTTTCAACAAATTTACTTACAATTTTGCTTTGACTCTTATACATTCGCATTCGCATTCGCATTCATTATACAAGTGTTAATGTCCGTTTGTCCTACCGTTTCAGAGCTTCGCTTTTATGGATGTGGTCATCCTTGTTTTGGATAGATTGCAGGTTCTTACGTATAAAATGATATATAAAGATAGTGAGATATAGAGAAAGAAAGGGAAAGAGTAAGAGAGATAGAATGAGAAAGAGAGAGGAAGAATTTAAATAATTCGTTTAAAGAGTTGCTTTAGGGACTAAAATATGAACTTTTCATAGAGTACCCTTGCTATTCATGCTTTATTAATAGTTATTTTTAATTTTATAATTTGCGACTGCGAAACCATAACAGAGAGAAAGAGAGATAAAGATAACGTTAGAGAGAGAAAGAGAGAGAGGCAGAGAGAAAGAAAAGGAAAGGGAGAGAAAGAAAAGAACAGAAAGAGAGAGAGAAATGTGAGGGAGAAAAGATAAGAAAAAAAAGAAAGAGTGAGAATGTGAGAAAAAGAGAAAGAGAGAATAAAGTGAGAGATATAAAGAAGAGAGATAAAGAAGAGAGAGAAAAAGAGAGATAAAAAGTAAGAGAGATAAAGAGAGAGTGTGATAGAAAAAGAGAAAGAGAAAACATAAAAAAAAATCAAATAAATAATAAGATTAAGCTTTTAGGGATAAGACAATGGCGAATAAATTGATGTACATCCCCAATGATGATGATAAACAAAATTACTTCTTCTGTAGATTACAATGTTTTGGACAACAACTTTTTGTAAGAGAAAAATATTATCCTATAAATTTGCTTTTTTAAATATTGATGTTTATGACAACAAAGTATAATATCATAAGCGAGGCAATCATAATCAAGTCCTAAAATTGAATATAATTTCTTGTAAAGTAACCATAGAATAAGGAGGAATAGAAGTGAAAACCCCAAAAAATTTCTGGGAAATTTGAAGGAATCTTTTACTTGCGCAGTAAAGACAATAATGCTAAAGTACAAATCACAATGACTAGTTGGACAAAATTTTTTTGATCTTCATGATTTAAAATTAAGTATCGTAGTGTAACATGCTTGACTTTAGAACAAGTTAGAATAATTCTCTGCAACCGGAAGGTATAGTTTTTCCCATAAACGTAAGTATATGATTGAGACTAATACCACTTATACACACCTCTTAATGAAGTTAACACAACATCAGATGCCTGGTCGTTTTATACAAAATGATAAGTCAATTAACATCATATTGTTTTAATTTTGGTAAGTACAATTGACCACATTTGTAATTTTCAAGGGTCAGTTAAAGTTACCACAAGTTAATGTATGAATGTAGTTGCTATCATGTATAAATCAGCTGTTTAAAAACATACATAAGAGCGCAACCTAGTTTTATAATAAAATACTGAGACCAATATTTTTTGTAAATTTTTTAAGGCTTAAAATGCACATCAAATTCATTTTTAATCCATTGTGAATAGGGAAGAGAAAGCTGGAAGCTTGGCTACATGGCTTTTAGTAAATTATTGCAAAAGGAATTTATTTTGAATATTTTTTCTGAATAATTACTGAAATCATGTTATTTACTAAAAGCCTTATAGCCATTTTGGTCTTTCAAATGTTCCAATTTTACTTCAGGCTAGCTAGGCAGAATCTTCTACCTGGATTCTATTCTATACTTTATCTTCTTTGAAAGTATCCTGTATTTATGCAATTTTGGAACAAAATTAAAGACAATTATGTTTTGACACTCTACAAGGGTTATTGTTCGTTTGTCCTTCCTTCTGGTTTTAGAGCTTCACTTTTAGAGATATTGTCATACTTTTTACTAAGTAGATAGGTATAAAAAAATACAAATTACAACCCTTAACAGTCAAGGGGTAAGCTTTTCTTACATGTCTACATACCATATAAAAATTTCAGCTGCCACCGTTGAAATTTATGTTTTGAGATTTCTAATATACATAAAGATAAACATTATCTTGAAAAAATTGTTTTTCTAGCTTCAAAAATAAAAAAATTACAGCTGTTGAAATTTTTAAGTAAAAAAATACCTAAAAAGAAAGGTTGTTAAATAAAAGGGTGAAGAAGGCGAAATTTAACTTGACCCACTTATACTTGGAAATTCATTATCAAACAAGGGACTTGCACAATAATTTTTAGCCCTCTAGCTCTAATAGGAGCTGAGTTAATCCCCCCTCCCCCTCCCCCGACTGTTAAAGGTACTGCAAACACTATAACAAATTCAAATTCTTTAAATTGATTTAAGATAAAAACTGGCTTAATACGCAGAACAATATATTTAAATTGACAAACAGACAAGGACTTAAAGGAACCTTGCAAAAAATACTCCGATCTAAATGCTGAAAGACTGCCACAAGTAGATTCGGTATTATCCTCTTAGAAATTTTTTTTTCAATATTGAAAATTTGAGTACCCCCCCCCCCCCCCCCCGACAGCGAACTATGAACTCTGGCCGCAGCGCTCGGCTCCCTAGCCTGCCTAGCCGCAGCGCTCGGCCCCCTTGCCTGCCTAGCCGCAGCGCTCGGCCCCCTTGCCTGCCTAGCCGCAGCGCTCGGCCCCCTTGCCTGCCTAGCCGCAGCGCTCGGCTCCCTAGCCTAAAACCTAACCTAACCTAAAATAGTTGTTCGTCGGTAGTCGGGGGGGGGGGGGGGGGGGTACAAAATTAAAAAAAATAGAAAAAAAATTTTCTAAGAGGATAACGCCGTAGATTCAATACCCCAAATTTTAATAACAAAAAAGTTGTAACCATTTTAAAATGACATTTCATGTACAATGAAAATTTTGAAAGATTTTCATTGCTCATGTTAAAAACTTTGAAATTGAACTACGTAACCTAGAAACAAAATTATAAGCTTATTTTTGTCATAAATTTAGGTTGCCAGTAACTTATTATATTTTTAAAATAAAAAAATACCCATTTTATAGTCAAAATCATTTAAAAAATTAAGTTTAATTTACTTCGTACCAAGAGTACTACAGTATTTCCAGCCAATCAAAAGGCTGAATCAGCTCAACAGCCAATCACAGCTGAGCTTATTTTAGTTCATTTTTTCCGCTATAATTTTAGGCCTACAAACGCAATTTAAACCGAATTTTTTCCAGAGATTTTGAATATGAAAAGTGGTGTTTTTATTGTAAAAAGTAATCAGTTACCAGCATTAGATTCTGACAAAGATAAGGTTATAATTTTGTGTCTAGGTGATGTAATTAAATATTGCAATTTCTGTTATGAGCAATAGAAATCTTTCAAAATTTTCATTGTAGATAAAATGTAATTTTGAAATGCCTAGAACTTTTTTTTTATTGAAGCTGAAGGCTTCAAGTTTGGGTTATTGGGTCTACTTGTGGCAGTCTATTAGCAGTTAAAGAGTTGTATTACTTGCAGTGTTCCTTTAAGGAGTAGATATTCAGTTCTTATAAAAATAAAAAAAAGAGAGACAATATGCAAAAAACCAAGTAAATCATGAAACTTCTAAAACTAACGACAGACAGACGGACAAAACAATGTATAGATATTAGATGTTTATATGCCATAGAAATCTGCACTTTAAATCTTAGTGGTCTATCTTCAATAGCAGCCAAGAAAATCACATTTCCACTATAAAGTTAAGGAATGACTGACTGATGGACGGACTTACAAAGTATAAAGAACCTGGATTGATATACCCAGCCATTCTTGTTGACAATCTATAGATATGCAATTTCAAAAGTGTGTATTTACTTTATAGCTTTATTAAAAAAATGTGGCTGACATAAAAAAGTCTGTAAGTTTTTTATATGTTCCATCATGTATATAGCCATAACACTGTGAAAAATCATTAAAAAAATCAATTTTTATACTTTTCTCTTATTTTGAAAGTTTGATTCTTGATTAACTTTTTTAGGAATGATTTATGCAATAATTATTACATAAAACAATATTAAGTACCTAGATATTAATTTAATTTCAATGAAGTAAAATTTCAAAGAAATAAAATTTGGAAAATAAGAAATTCGACCTCTACCACTTCAGAGGACATGTGCCAACCTCCAGTTTACAGGATGTAGTTAAATACGTGTGACGTGAGATACAATAATTAGCTAAAACAGTTTTTTAAAAATTTTTATTTAGTCAAAAAATGATTACCTAAATCTTGATTTTGGGGATGATGATCTTAAAGACCCTTTTATTTGTGGTGGTATGATCCAAATGGTATCAAAATACATGAGCTTTATGACAACTTATCTATTAAATTGTGGTCTGATTTTTAAATTTGTAGCATTCTCCAATCAAGAGAAATCACAATTCATACAATCATGGATTTTAAATTTTCCAATGTATAAGGTAAATACTTTAATTTTTAAAAGATGGTTATATTTTTTGTTAAACTTTTAACTGTAGGCTGCTACAAATACAAAAATTTAACCATAGTTCAATAGATGAGTTGTAATAATGCCCATGTACTTTGATACCATCTGGGTCATCATCACCTCCAGTAAGAGTGTTTTTAGGATCATCATCCCCAAAATTAAGATTTAGATAATCATTTTTTTACCATATCAAAAAACTTTTTGTTTTACTTTTTGGGCTAATTATTATTTTTAACAAGTATTTAACAACATCCTGTAAACTGGAGGTTGGCAGCTGTCCTCTGAAGTGATAGAGGTCAAATTTCTTATTTTCCAAATTTTCTTTTCTTGAATTACAGTTGATATCCACCTAATATCATTTTTATTATTTTATATAATAATAATTGCATAAATCCCTTTAAAAAAGTTAATTTAACAGAATCAAACTTTAAAAATTAGAGAAAAGTATAAAAAATAGATTTTTCCAATGATTTTATGGTAACCATACATATAAAAACTTACACCCAAATTTGCATATCTTTACCATAATCAATAATTTTCCATGAAATAGAAAAAAACTGAAAAAATGAAACTTTTTGTCAACATTCCTATCATTAAGGGGGCTTTTTGGCAGTTTTTTTGGGCTATTTCTATATTTTTCTCCATATATTAGGCGTTTTTAAGTCCTTTTTTCAAAATTTTTGTAGATAAGAGTATAAAATTAAATTTTCCATTGTTCTAATGGATTTTTCTACTCAAAGATAATAGGACAGGTAGCGTTTTTTTTATTTTTATTTTCTGCTTCACTGTTCGTTTGTCCTTCCTTCTGATTTGAGAGCTTTGCTTTTATAGATGTTGTCATCCTTGTTTATTTAAGATTTAAGATTTTAACTTATATCTGAGGACTCTACACATTAGCTACCTAAATTGACGACAAAATTCATATGTCACAATATACACGTATTCTATATCCATGCCTGTAGCAGATAGGCATAATAGCAACTACATGATATCTGCTAGTTTTTACGTATTTAAATCTTACTTATAGACTCTAAGACAATTTTGAATAATGATAAAACAAGGATTCGAAGGGAGTAAATGAAGTAAATTGATGTGCACCGTATCTATGTATGAAAAAAGTCACAATAGTTTTTAAACCAGCGAATGAGCGACTATCAAAGAGATAAGACTTTTTCAATAATCATTATGAATAAGATTTTCCTGTAAAGGTATATTAAAATTATTGATCTAAAAGTTTGGACAGTAATAGTAATTACTAATTAAAACCAACCAAACAGAATTTATAACAGTACCTAAAGCTTTTGTGCCAACGAATAAGATTACTTGGTTAGAGAACTTTCAGTACAGGTGCAATTTTTAGCCGAATGTCTCCTCCTTCCCTTCCTATGTCACTTTACTATGTTTGTTCATATTCCCGACATTTTATTGAGCTCTGTATTTATGGCTTTTATCATCTTTGTTTAGTTAACTCTTAATATATTTTCATTCCCAGGACTTATGTAAAACTTCCCTGTAAAGAAGAACCATAACGGTTCGGTGGTTAGTACTATCCTTTTGTACAGACGGACAAACAGGCAAACAGACAGACAAACAGACAAACATCTTTTTGCTTTATTATAAGGATATTATATTATATATTATTCTATTATTCTCTCTCTCTGTCTCTCTCCCTCTCTCTCTCTCTGTCTCTCTCCCTCTCTCTGTCTCTCTCTCTCTGTCTCTCTCTCTGTCTCTCTCCCTCTCTCTGTCCCTCTCTGTCCCTCTCTCTGTCTCTGCTCTCTCCCTCTCTCTCTCTCTCTCTGTCCTTCTCTTCTCTCTGTCTCTCTCTGTCTCTCTCTTTCTCTGTCTGTCTCTCTCTTTCTCTCTCTCTGTCTCTCTGTCTCTCTCTCTGTCTCTCTGTCTCTGTCTCTCTCTCTGTCTATCTCTCTGTCTGTCTCTCTCTCTCTCTCTCTCTCTTTTTCTCTCACTGTCTCTCTGTCTCTCTCTCTCTCTCTCTGTCTCTCTGTCTCTCTGTCTCTCTGTCTCTCTGTCTCTCTGTCTCTGTCTCTCTTTCTCTCTCTCTTTCTCTCTCTCTCTCTCTCTCTCTCTCTCTCTCTCTCTCTCTCTCTCTCTCTCTCTCTCTCTCTCTCTCTCTCTCTCTCTCTCTCTCTCTCTCTCTCTCTCTCTCTCTCTCTCTCTCTCTCTCTCTCTCTCTCTCTCTCTCTCTCTCCCTCTCTTGACGTTTAAGAAAGAAATAAAATAATTATAGTTTTTTATCTAACTATTAACTAGCTTTGCTTTTATGAATGTTGTCATACTTGTTTATCACTCCTTTTTTTCTCAAGGCTGAACCTAGTAATAGTGTCTAACTTTTTATCTTTGTGACGTAACAAAAATCCATCTCCTTTTTAGGGGTTTCCTTTCCCATCTCCCCTCTCATCCTTCGATTTTTGTTACGTCACAAAGATAAAAAGTTAGACACTATTACTAGGTTCTCAAGGCTTAAATTCTAAAAGCAAAGGAGGTCTGTGTGTGTGTGTATGTGAAGAGAAACGAATTATGAAAGAAAAAGCAATGAATTAATATCACAGTTTTACTCAAGAAATTAAATGTAAATAAAATACCAAATGATCACACATTGTTTGCACTTCTTTTTATCAGGAATTATCTTCTAGTTTAGAAAGGAAGCTACCCTATAATTACTTTAACTACTCTTTAAAAACACGCACACAGCATTGATCAATTTTTAGATTTTATATTCCTGTCCAAAAGGTGTCAAGTTTTATTATTTGTTTTCTTTTTTAAAGCACAGCTAATTAATCTCAACTATTTTAACTGTTTTTCACATGTAGACTATTGAAATATGCTTCACTTTTAAAATCTTACAGCTGCGCCCCTAGCATAGGTTATTGTAGTTATTGACTTATTACAAGCTTTTGAAATTAAACAAAATTGCATTTTCAATAATATTTTATTTAGTTTTAAAAATAGACGATTTGATAAGTAACAGGCATAATAGATGCATTTTAATAATTTCTATTAATTAGTTATATATATCAACACTGACTTAAGGGATAAGACAAGGGACGATAATTGATGTACATAATACATATCCAAAAATAAAAAAAAATACCCAATCTTTTTAGATTAAAATTATTGGTTAGAAGTTTGGACACTACTAGTTGAAATCAATAAATGGAAAACTTATAAGTACCCACCAAATAAGAAAACTTGGTTATACAACTTTGGGTACCTGTGTAGCTTACAGTCCTTTGTAATCTCTCTGTAAATTTGGCAACAAAATAATGTATACCATTATCGAACTTATCTATGCTAATAATCTATAAGATTCACAGGGAAGGTATAGTAGAAACATGAAATGGTCCCCAAAGTTTTATAACCACTTTCTATCTAATGCAGGGAGTTTTATTAGGCCTTCATCGGCATGTACATATTTTTCAACCAGACTTTTAGCAGGTTTTTGGCTATTTTTATCTTTGGTGTTTATAGTAAAATATTCAAAATTTCCCCTCGTTTTCCGAAAAACATCCATGGCAGTCAGACCGCTGTTTAGCAGGTTATTAGCTATATTTATATTAGTCACATTTCTCCACATATCTTTGGTGTTTATGGTCCGATTAAAAAAAATTTTGCAAATTTTTAAGGTTTCATGAGTTTAAGTTATTGCATATTTATTTTAATATATCTCATTTTTTTCTTTTTTATGATAACAGTTAATTTGCTCTATAACTCACTTTGTCCGTCTTCGCTACTTATGGATGTTGTCATCATTGTTAAATTTTGAATCCAATCTTTTCAACCTTATATTTTCATCTACAAAAGGGGTTTTTAAGATTGTAATGAATTTTATTTTTTGGGTCCATTGTCTTATCCCTAAAGATTAGGTGATTAATCAATTTCAATTATTTCAAAATAGCAAATGAATAAGAGGGGTTGTATTTAAATTCAGGAAGCTAAAGAGATAAGATAAGACAACGTGAGATAAATTGATATACACCCTTAGTAAACACCAAATTAGTAGAAACTGTAAGTTAGAACCAACTAAGATTTCATATCAAAATCAAGACCCTGCTAGTTGGAACCAGCTAAGCAAGGTTCAACAAATTATTTGATCCAAATGGATGAGAAAACTTATTGGTTGATTACAAATTACTAGTGTCCAAACAGTCGGACCCCTTGATGCACCTTTATCGGTCGGGTAAAGGGGGGGCGTTCAACTCTTATTATCTCAGCTCCATTAGAGCTAAAGGGCTAAAAAAAATCTGCAAGTCCCCTGTTTGATAATGAATTTCCAAAAGTCAAATTTCGTCTTTAAAATACAAATTGTGTGCCATACCGCAACAATCGTATCGAAATATCTGAGAGAGAACTTTGCTCAAGAGAATATGCCAGGCTCATTAATACGCTCATTTAGACACCTTAACATCAATTCTAGCTCAATCCGTTGAAAATGGGTGAAGAAAACTTAAATTCTAGCTCAATTGGTTGAAAAGTTAGGGCACAATCTTAGATTTTTCAAAAAAATCAAGTTTTAAAAGGCTTTGGATAAATCTTTAGGAAGAGAAGGGTATGTTTTTTAGTTTTTTCATTTGGAAGGTTTAAATGCCCCTTGAATACGAATTACTTGAAATATGACCTGGACTAATCTAAAGCTTCCCTATAAATTGTAGATTCAAAGTTACAGCCGTTTGTGAGCTTCAAAGCTTTACAACAAACTATTAAACTTTTATTCTGAAAATATGATACATTTTAAAGTTGTCTTTCTTCTCATAGCTGGCTAATTAAAATGTTAATGCGTAATAGTGTATGTATGGATCTAGTGCATTTCACGATGAAATGTTCCTAGAATCAATTTTCTCTCCAAAAATCTATGAACCATCAAAAGCCTCTAGCTGCCAAACAGCTGAACACATTATGCCTGCAAGGCCTATGAATAATCTAATACAGCCAAAATCCAATAATGCACATGGAAAGTTTGACAAAAGAAAACACACATAAAATGGGTTTTTGGAGGTAATCGATCACAGGACATTTTTAATTGCACCTCAACCATCTGTATTGTAAAAAAATACTAATTTTTTAAAGATTTAAACTTTTAACGTTTAGACGGAAACCCTCAATTTAAAAAAATACCCAAAAATATAAAACCATTAACAGTTTTTAAGAAGCAAAGCTTCTTTTCATGTCTTATTTGTTGGTTATTATATTAATCAATTGGTCTTGTCATTTATTTTATAGAATTAAAATTAAGAAGATATAATTGTTTAAAAATTTACTTATTGGTTTTAAATGCTTTGCTACTTTTGAATGTGTTCAATCTTGATGTTTAAGAGTAAAAATTAACATTAATTTTCAAATTTGATTAAAGTTTGATTATAGTTAGGATTAGATATTCAAGTATGACTTCGAAACCGATTATAATCCGCTGGATTAAAACCGGTTCTCATTAGAAGGCGTTGTCACGAAATGTTTAATATCTTTAATATAACAAGTAAACTTTTCTAAATATGCCTTACTTGATGACTAACAATTTACTGTTTTTTTATTTTCTTGTAATTGCAAAGTAGCAAAATATTTTTTGCTTTCCCGCATTTTAGTAATTGTTCTACTTTCAGTAGCGCAGCTACTCTATAGTAAGGGATTATCAATACAACCAACAGTCTACATTCATTAAGAATACATACATTGACAGTCAAGAAACCTCAGAATTGACGCAGTCTAAATTGCTAACGTAGTTTATATCCACTTTTCGGTCTCTTACATGCTTTTTCTTTATAATACCTTTTTTACTCAATCATTTTGTCTGTTCGACTGTAAATCTTGGACATTGGATTTACACAGCGGCTAATAAACAATTTTATCACTGTGGGGCACATTTAATAATATAGCATCACTAGTATCTGAATATTTATAAGCTTTACCTTTTCAGTTGTAAATCCATGTTATTTTGTGCTTTGCTGCTTATGGATGTTGGCATCCTTGTTTACTTTTCTTATAAAACTCAGATAAATATACATTTAATCTTTAACATAAAACATAAAATGTTAAAATTAACTGTTTTAATTATTTATTATTTGTTTAAATATCAATGTATTTAAAATTTAAAAGAAGGCTTTATCTTACAATTATAATAAATTATTTGCTTAGTAATAAAACAAAACAAGGATGACAACATGAACATGAATACAAAAATTTTTAGATCATAGAAAGAAAACGAAGTAGCGGGTTACGTCGTATTTTCACTGTAGCTTTTCTCTTAATTCTAGCCATGGCGGAGGGTTGTAACCCTGATGGGCAATCATTATCATTTACCTAACCAAAAAAACCTATCAAAAGCTATTGTGAAAATACGACGAAACCCGCTACTTATTTTCTTTCCTTGATCCAAATCTTTATAGAAAAGCAAACAAATTTGGTTGAAGATGCTCTTTGGCCTGTGCCCAATTTCAGATGTCTACCTTATATATTAGCCGAATAAATACTTTTTTTCTAAATACCTTAAAAGAGTGACAAAACATACAAGTAAGTAAGTTATATAGTTTAAATGCTATTTAAATAAACTAGCGACTTCGCCCCTAGCCTCGAGGGGTTTTGCCCCAAGAGGTTTTATCAAACTAATTTTTCGTGTTTTAGATTTTAAAGAAATTTTTTTTTTTCATTTTTAGGGGGGTTAGGTGTGTCCCACCCCTCAAGAAAATAGTTATAAACCTTTCCGGGACCTATGAGAAGCTACCCTGTAAAGGAGAACCCGATTGGTTCAGCGGTTAGCGAGATCCTTCGCTACAAACAAACATACAGCCAAACAGACAGACAAACAAACAGGCAAACAAACAGACAAACAAACAGACAAACAGACAAACAAACAGACAAACAAACAGACAGACAACGTTCTACTTTGTATTATAGATATAGACTCTATCAGTTTGTCAATCTATTGAAGTAAATAAGTCAAATTTTTGCAGTTTTTTTTTTCAAAATTGGTGTTCAGCTACTTTAGCATTTGTTTTGTCGGTCATTTAAAATAACAAGGACAATTTTGTTAGAGATTATCAATATTCTTAAAAAAAAATTTAAATGCTATATTTAGCACTCATCATTTTATTTTCCTTTTAAAGATAAAATCTTTAAATTTAAAATTTGGAATTAAAAAAGTATTTATTTGTGTTGTGAGGGGTACTACAGTTTAACCAATATGATCCAGTATAAATCAACTTGAACCTTCCTTGAAAGCTGAAGAAAAATCGATGCAGTGAATTTCGAGATCATTCTAACTAGAAAAACACATAAATTTTGGTTTATTTTATACAGCTTTTTGGTTCTAAAGAAAGTTGATTGTGAAATATGTTGATTTCCTTAAGCTCGTTTGTCATTTATTAGCTTTACTGTTAAGGATGTTGCCATCCTTGTTTAAAGATAAAAACATGGGGAAAAATTGGTGACAAGATATTTAAATTTAACAAATAACATAAATAAATAAATATCAAGAACAATCATATTGAAAAATTATCTCTTTAGAAACATAAAAAGGAACAGAAAACAAAAATCATTTACACATAATGTTAAAAATAAGAAATTATCAAAGCTTTTAGGATATGTTATTTGACATCAAAGTTGGTTTTACTAATTTTTACGAATTGATTTGAATCTATTAGATTGGGATATATGAATCCCAACACATTAATATTTAATGAACAAGGATGACAACATCCATAAACGGTATGACAGACGAACATTAACTCTTGTAGAGTGTCAGAACTAAATATACAAAAAATGAATATACAAGTTTTGACAAAATTATACGTAATTTTTTTGCAAAACTTCTTAAATACAGAATTCTGTTTAAGGACATACTGACATTTTTGGGACTTGATTATAGAGATGTTTCGCTCAAAATATTGTACCTTATTGTAATAGGAATCAGTAATTCAAAAATTAGAATAATTAATTAGAATTATCACATAAAAAATTGTTGTTAAAAATGTTAAAAAATCAACACGCTTAAAATGGACGTACGGACATTCTGGTAACAATCATAGAGTTGATATGCTTTCTAAATCGTACCTAACTACTACAGGAATCACCATGCAAAAATTGAAAATGATAGGACAATTTTAACATGCCTAAATCAACGAAAAAAACGGACGGACAGGCTAACCGACTCTAATTAAAGAAAAGCTTCGCTTTTAAAAATGAAACAATAGCGTCTCATAAATCAGCCAGTCTTATCTAAAATTATATAAAAAAACGGCCTGCCCATTAACATTAGATTTTTATTCTGTTTATATCAATGAAAAAAAAATCAATAGTAAGCTTTGCTCCAACATATTTGTATTTGCCCCCAAGAAAACTCTTAGGTAATTTGTATTTTTTAACAGATTTTTTTCTGAGGATTTTTAGTGGAAAGGGTCTATTTTTCAGGGAAAAAATGATAAGCAATAAAAAGGGAAAAGGGGAGATTTATAGGTAAGTAAATAAAGTAATTATAATATTTAAAACAAAGGTTGTTAAATAAAAGGGTGAGGAAGCAAGATTTGACTTTGACGTACTTTGGAACGGAAATGAACTGAGACAATAGGGGCGGGGGGGGGGCATACAAGGCTCCCCCCCCCCCCTCTGACCGATTAAGGTGGAACAAGGAACCCGACAGTTAAGGGTTAAATGAGATGCCAATTAGGTTATATTATTATATAAATATATTCAAGTTACTAAATATTATGCAATTATTCCTAGTCCATTTACTCTTCTCTATATCCATGGATATCTTTTGAGAAAAAAATCTTTTAAAAGTTACCCTCTTGGGAAATAAGTGACATCTTTTTACAACCTACATCCCAAATAACTGTTGAGCAATTAATCAAAGCATTGAACAAATTCTTTATTAAACATATTTACATTCTTCTATTTTTTAAGGCGGGTGTTAAGGGCAACAAAATGCTTGACTTTTTTAGTTTAACTATTACTTAATTACTTAAACATTTTCCTGTATTTAAGCAGTTTTAAAAAAATCACTTGCAACTATGTATCAACTTTTATACATTTATGGTCTGAATATTCAGTTCTGACAGCTCTACAAGTGTTAATGTTTGTTTGGTCTGCCATTGTCCTTGTTTCTTGGAATAGGAGCCGAGAAAATCACGTTAGAGATTGAGTTTTGGATTTATACCAGTAGCTTTGCTGCTAAAAATACAAAAAATGTTGTTTGTTAGACAACCTGATTTTTTAGCTTCGCTTTTTTGGCAGGACTGTCCTAATTTAACAAAAGAAAGAAGGGAAAGGTCAGTTATTTTTAAACAAGGATGACAAAATTCACAGAATCTCAGCTAAAAACTTTTTGTCCAAAATGGTAATTTTTCTTATTTCTAGCCCCTACATGGAGGGGTTAACTCTACAGGGCACTAACCAAACCTCTTTCCTAACACTGTGTAGTAAATCTTATCTTAACCTAACCTAACCTAACCTATCCTTGAAATTAGTCCATAAAAAAAGGAAATTGTGTTAAGTGGTTTAGGTCATTTTAGGTAAACTATGATATCAGATTTGTAATCTCCAATGATTTTTTTGGTGAAAGAAATTTTTTTTTTGTTGAAATCAGTCCATAAACGAGGAAGTTGAGTTTAGTGGTTCAGAGAGTCATTCTAGGTAAACTACAATATCAGATTTGTAATCTCCAATGTATTTCCAGGTAAAAGAAAAAAAAAATGGTTGAAATCAGTCCATAAACAAAGAAGTAGGGTTTAGTGGTTCAGGGAGTCATTTTAGGTAAACTACGATATCAGAATTGTAATCTCCAATGAATTTCCATGTGAAAGGAAAAAAAATGGTTGAAATTGGTCAATAAAGAAGAAAGTTAGGTTTGATGGTTCAAATAGTCATTTTAGGTAAACTACAATATCAGATTTGCAATCTCCAATGAATTTCCAGGTGAA
>NC_137264.1:22421655-22664155 GCF_053477335.1 Acartia tonsa | reverse complement strand
AATACCAACTTGTTTGAATTAACGATCAGAGATTAACGTTATCCTGAAGGACGAATGTTAGGACACACATACGGACCGACCAAAAAACAGAAAAGTATTCTTCTTTGTCTTAGCTTAACCCTTACAGATCAGGAGGGGGGGGGGGGGTTATGTTGACCCCCCCTCTATAGTTGTGACTTCATGACTAAATAAATCTTAATTTCTTCATTATGACTTTTGTGTATAAGATGGAGTCCTAAAATTTTTTTTGGTGAATACTAGGATATTTATGAACATCTGAGAATAGTGGTGTTAAAACCCTTTGACCGTTTGACCGCTTCCTGGCCGATTTTATGACCGATTTATATGCTGCTTTTAATATGGACTTATATCATGTATATCGTGGCTTCTATTACAGCTAGAGACCTAAAAAATTTGTGGTACATCCTTGAGCAATAATAAACTTCCGTGACAAGTAAGATCATGACCGTGTGACCACTCCTTGACCGATTTTTGACCGATTTTTGACCGATTTTCTATTTCCTATCCGTAATTTTGCCGTTTGTAAGCTGCCTGCCGCCGAATTTTAAAACAGCTATAGACCAACCAAATTTTTTATGTAGTCTTTAATTGTAATCAGAAACAGATAAAAATATTAATTGGCGCCGCCAAAAATAAAAGTTCCACCTAAAATTTGGTGATCCTAGGAGCCGAGATATTAAGGTGGGAATTGGGGCCCGATCTGCAAGGGTTAAGAATTAGAACTTTTTTCTATATTCCCCGGCTTTATTGTCAATTTTCAACATATTTGGCTGGTTTAAAGGTAAAGAAATACCAAGCAGGACTTCACTTTAACCTCTTAGCATTATTATTGCT
Source organism: Acartia tonsa (assembly GCF_053477335.1). Lineage (NCBI taxonomy): Eukaryota > Metazoa > Arthropoda > Copepoda > Calanoida > Acartiidae > Acartia > Acartia tonsa. The sequence continues at coordinate 22,663,300 of NC_137264.1, read as the reverse complement.
GGGATATTCAGGGATAAGACAATTGATGAAAGATAGATGTAAATTAAAATTCCCAATGAATATAAAAAATTACCACTTCTTTGTTATTAGTTGAATTGTTTGAACGGTGATAGTTTAAACAAACCAATCAAGATCTATAAAAGTACCCACAGATTTTAATCCAACTAATAAAAAATAACGTTTATAAAACTTTAGATACTAGTAATTTGAAATATAGGGGCAAACTTAAAATTTGAATCTTTTCCTAATAAAAAACGAATGATTATTTTATAATTGGCGACAATGTATTAAAACTAAAAACATTGTTTCATGTTTACAAAATCGTATTTAATAAAAGTTTTTATAGATAGACATTGTATCTACAGGCTTATAAATTAAAAAAGTTTGCCAGGATGTACGTGGGTAAGGGTTTTTGGTCTAAGTAGAAATCAATAAGAATCGATGTTGTGATTATAAAAATTCTAGAAATACATGAAAAAGGAGGAGAGAGAAAAGATAAATGTTTTCTTTTATGATGATAGAAAATAGGAAAGATGACCAAATAGAAAAGAAATAGAGAGGGACAGAAAAATAGTCTAATTCTTCCCAAAAACATTAAGAAATCGCCTAAAACCATCTCAGAACCTAAGTGATTAACTGAGTGACAAAAAAAACCCTACCACATTTTAAAAATAAGATGGAGAAAAAAGATTAGAAAGAGTGAAAAAGAAAGAAACATAAAGAGAGAAAGGGAGAGAGAGAGAGAGAGAGAGAGAGAGAGAAAGAGAGAGAAAGAGAGAGGGGGGGAAGAGGAAGGGAGATAGATAAATAGAGCACAGAATATTGCCATCCTTGTTATCTAATCAAATTTAAAACTAAATCCGTGAATAGTATAAAATGTCCTCTCCAACTTGAAGATAAATAAATACCATAGAATAGGTACAGGTCAGGAAAATTTGGAAAAATAAATTTCAGTTAAAACAGGGCTGTTTGTAGCCCCTCGTTTAGATAGCTGCTCCGCTTAAGGCTTATTGGAACGGCTTTGCTATGCTGGCAGCGATAGGATTTTCAACTTATAGACGCCATCAGATGGACTTTAAATGTTATGTTTATATTTATGCTCTCTCATAATTGCTGGATTTAAACTTTAGATACCCTTATCAAAGATTGATTTTTTGGTTCAAACTACCAGTTTTAACCCTTTTTTAATCAATATTTTTTTTTAAAAGGGGTATTTTTGTTTATCATCATTAGGGATGTACATAATTTTTTCTACGTAAAAATCAGGTAAAAAAATAGATTTCATTTAATGACTTTTGTCTATAAATCTTAAGTAATACACTAACCGTTTAACAACCTAAATGTCACACGCTTGCCATTGCAGCGGTTGATAAAAATTTTACAGTATTTAGTTCATTTACTTTTCTGTATATCTTTAGGTATAGTACATATAACAAATTCAATAAATGCCATCCTTAGAAATGGTCAAAGTGTGTGTTAAAGAGGGGAAGATAGTCTATTAGAGTTAATATAGTACAGTCACTCATTTTATCATGAACATGACATCAATATTTTGATAAGTAAAAGATAAATATAATAATGAGAAATGTTTTTTGTAAGGTAATGAATTTAATTCTAAGCAATTTAATTTAGAAATCCACCAAGATGTAAGAAATTTATTGTCAAAATAATTGTGCTAATTAATTTTTCGTTTTATATGAAACAAATGAATTTATACATGTGCCATTCTGGTTGCATCTCTACTACTTTAATATCTTTATTATGACGTAGTGTTGAACTCGATGATTAACTACTCTAGTTGGAGTTGATAATTAAAACTATTTGAAAGGCTGTGTCTTCATAACAAGTCAAGACGACATACAAAACAATATTTTCCTCACGCCGTAGGGAATTTGAATTTGCTTCTAAACGTTTTAAAATTTGTCAGGAAAACATGATTAGTGTTAGTCTAAAATAATATGTCTATAACTAGGAAGAAATATATATAGTGCTCTCTGGAGACCAGCCGGAAAAGAGACACATAGAGAAAAAGGGTTCCTTAGACTTTAAAATAGTGTTTAACTATTTAAATGAAAAAGAGAAGATTTTTCTTTTTTTCTTTTCCTTTTAAATAAATCTTTCTGTACATGTAATTCTATCCTTCTTTTGTTTTATGAAAATTAAAATTTTAATATTCATAACATGTTTTGTTTTAAAACATTTGAAAAATTACATGTTAAATTCTATATGCTAAAGTAGATGGATGTTTGTGTGTTTGTACTAAATATAATTTAAGTAAATCATTTTGGGCTGGTTTTATGCTGTTTTGCAAGGCAGGGAGGAGCTGTATTAATCCTAAAATTTTTCATTTTGAAGACTAAAGGCGAAGCCACCAGTATAATATTTTAACACATTCTCAGAACATTTTTTTTATTTCTTTTTATTATCCCTATCAATCTCCTAAGGGCACTCTTTAGATTTTCCATATTGAATATCTCCTTTTGAAATTTGACTGTCATTCTTTCTAACCTATTATATAAAATAGTAAGCTTTTTTGTCTGTGGGGAAGTATCTCGCAAGCCGCTGAACCGATATGGTTCATCTTTACAGTGAAGCTTCCAATAGGCCCAAACAAGATTTTTAATTATTTTTGGGAAGAGTATCTCCACCCTCCCAATAAAAAATGCCCCCCTCCCCTAAAAAAAGTATTTTTATTTACTGTTTTCTTTTTAAAACTCAAATTAAATATGGATAGGGGCGACTTTTCTCCCTCCCACATTTAGTGCCCCTAGAGGCTAATAGGGGCGTAGCTGCTAATTTTATATAAGGCTTTGAATAACAAATTTGTGCACGGGATTTTGCTAGAGACAGAATGAGTAAATTTGGGGGGGAGGGGAGGAGTGACCCTAGAAATGAACAGTAACACTTTACTTTAGAAAACAACAACAATAATAATGCAGTAGTATTTCTTTCCGTTTTATCAAGGGAATTTACTTTATATTTCTAACCGGCAGTGGCTGCTTCCCTAGATGCCTCTATGGACAACTTTTAGAATTCCTTGATTTTATATTTTAATAGATGAAAAAATAGGGAAGGAGGCTAACTTATTAGGGATCTAAAGGGATACGACAATGCCCGATAAATTCATGTACATCGCCAATTATGATAAACAAAATTAAACCTTCAGAAGATAAGAATTAGTGGTTGAAACGTTTGATTACTCAATTGAATTCCCCAACAAATCAAAATTCAAAATGTCCCCCAAAGTTGTTAAGCCAACGAATAAGAAACCAGTTTTTTTAAACTTCGGGTTCTTGTGCAATCAACAGCTCATTGTCCCCTCTCTCTCTCTGCTAACTTATTATAGGGGTGATATATTTCTGGAAAATGGTGATATCTTTTCCAAATTAGTTAAAATTCTGCCCAAGAACATCAGATCTTTATTATTGTAGTTTATAGGAGAGATGTATACAGAAAGACAGACATTTTACTTCTTTTATATAAGTATAGTCTATCTATCTATCTGTTGTTGTTGTAATCTTGTGATTTATGGTGTTCTATCCTGTTTTTATGGCCATCATGTTTTTCTATACCTGGCCAATAGACGTAAAGTTTTAGACAGGTCAAAACAGGGTTTTTGCATGATATTTGATAACTAAAACTTTTAGCTTCGTAAATTGCCAATGTCTTTAATTTGTTTAATAGAAAAATTTATTTATTGACGGTATTGTCAATAATAAAGACCTCTATAATACAAAATTGTAAAAGGTCTTTCTGTTTGTCCGTCTGAAGCTTAAGATCTCTATATTCTATATTATGTTTTACTGGTCATACAATGTAATTAACCTATGTTCTAGAGTGATGAGAAACCTCCTATGAAAATAAATTAAAAAGATAAAACAATTATATCATATAAAATCCCTATTGTCCTAAAGAAATCAGTTTATATCAAACTTATATTGATATAATAGATAGATGTATTGTACATTTTTGCATCTTAATTTAGAGCCAATTAATTTTGTCTAATTTCGTTAAAAATGCAAAAAGAAAGAGTTAAGTCTATACATATCTGACAAACTTTAAAGTAAAAATACTATTCTTATAAAAAAGTATCATGATGTGTGCTTGTTTGTAGCAAAGGATCTTGTTAACTGCTTTACAGTTTACTTCCTAACAGTCCAAAGAAGGTTTTTAGCTATTTTGATAATAGAGGGTAACTTTGCCTACCAGAAAAAAAATACCTCAAACTTTTCCCCCATTAGAATTAAAGGTAAATGTTCGACACCCCCACGATGCTGTGAGTATTGGTGCAAAAAATATGACGTAACAAAAAAAATTAGCCAATGAGAGGCAGTTATTGACCAATGGCGGCAATGGTAGTGGACTCTCATTGGCTAATTTTTTTTGTTACGTCATATTTTTTGCACCAATACTCACAGCATCCACCCCCCCCCCCCCCCACCCCTAAGTGCCCTAGAGGCCCAAAGGGGCCCTTAATGACAATAAGTACCTCAGCAACATTAATAATCTGATGAGTGTCAGTTTTATGTTCCGACTACTTATCCCAGGATCCAGAGAAATGCCGCGATGCATTTTTAAAAAAAAGTTTAAACAAGGTTGTGTAAATATTTTGTTACAAAAGTTTTTCAGATAATTTATTTTCTTCAACAATTTGCAATAACAAGTTTATCTCCATGGATCTCTCTCTCTCTCTCTCTCTCTCTCTCTCTCTCTCTCTCTCTCTCTCTCTCTCTCTCTCTCTCTCTCTCTCTCTCTTTCTTTCTCTCTCACTCTTTCTTTCTTTCTTTTGGCCCTTTTTTCCTGTCTCTCTATTGTTTACATAGTTTGTTAGATAATGTATTTTTTTCTTTTTCCTATTTTTAAAAGCGAAGCTTTTCTATAATTAGGGTCGGTCCGTCCGTACGTCCGTCCGTCCGTCCGTCCGTACGTCCGTAACGGATAGCTTTTTTCGTTAATTTAGGCATGTTAGAATTGTCCTATCGATTTCAAATTTTGCATGGTGATTCCTTTAATAGTTAGGTACAATTTAGAAAGCGTAGCAACTCTATAATCATCACCAAAATGTCCGTACGTCCATTTTAAACATGTTGATTTTTTTACTTTTTTAACAACAAATTTTTATGTGATCTAATCAACCGATTGATTTGATTTTTGGTATATTGATTCCTGGGACAACAAAGTATAATGTAATAAGCGAAGCAACTCTATAATCAAGTCCTAAAAATGTAAGTATGTCCATAAACATTATCCTGCATCAAGCAGTTTTTTAACAAATTTACTTACAATTTTGCTTCGACTCTTATACTTTTATATTCTGATTATTCAGTTCTGACACTATACAAGTGTTTATGTCCGTTTGTCTTACTGTTTCAGTGCTTCGCTTTTATGGATGTTGTCATCCTTGTTTTAATACGGCTTTAAAACCGATTAATACCCACTGGATTAAAACAGGTTATCTACTACCATATTGAAAAATCATGTATATCATCGTATTACAGACAAATCACGCGAATATTAAAACAAAAATCCTAAAGCTGTCTATAATACGATGCGATAGATAACCATTATTATAATTTCTGTCTATGCTTCGCCAGTAATAGATGATATCATCCTTGTTTATTCAGAGGTCACCAAAGTATTTTCAATTTGTTTAGATAAAATGCACTCTAAGTTTTTTACTTTCTCCCCATTACTCTATTTTTCTTTACAACTTTTACATATGATGTTTGTTTATCTGTCTAATGTATTTTTAAATTGATAAAAATAATTGCGCTCCTAGCATCTAGAGGAGGGATGGCACTTAGTTAGCACAGGAAGGAGACCCTGTGGCGACTTTCAATTTGGTCTTTAATCAGAAATGGTGTCGGAAATATCAACAAAGCCAAGTCGCCACAAAAGAGTAGAAAGCAATTTGCGGGTATAGTTCCTTTCGTGGCAACGCCTTTTAAGGGGCGATTCCTCGTATTTCCACAGTAATTTTCCTCTGCGTCTAACCCTACGGGGCCAATTGCCTAACCTAACCAATAATAACCTATCAAAAGCTACTGTTAAAATACGACGAAACCCCCCTTAAGAGTCATTGCCCCGAAAGGGACTATACCCCAAATTGATAGCAGACGAAAAAGGCCCCCACCACTTGGGCTAAATCTATCTATCTATAAATCTGTCTGACCATCTATTTGTTTACCTGTAACTATCTTGTGTAGAACCATGGGATGTAAGTGCTGCGTACATTGGTAATTGAGGAATAGATTCGCTTTCATCCTAATACGGTTATTTTTTAATTATTCTGGTTATTAAATTTTAAAAAAGAATTGTAAATCTTCAGGGGTCTTAGGTGATAAAACAATTGATGATAAATTGACGAGAACAAGATTACTACCTATTAAAATTATTGGTTGAAATGTTTGAAAACTTTTAGTTTGGAACCAACCAAAATTTTTGAGCCAAGGAATAAGACAACGCGATCATAAAATTTTGGGTACCACAATAGAATTTACAGTTTACCCAGGGATGGACGGGAAATTGGACTAAACAATGCAAAGTATCCAAAGGTTTGAAAACACGTTCTCTCATTTGTTTGCTATGTTTAGGTACCTTTATTAAAATCTTTGATGGGTTTGATCAAACTATCAGTTAAAATTTTGTTGCCCAGTTATTAATCTACAACTAGATAAATTTGTTTAAAATCGTTGGGTATGACTTTACCTGATTTGATATGATATATTTAACTTTGTTATCCTTTACATGCCGATGCTCTTTCCCTAAAAAAAAAGATATAAGATAGACGATAGTTATTAACTTGTTTCAAAAAAAATTGTTATAGGTTATAGATATCCATAATTTGATATCCGTTTTTTCACAATCAAATACAGGTCATCAAATTTTCGGTTGTGCCCCTTGTCTCTTAATCATCACAAAAGGGGAATTGAGGTTAACCCCCCCCCCCTCTTTCTAAATAGAAAAAGATTATATGGGCTTCACCACACCCCTCTCTTCTATAAATTCTAAAAACACTTTGTTAAGGACAAAAATAAAGTTTCCATTATAATAAGAAATTCATATACCCAACCCAAAAATAGCTGAAAACCTTCCCAGCAACTGCAAGAAGCTTCACTGTTTATGAGTACCCTATCTATACAGACACACAGACAGACATCCTACCTCTTTTATATAAAAACTTACCTAGAGGACAGTAGGCAGGATTCACATAGTCGACTGTAAACGATGTTGTTAACAAAATTATTAAAATCATCATTTTTAAGATTCCTAATCCGTTTATAATCATTAGTTTTTTATTAAGAAGATTTTTTTCCCAGTATGGCTTCGAAACCGGATTAGAACCGGTTCTGAGCCTTACTGAAAAATCATGTTTATTATCGTATTTAAAATTGTTTTCTACGATAAATAAAATTAAAATCACAATTTTTTACAGTCCGCGGAAAGCTGTCTGTAATACGATTCGATAAATAACTAATTTAGTTGTGTTATCTGTGCTAAAGGCTTATATAATTTATCTTTATTATTATGGAAAGATTTTGAAGTGAAAAATATATATAACTAATAATTCCTTTAAAAATCTGAAATTATTTTCTTCTTTGTAATTAAATTCTTCTATAGGTTGTTTCTTTCACTAATAACGAAGTTTTTTTCAACATTTAAGAACATTGTATAATCTGAAAAAAAGCAGAGTTATACACATTTACAAAAAATAAATCTTTTACATTTGTATTTATAGCAGACTAAGATTTTTGTTTACATTGTTTGTGTAGCGGACAGACCTATAATTAAGGTTGTCTGCGCTGCTACTAATATTCCTTTTCTTGTAAAAATGTCTAAATGTATACACTTTCTAACTAATAATAAGGTCAGATTGTTCTTACACTGAACTTTGAATTAAGGGATTGTTCATGTCGACTGTCTAAATATATTCCAATCAATACTCTACTTCTCAATTATCAAAACTTAGGAAGCAGCTTATTGTGTCTCCAAAAAAGTTGTCAAATGTTCCAACGTTTGGCCAAACTATGCCGATTGACGTCCTATTCCCTTCTTTATATGACGTCAATCGGGGTGATTCGGCCAAGCGTTGTAATATTTGTCCACTTTTTTTGAGACACTTTAAGTTGCTTTAAATTTATTTATCTTTTGATCACTTCGCTGTAACTGGACAAAGTGTCTCAAAAATCAGCTAAGTGACGTCATAAAAATGAGGAATTATCCATCTCTTTTTTCAGGGGTTTTCTCATTTTCTCCCTCATTTTTATGACGTCACATGATACTTGATTTTTGAGACACTTTGTCCATATACACTGCGCTATTGGTAGCTATCATTGTCCTTGTTAGAAGGGGGAGAAATGCTTATTATTCAAAGTGCTTCTAATTGTAAGGCTAAATTACTTAACAATTTAAATGTGTGTGCATTTGTGTCTTTGTGGATGTATGTGTCTGTTTGTGAATTGAAAGGGTAGGATATTGCAATTAAAGATAATTTTTAACCAAGAATGGCAGAATTTAAAATAAGAAACTACTTTAATAAACTCACACCCCATTCATGGCTTAAAATTCTGGGTACTTTTAAAAAAGCTTGATTGGTTGGTTCAAACTAGAAACGTTCACACTTTTCAACCAATAATTTTTATCTACAAAGGTAATTATATTCATCGTCATAATTGAAAATGTATTGACATATCTAGACGGTCGAACGGACATACAAACATACTCAAATTATTTTTTTTTGGAAAGAAAATTCTTAAACTAACTTTATTCCTATTCGTGCCTTTTGTCAGCTATGCGCCATTTCATTTGAATTCAATTAATTTAATTAATGTTATTCAAAATCAAATACATTAATTATGCTAAACGGGTCTAAGGGACAGACAGACACAATGTAGGGTCTAACGTCCTTTTGTTACTTATTTGTGACAGTACATTTAAAATCTGTTGAAGGCTGTAATTTCACAGAAATACTAGCATAAATACAATTTTAGGAATAATCTAGACATACAGAAATTACACCAATTACTATGAATAAGTAAATAGGTTGAAAACTTTGTTTGGCAAAGATGGACATCTAAATGCTTTCCTTTCTATCCCCTAATAATTATGAGCTATTAGCTACCAAAGGCAGAAGTTAGTAGGGAAAGGAAAATATCATCTCTCATTGTTAAAAAAAATAATTTGTTTCAATAATTTAATTTTGTAGGGGGTTTAGATTTTGTACTGTCTAAATTTACTATTCTTTCTTAGTTGTGCTGCTACTCTAAATTTAGATCTTCCAGCAAGCCGTCCGACAACAAAATGCACAAACAAGAACAAACTTCTTCAGTAGAATATATATTTCATCTTATTCAAGCCTTGTTTGATAATTTTTAAAAGCGAAGCTTTTCTATAATTAGGGTAGGTCCGTCCGTCCGTCCGTCCGTCCGTAACGGATAGCTTTCTTCGTTAATTTAGGCATGTTAGAATTGTCCTATCTATTTCAAATTTCGCATGGTGATTCCTTTAGTAATTAGGTACGATTTAGTAAGCGTAGCAACTCTATAATCATTACCAAAATGTCCGTACGTCCATTTTAAACTTTGATTTTTTTTACTTTTTTAACAACAAATTTTTATGTGTTCTAATCATCCGATTGATCTGATTTTTTGTATAGTGATTCCTGGGACAACAAAGTATAATGTTATTAGCGAAGCAACTCTATAATCAAGTCCTAAAAATGTAAGTATGTCTATAAACATAATCCTGTATAAAGCAATTTTTCAACAAATTTACTTACAACTTTGCTTCGACTCTTGTACATTTATATTCTGATTATTCAGTTCTGACACTATATAAGTGTTTATGTCCGTTTGTCCTACTGTTTCAGTGCTTCGCTTTTATGGATGTTGTCATCCTTGTTGTACTAAAATTTACTTATCCATTTATCTAAAGTCTAAAGGCACTGCTGAAATTATAATTGGCTTCCTATGACAATAAGACTTCTACTACTATAGAATTTACAATTAGAAAAGGAATAAATTGTTTTAGAGTCATTACCTTCTTAGACAGCTTTTAGTGGATAGGAAAATTTTAAGATTAATTCCAGTTTTGTTAGCCCTCGGGAGTTTCGAAACTATATTTGAATTTAAATCATGTTTCATAAAGTTTCAATTGAACTAGTTGAAATAACATAAAATTTATTCTTAAATAGAAAAAATATCTTAGGAACCTAAATACCTCAACAGCTTATTTCATCTTGCTATTTCAGGGAAGCCGAGGGCTATTTCTATGCAGGTTTTGAACTATTTTGTTCTCTATATTTTTAGTAGCTACTCTATAATTTACTTGGTCTGCTCGTCAGTCAGTTGTAACGCTATGGGGGAAATGTGATTTCAAGGCTGGTTTTCATATAGACAACTGAAATTGCAAAGAAGATTTCGTGATTTTATGCGCTTCACCTCTTATGGATGTTATCATTCTTGTTTTCTTTCTAAAGAAAATGAAATAATAAACCTCCAACAAAAGAATCCAACTCAGTAGTAGAAAACCCTAATTAGAAAATAATTGAACTATTTCCTTTATTATTCTTTTTACTAATTAATAAGAAAAATAATTTTCATAAAACTCTTACCCTATTTTATAAAGTAGTAAGTTTTTGTTTGTTTAAATTTAGTTGGATTTGTTGTATTTAAAGTTTATGTCTTGGGATGGTTTTAATCTATATAAATGTCTCCCCTTCCTGTCCTCCTAAACGTTTTTTGGCATGTTATAATCATCCTATCGATTTTAAACTCTGCATTAGGATTCTTTTGACCATAAGAAAATTCTACATAATATTATTATCCATATGATTAGTTTTTTGGAATAGTGATTCTTAGAACGATTATGCACACTGTTATTAGTAAAGCATTGCTGTAATCAATAATAAGCGGAGAGATTAGGTAAGATTATTTCTATTTTTCTTTTCCAGTTCACAGGGATCTTTAGGGATAAGACAATGGATGATTTAATGTACACCCCAAATAATGATAAACAAAATTACATCTCCTGTAGATTAAAATCATCAGTAGAAAAGATTGGACACTGCTAGTTTGTACAACCCCATCAAGATTTAATGAATTTACACAAAGTTTTTTATCCAACAAATGAAAGAACGTGTATATAGCACTTTGGGGACATTTCAACATTTATGAGGGAAGCTAAAGTTTTAATCTGCATATCCCTTACCTCCTTGCTAGATATTAAAACACCTATTGCGGTATTTCTCACCGAGCAATGACAATTTTTGATGGATTAAACATCAATTCTCTTTATACAAACATCATACGAGCATTTACTTGATAGATCAGAGGGAGGAGAAATAGATAGATAGATATATAGATAGAAGGATATGGAAATGTAGTAATATATGAATAATAGATGGATTTAACATCAATTCTTTTTAAACAAACATCATACTAGATATAAAACCATGTAGAAATAATATAAATAAATTATAAAAATAACCGAAGAATATATAACCCCAACAAAAACTATTCCTTTAACAAAAACAAAAAGTTTCATGAGTATCGTAGCATCAACAAGTTAACAATGTCTGTCTATCTAGGTGTAGCGAAGGATCTCGTAATCTCTGAACCTATATAGTTTTCTACACCGTGATCCCTTTTATGGGTCCAGGAAGGTTTTTAACTTCTTGCCCTTAGAAAAATAACCCTAAACAAACATATATCATTAAAAAACTCAAATTGTAATGTTTTTATGGCAACTACTAGATCAAATAGTTTACGTAACGAAGAAAAATGTCGTATTTATATAATTATAAAAGTCTGACTGTTAAACGTACATACCATAGTTATATAGTAGCTGCACTATTAATAAGACTTTGCCTAACAAAAAGCTAAATCTATTCTTGGTATTCGTATAGAATAAGAATTAATTTAGGCCAGTTTTTACTTCACACAAGGAGAAAAAAAGCAATATCCCTTCAACTAGAGGGAGGGAGGGGACATTTGACTGTAAATTACAAAGATAATTACGGTGTCTTATTCGTTAGCGCAAAAACTTTGGGTTTATAGACTGGATTTTGTTTGTAGCAGTTTTTTAACCTATAATCTTTAACTACAGAAGAAGTCATTTAGTTTTGGGTTTAGTTTGATAATCATCATATGGGATGTACATTAATTTATCGTCCATTTTCTTATCCCTTCTTCAACCTTATTTGGACCACAAACAAAGGATTATAAAAGGTTGGGTTAGGTAAGGAATAGGAATGACCCACAGGGTTATTAAAATTAAATTTTTCCCAGTTATAAATAAATGAAGGGGAGGGAGGGTTATTTGGTAGTTAATAAACACTAAATTGGATTTTACCGATAAAAAGTTCTATCAATAAATATAAATGCTCTAACTATCTCTACTTAAGGAAGGGGGTATTCATTTTAGAAGAAAGAGTTTTGCCTATGACTGTTCTGCTAATTTATTAATTTGTCAAAGAAGGTATCTTATAAAGTATTTTGTTTAATTAATTATTATTTTTTAAATGAATAGTTGAAGGTAAAACAGTTTTTCTTCAGTATGTAATATAATTATCCTATTCATTTGATTTTTCAAATACTTATTCCTAGGACAACAAAGTACAAAGTCATAAGCGAATCAACTCTATAATTAAATCCTAAAAGTGTAAGTATGGCCTTTATCAGTATCCTGTATTTAGGCAGTTTTGCAACAGATGCACTTAAAATTTCGTTTAAATTTATATTTACTTATTCAGTTCTGACGTACAGACGGACAAGCGTACGGAATATCCTACTTATAAAGTAGTTTCGCAACTAAAAAAGAAAAATTTATCTTGTCCTAGGAAAATAATTATTTATTTACTAAATAAAAAGTAAAATATTACTATTAGATAGTTACATGTTATCTTACATATATATTCAGGGATCTTAAGGGATAAGACATTGGATGACCCTGATAAACATCCCATATGATTATAAACAAAATTACCCTTTCTTTCGATCAACTAATATTATTGGTTGAAAAGTTTAAACACTGTTAGTATGAAACAACTATTCATATTTAAATAAGAAGTATCTAAAGTTTATAAATCACAAATAAGATAATTTGTTAATCTTTGGGTACTACTATAATTTAGTGTTCCATATCCCCTCCTGCTATATATATTAGATTAATTTGGTGTCTAATAGAAAAATTAGGTAACATGATATTAACTTGAGCACAAATAATCTTCATTTTTGGTGTATCCGTATGTCCACGGTTCCTTTGAATAGCGAAGGTTTTCTATAATTAGAGTCGGTGCGTCCGTCCGTCCGTCACGGTTAGCTCTTTATCCTATCGATTTCAAACTTTGCCTGATGATTCCTATTACAATTAGATTTGATTTAATACGTAGCAACTCTATAATCGTTAAATAATGTCCGTACGTCCATTTTAAACATGTTGATTCTTGACCTTTTTGACATTTTTTTTTCATGTGATACAATTATCCTATTCAACTGATTTTTTAATACTGATTCCTACTACAATAAGGTACAATGTTATAACCGATGAATCTCTATAATCAAGTCCTAAAAATGTAAGTATGTACTTAAACACAAATGAACAGTATCCTCTATTTGTGCAACAAATATTCTTACAATTTAGTTTATACTTCTACAATATTCTGCTTATTCAGTTCTGACACTAGTGTTACTGTTCGATTGTCCTACCGTTTCCAAGCTTCACTTTTATGGATGTTGTCATCCTTGTTCTAAATATAAAAAGCAAATAGATAGGTCTGTAAGTCGTTACGACAAAGTAAAACTTATAGAGTTGCTACGCTTGAATACTAATGGCAGAAAAGTAAATATCACAAAGCACATTAACACATATTAACATTTCTCCTAATGACAAAAATAATGAAATAAGTAAGATTATTCAGATAGGAGGGGAGAGAGAGAGAGAGAGAGAGAGAGAGAGAGAGAGAGAGAGAGAGGTAAAGAGAAAAAGAAAAAGTTATTGGAAGAAGGATAATACTAACAAAACAAACATGAATTCCAGTAAAACATTTCATTTGTGCTTTCGGGACAAGGAGGCTTTTTTTCACTCTAAGGGGGTGGGGGTGCCAAAAATGCACACCCATGCCCAAATTGGTTCTGATATAAAAGGGTTTGTACTTGAATATAATGGACGTATTGTCGTGTTATAGAGAAACTACACTTCTAAAAATAACAGAGACCTAAAAAGATTTGGATCCTCAATGATAATAAACAAAATTACTCATACTGTAGATAAAAGTCAATACCAATAAAATTTACAATTAAAATTGCCATTTTTTCTTAGCTGTCTGTAGTGCCCTAGCAAAATAGGGATAGATGTCACCACTTTTGACGTTCCTATTCTATTTATTCCTATTCATAAAATATCCTATATACCATCTCTTTTCTAGGGGGTTTCATTTCCACTTACCTTTCTCTATCCCTTTACTATGACTTCATTAGAACATGTAAGCCAAACGCAGTGACAACTATCCAAATTTTGCTAGGGCACTACAACTACCTTGGATAACGGAGAGCGAGGGAGAGATATATTTACAAGATACAATGGGACATGAAATATCATATTATTTCCCTCATTCCCTGAAAAATCCCCCAGGGAATAAGAACTGATAGAAATATAAGTAATATTGTGAATATGGCATTAACATTGCAATGCAAAAGGGGGGAAAGTAAAAGAGAAACAATATGACCATTAATAGCGCAGTAATAACCAAAATTATAATATAAAGTAAGAGGATGCTTGTTTGTATAAATCTCTCTAACCGCTGAACCGGTATGGTTCACTTTTACAGTAAAGATCCTGTAAAAGTTTATAAATATTTTACGGGGAGGGTACCTTCACCCTCTCAAGAGAAATCGCCCATAGTAAATAATACCCCCCTTCAAAACAACCTTCGTTCAACATTTTCTCTTTTAAATTTAAAGTGGAGGAGGGTCGCAACCCTTTCTAGCTCCCCCTTAGACGCCTCTAGGGGCGTAGCAGCTAGTAAAAAATTATGTTAGTAAGTTATGTTATACTAAGATAGTTGGGCAATGGACGGACAGCATGTAAAATATGACCCACAAGCTTTGCTATACAAATAATTCATTTTGCAGTTTTGACTGAAATTCCATTATTTTATTATTTTTGAGATGACAATCTTTATTAGTTTCAGTCACGTAATAGCAAACTTTTAATCAATGATACTTAGGAAGGGAAATTAGAGAGACAGAGAGAAAGAGAGAGACAGAAAGAGAGAGAGAGACAGAAAGAGAGAGAGAGAGAGACAGAGAGAGACAGAGAGACAGAGAGACAGAGAGAGACAGAGAGAGACAGAGAGAGACAGAGAGAGAGAGAGAGAGAGAAAGAGAGATGGAGAGATGGAGAGAGAGAGAGAGACTGAGAGACAGAGAGAGAGAGAGAGAGATGGAAAGAGAGAGACAGAGAGAGAGAGATAGAGACAGAGAGAGACAGAGACAGAGAGAGAGAGAGAGAGAGAGAGAGAGAGAGAGAGAGACAGGGATAGAGAGAGAGAGACAGAGAGAGATAGAGAGAGAGAAAGAAAAAAAGACAAAAAGTAATAGAGTTCCTAAAAGCAAAGTTTTTAATTAGATCATAATATTTTCAAACAGAATATCCCTTCGTAATGTAAGTAAAAATAAAAGAAATGCAAATATAAAGATAACCAAGAAAAGCAAAGAAATTGCCAGTCTGACAAAGTAGGAGTGGATTTATTTTTACTTAAATCATATGCAAAATTTTCATGTTCTATAATAAAGTGAACTCTGTAGTGGGCTAAAATAACTATCTCCCCCATCCCCCTCCTGTACCCCATCACATCCCCTCCTATTGGAAAAACTGACCGACCAATAAAATCGAGAGGATATTGCAACCTAAATTGAGGAAGATTTTTCTCCTGTCATAATATCCACGTATATTCTACATCCATTAAAGTAGTAAGTTATGAATATCAGAGATCGGTTTTTAATAAATGCCGCGTTTTTTCGACAAATTTTTAGACATTGATTGATTGAACGAAGACGATGGGAGAGTATACAACATAAGAATTCAAAATTTTAAAATTATTATTTTAGCCATACAACTTAAATCCATTTTCGCTGCATATTTATCAATGCATATTTTTAGATCTGTATTAGACATTATACAAATGGCCAAAATAATAATTTTAAAATTTTGAATACTTAAGTTGTATACTCTGCTAAAAACCTTATTCCATCTTGAAGATCAATGCCCCGTACGATTTTAACAGAGTATGCAACTTGAGAATTCAAAATTTTAAATTATTATTTTGGCCATTTGTATAATGTCTAACACAGCTCTAAAAAGACGCATTAATAAATATGCAGCGAAAATGGATTTAAGTTGTATTAGACATTATACAAATGGCTAAAATAATAATTTTAAAATTTTAAATTCTTATGTTGTATACTCTCCCATCGTCTTTGTTCAATCAATCAATGTCTAAAAAATTGTCGAAAAAACGCGGCATTTATTAAAAACCGATCTCAGAAAAATTAAATCAGATAGTATTGTTGTTTATTAAACTGAAATTAGCTGGGAATAGTTATTTATCGTATCGTACTACAAACAGCTTTCCGTGGATATTAAAATAAAAACCCATTACATTAAAACCAGTTTTGTTAGGCCCGTGGATCCGAATATTCGTGGAAAATTTATGTTATACGATTCTATACATGATTATTCAGTATGGCTGTGAACAGTTTCTAACCCTGGGGATATTAGTCGATTTCGAAGTCAAATTTGTAGCCGTACGGACATACTTTAATTAAAGGGTATGCTTTGCTTATGAAAAAATTATTTGCTGAAGGTCTTAATAAACACACAATAATACATTAGAAAGACATTATTCTTTTAGGTTAATTAATAATCAATAAAAGTAAGTACATAACTATAATATCCTTTATACAATTCTTGAATCTTCATGAGTAACAAGATGTCTATCTGTCTGTATGTAAGTCTTTCCAGTTTTTTTTAGTGAAGATTTGTATTTGTCTTGGGCAGGCTTTAAGCTATTTTTGTTTGTGGGGAAACAAAATAGCCTAAAACCATCCAAGGATTTAGGTAAAGGTTCCTTTAAATTGAAAACTCCATTATTTCAAAGGATTATAAAAGTGTAATTTAGTCCATTAAATCAATATAATGTAAAAATAAAAAAAAATATAGGTCTGTATTCTTTTTTTGTCTCTTTTTGTTACGCTGGGGGTGGTAAACATTAATTAATATCTTTTTGCCCATCTATTTACATTTTTTGTTATTTGGGTTTGACCTAGCAATTTATCTCAATTAGTTTATCTATCTAACTATCATCTATATATCTTTGAAAAGACGTACAGACATACTAACGGATTATAGATTAGCTTCGCTACTGGAAAAGAAAGAGGGGTGTGAACTATTAATTAATCTCCATATGTCTGTTGCCAAATAATAAGCCAGGGATCAAGGGATGTTGGGTCATTTATCATCATCCAGGGGTATTAAGGGATAAGACATTCAGTCATCAATTGTTTAAACTTCCTTCCCCTCATAAACCCTTTTACAGATTACATTATAGGTAAAAAGAAGTTTGGACTCTGTTAGTTTGTGCAACCCAATCAAGTTTAATATAAAATCAACAAAGTTTTTTCGCTAACAAATACTTAATTAATATACTTAACATCAACAAAAAAAATTTATGGTTAATGCTGACCAATAAAACAATAATTAAAAAGTGATCATAGTGGACATATTATTAACTTGACATAAAAAGGACAAATTTGATATTAATATTAATTTATCTATCAGTGAGCTATCTCTGTATCCTTGATAGTAATAAGAAATGACTCTAGGTATCATTTACACACAAAAACTCAATCACACACATACTTAAACACACTAACACATGCACACACACGCACATACACATACTCACACACACACATTCTAATCAAGAAATTAACGTAGACCTACAACCAATCTTTCTTTTCAGTAAAATAGCCTTAAACCAGTCAAATACCAAATCAAAATTTCCCTAAAATTGTTTTTTAACTGCTTTAGAGACCCTAAGTGAAATAAATCCACGCAAAATATATCTAGTCTCAAAATTCTTGCTATCTGAAGAAACGACGTATTTTTAGATTAGGTTAGTTAAACTATGATAAAATAAAATCCGAAGGGTTTCTCCCCATGCACCGGGTTAAAGCCAGCGAAGGGGTTAGTAACTGTTTATTAAGAAAATATTACAAATGAATAAAAGCGGCAAATAAACTATTTTATTTATAATTTTGCAAAACAAACTTATTTAAAAGTTCATAGATCAATAAGTTAAGTTTTAACTTTAACTGGAGTGTAGATACTCTTTCATTCAATACTTTTTCTCCCTAACCAAGGATGACAACATTCATAAGGATTGTAGTTTATCAAATACTAGCAACTCCGCCACTAAAGGCCTCTAGGCGCACTTGACGAGGTAGGAGTTGAACTTGAAAACCCATTTTTTATTTTAGATATAAAAAGGGGCGATTTCTTTAAGGAGGGTTGTGGTACGTTACCCTCCCCCAAAATAGTTATAAACCCTACCAGGAGCTATGAGAAGCTACCTTGTAAAGGAGAACCATACTGGTTCAACGGTTAACGAGATCATTTGGTACAGACAAACAAACATAAGGACATCCTGTTACTTTACATCTATCTATATTGGCAACCAAGAAAATTTTCTTCAAAAAACCAGAAAGACAGAAATTGAAAAGTTTACACAACCCCTCCTTCCCCCCCCCCCCCCCCCAATTCTGAGAAAACTCTATGCATGCCATTTGAAAAACTGCAATTTTTAATATTATTTACGAAATATGGCTGTGTATATTCTTGTTAATTAAATGTTAGTTCGTTAGTGTGCAAAAGATTGTTTGCAAATTTTATTATATAAAAAAATATTGATTTAGATATGCTAAAAGTTATAAGAGGGGAAAAAAGTTAATAAACAGCGTAAAAAATCAATATACAAATGTAATGAATAATTTTTTCCCCTTCGTATTTTTTAACATCGACTTTTTCTTGCTTTCTTATTTTCTTTTTTTTTCTAATTTTATCTATTTCTAAGTTTCTTGTTTTTGGTTTTTACTCCTTTTCTTTTATCTCATTTCTTTTCTCCCGCCCCCCCCCCCCCCCTCTCTCTCCAAATGTTAAAAAGCATCGCTTTTGTTAAGGATACAATATTGTATTATTTATTTAGCTATTATATGTTTATAATATTATGTATGTTTGTTTATTTTGTCAATAATAATAATAATAATGGTAGGTATAAGGATTATAATGTTATTATTCATATAAAAAAATAAGTTTCTTTATAAAGAGGAAGTGGAGTGGTGTTCATCAATTTCCGCATTTTTTTAATTTGGCAGAAAATATGTTTAAATATATTGAAAACAATTTTTCCATGTACCTTACTATTTAGAAATTGGAAGCTCTTTATAGTGCCTTTAAAAAATGACGCCACATACAGACTAAATTACCAATGGTAGGCCAGTATACATTTTAATTGACCAATGGTAGTCCAGTATGGCGTAATAGGTACTCTAAAAAGCTTCTAAAAATGAACATGACCAGTGGCGTGCGAACCGAAGGGGGCATTTGGGGCAATCGCCCCCCCCTAGCGACCAAAACGCCCCCCTTTGCCCCCCCCTTTTGCAACCGCCCCCCCTGCCCCCCCCTAAATGTTAAAAAATGCCCCATTTTGCCCCCCCCCTGGTCAACAAAAATGCCCCTTTTTGCCCCCTACCCTACAAAAAGCAAAACTATCCCAGTTTCCAAAAAAAAGATCAAGAAATACTCCAAAAAAAAATTTTTGGCGCTTCGCGCCAACCAGACAGTTAGGTTATAACCTTTTTTCACTGAACACAACAAACCAGGTTATAGGAAGTATTTTATTTTGTATAATATAAACTTTTTACCAAAGAAATTTTGTACATCCCCAATGATGATACAAAAAATTACCCCTTATATAGATTACAATTATTGGATGAAATATATGGAAACTCGACTTAATTAACCAACCAATCAAAATTCCATTAAAGTCCCCAAAGTTGTTGAGCCAACAAATAAGAAATTTTTATATGAAATATTGGGGACAAGTGTAATAAATAGCCCAAAAACCCCTCCCTCCCTGCATATTTGAAGAAAAAAATTTGCGCTTTGCGCCTTTCCAAATGGTTTCTGCTATGAAATATTGGGGACTAGTGTAAAAAATAGCCCAAAAACCCCTCCCTCCCTGCATATTTGAAGAAAAAAATTTGCGCTTCGCGCCCTTCCAAATGGTTTCTGCTATGAAATATTGGGGACTAGTGTAAAAAATAGCCCAAAAACCCCTCCCTCCCTGCATATTTGAAGAAAAAAATTTGCGCTTCGCGCCCTTCCAAATGGTTTCTGCTATGAAATATTGGGGACTAGTGTAATAAATAGCCTAAAAACCCCTCCCTCCCTGCATATTTGAAGAAAAAAATTTGCGCTTCGCGCCCTTCTAAATGCACACCCCTCCTTAACCGAACTTTAGATTTAAAAAATTTTCCAAACATTCGGACAATGGGGTGTTCAAATAGGGCCTAGTGGTAGTTAGAATCAGTTGAGAACAAAATCCCAGCCGTTCCTTCTTGCCAGATATCGCCATTTTAAGATTTCAAGTCAAATTACACTAAATAACTTGGTACAAACTTCACTTTTCTTTCAATATTTTAGTGTAATTTTAGTGGGACAGCCCCAAAACAGAGTATCTTTGCTCCTGTGGCCAAACTGACTGCCTGTAGTTCCTAACAGGAAGTGCCTTTATTGTGTAACCACAATTGAGGATTCGAACCCATTCCCAAAACTATTCAATGAGGAATAGCTGTATTTTTCAGCATGATGATGGTAATTTGTATATTGGGCTCGGGCAATGCATGCCCCTCTAGCTGTTGTTGGTGATCAGCAGGGTCAGCTTCTTGTTGGACTTGTACCTGGTCCTCATGTTGTTGTTGTGGTAGCCATCAGGAGCTAGACTAGTCACTCAATATACCAATAAATTCCGCACATTTTTCAGGCTCCTTCCATAGATTGGTGGGGGTTAACCTTGTTGGTTTTGTCAGGCAATTAAAAACATGTACAGTGGTGTGGTCCTCAAGGTTGTAATCTGTACATTTGGGTCCGATTCTTGGGTCAATTCTAGCTAAATAAGATTGTAGGAATGGGCTGTACCCTGATCTAATTTGCTTCTTGTCATTCTTGTCAGTCCTTATTCTTTCTTTATGATTATTGCAGGGGATCGAGTGTTGAAAACTTTATTTACAGGGTCTTTGGCCTTGTAAGTATTTACAATGATCTCTTTAGATTTACCCCAGATAGTGCCTGCCAAGCATTTTAGAATATTTGTTCTTTGGGACATTTTTTGCTTTGTGTTAGCAGCATGTTTCCTAATGTTGTTTATATTGTCAAAAGTGACACCAAGGATCTTGGGATGCTTGACAGTGAGAACAGTCTTGCCCTGGTCCCCATAGTCAGGCCACTGCACTGGAAGTTCAGT
Organism: Acartia tonsa; assembly: GCF_053477335.1. Lineage (NCBI taxonomy): Eukaryota > Metazoa > Arthropoda > Copepoda > Calanoida > Acartiidae > Acartia > Acartia tonsa. The sequence goes on along the minus strand of NC_137264.1, from coordinate 22,641,717 downwards.
CTGGTCTTGACCACCATCTTTATCCTGGGGGGCAGTTTGATGTGGTCACACCTCCTAAAGGCACCTTGAACACAATGGGGGTGTACAATAGCCCCTGTCCAGTTTCACCTTCTGGGTGGCCTTGTCCCCTACCTTGATGGGAATGGCCAGCAACTTCATGCTACCCATATCCTGGTTATCGGTAAGCTCTAAATAGGTGCTCCTTGACCTCTGGGAATTCGATGGGGGCAAGAGCCGTGGATGGCAGTGGCCCCATGAAATCTGCATTGGCCAGACAGTTGATTGTATGGCTTGAGCGCTTCTTGCCTTCAGTCAATGGTTGTAGGAGGGGCCCTGGGCATTCCCCAGGCTTGGCAGGGCTGGGACCACTTGCTTAATAAGAGTGGGGGCAACCATGGCTACTCTTTCAACTGATTCATACCATCAGCTTGGGTCTGTCAAACAGTAACTGTGTCCCCAACTCCATCAGAAAAAAAACCCTCTCAGGTTCAGGGCATAGTTCAAGATGCACACCACTATGATCTCCTAGAGGATCAAGATCAGGATAGGGGAACTTGCATCTTGAGCAAAGTTATGCAGCCCACCACCAGCAGCTATCCTTCCGTGGTGGCTGTGCTGATCTGTGATTGTCAGGGAGCATCTCATGGCCTTGTTTGCCAGAGTCCACCATGGCATCTACTTCTATGGGTTGTCATTCCCGGTTGGGCAGCCACAAATATCAGAGTTAATGGAAGTCTGAGGGCACCATTGGGTCTCAACCTGTCCAATCTATGGGTGTGGGTGAACAATACCCCAGAAAATATGTGATGTAGACCTCCAAGGTGCTCCACTGGGGCCTGTGGGTGAAAGAATTGGGTTTCTGGTTGAAATGGGCCTTGCCTTGGCTGGCCATTCATCTATTAGTGGTGATAATACTGACCTGATGATGTAATATACAGCTATTCCAAATTGGTTAGTTTTGGGAATGGGTTCGAATCCCTACTTGTGTTAACACATTAAGGCACTCTCTGTTAGAAACTCCAGGCAGTAAGTTTAGCCACAGGAGCAAAAATACTCTGATTTGGGGCGTCCCACTAAAATTACACTAAAAAACTTAAAGAAGATTTAAGTTTGTATTTGGATATTTAGTGTAATTTGACTTGAAATCTTAAAATGGCGATATCTGGCAAGAAGGAACGGCTGGGATTTTGTTCTCAACTGATTCTAACTACCACTAGGCCCTATTTGAACGCCCCATTGTTCGAATGTTTGGAAAATTTTTTTAATCTAAAGTTCGGTTAAGGAGGGGTGTGAATGGTTTCTGCTTTTTATCACAATGAAAGGACAAGTAATTTTTTTTTATTTTTTACATAGTTCATTATATCTTTGGTTTTTATGGTACGATGAATTTTGTTGTGGATTATAATATTAAAAAAAAATTTTTTTTTGCTGTTTCGAGCATCCAGTATGTAATTTACTTTGACTGTCATCACACAACATACAGGAAAAAGGATTTGTGACTTTTTCTACCTAAAATATATATTTATTTCAACAGATGCTCTTTAAATCTACTTGTCTGTATTCTTATTAATGATTTTTGTGCTTTGCTACTTAAAGATGTTGTCATCCTTGTTGTCATACAATAAAGAAATATTTAAAATCATTTTTTCATAGGTATTAGGTTAATTTTTGGTAAATTATTTCCAAAATGAGTGTTTTTATCCCCTCCCCCCCCCCCCCCAATTTTTTTTAATGGGGTTATTCATTCTTCCTGCTGAGATTTTATAACATCCCCTTCCACCCATTAAAAATGTTTTGTGGTGGAGGGGGGGGGGGAAAGGTTAATTTATCTTCTGTACTATTTTTTCGAAGATGCTTTCTAGCTCCCTTCCCTTCGGTCATTGCAGGGTGGGGAGAAGGGATGGGGGAGAAGAGATGGGGGGGGGGGAAGAGGTGGGGGATATAAATGAGAAATAGGGATGGGGGAAGGGATGGGGAAGAAGGGATAAGGACTAGGAGGCCCATAATCAAATAATCCCACCCCTTAAAACGCCCTTAATTAAAATTAGTATATATAATCAAAATGCCCCCCCCTAAAGCAAAGTGCCCCCCCGGGGCACTTTGATTTAGGGGGGGGCAAAATTTTACAAAATCTACAAAATGCCCCCCCCTAGACAAAGTGCTTCGCACGCCACTGAACATGACCAATTTTCATAATTCTGTAACTTACTTCGTCCAATTCTCCGTCCATTTACATTACGTTAAATTCGAAATAAAAACTTTATTTTCTTGGCTGCTATAAAGAGTAGATGTCTGTTTTATAGTTGTATATTTTGCCTATACTTATAAGATTTGATAATTGTCCTATTTTTATTATTGTGTTTTTATGAATGTACAAAAGTTGCTATGCGGAAACGAGTGAACACTAAAAATTAGATATTATCTGTTAAAAAAAATAGATAAATATTGAAATAGATACTTTTAGACAATAAGATAACAAGAGAGATAGTGATGAGAAAAAAAGATAAATGGATAAGCAGATAAATTTAGAGAAAATAAAAAAGATAAGAAGCTTAATTAAAGGAAAGAGAAAAGAGAGAGAGAAAGAAAATTATTTTGAGAAAGATTGATAGGAAAATGAATAGAGAAAGGAAAAAAAGAGAGAGAGAGAGAAAGGAGAGAGAAAAGGAGAGAGAGAGAAAAGAGAGAGAGAGAAAAGGAGAGAAATAAAAAAAGAGAGAAAAATAGATAAAAGTCAAAAGAAGAATAACCGAAACAGAAATCGATAGAGAATTGGTATTAAAATGGTTTTAGAAGATCGATGAAAATTGTAAGTATAATGTCATAAATAATGTTATTTTGATAACTAGCGGCTTCACCCCTAGCCTCTAGGGGCTTTGCCCCAAGAGATGACAACAAAAAAAATTCAAAAAAAAAATATAAGAACTAAAGAAATCTTCTACAAAAGAAATTTTCTACAAAAGAAATCTTCTACAAAAGAATTCTTCTACAAATGAATATTTCTACAAAAGAATTCTTCTACAAAAGAATATTTCTACAAAAGAATTCTTCTACAAAAAAAAAAAAAAAAAAAAATTGGGGGGGATTTTTTTTGTTTTTGGGGGGGTTGGGGGTGTCCCACCCCCCAAGAAAATAGCTTAAAACCACCACAGGACCAATAGGTATATACCCTGAAGAGTAGAATCCAATCGGTTCAGCGGTTACCGAGATCTTAAGGGACAGACAGACAGACAGACGGACAGACGGACAGACGGACAGACATCAAGCTACTTTGTATTATAGATAGATACGCAAAATGTGTCCTAAATTTGACGCAAATAATGACAAAATAGGGGGACAATGGGGGGTGGGGACTTTTACTCTCAAAAACATAATTGAATAGGCTTTCTAACTAATTTTTTAAGGATAAGACAATCAATGATATATATCAATATACGTCCCTAATAATGATAAACAAAATATCCCATACTTTAGATCAAAATTTTATCAGTGTAAAAGTTAGGAGATTTCATAAAAAGTACCCAAAATACGTCATAAAAACTTTGAGTACCAGTATAATTTACAGTTTAGGTTCCGCACTTTCCTGCATTTAAATTCATTGATTCAAAATTTTTCTTTCAATTTTATTTTCCAATAAAAATTGTATTAGATTGTTTTTACTGCGCTATTATGCATTCAAAACTGTTCTTGATTAAATTAGTTAAATATTTATCTAATTTTTCATAATTCTATCCCCAACCATGAAAAAATTATAATAGACAACAAAAATCTGCAATTCAATAATACAATGAATGTCGTTGGTTAGTGTTTATACGGAAATACCAAACAAGAATGACAACATTTATACATAGCGAAACACAACAAAATCATGATATTAAGAACAAAATTCCATATGGAAAAGATTCTCTTAATTCAAAGGAATCGTCTCAAATAATTTAATTCAGCAAAAATATATGCCTACCCCTACAAACTGGCGGCCGCGCTTATATCTTCTAGAAGCTCTGTATTCGAAGTAGTAAGGAAAGTAAGAAAAGAGCCGAAAACCAAACTTAGATATAAAAATCAAATAGCCTAAAACCATCCAGGGACCTGTGAGAATCTTCCATAAAATGAAGAATTTAATCTTAACCTACTGACAAAAAAAAACTTCTTTATAAACAAAACGTTTCAGACAGACAAACAGACAGAAATTTCGAATATGCTAGAAAACTGGTTTTTGAGGTTACATACGAACACCCTGTAACGCTCAATAACATTATAATAAGAGTCAACAATAAAAGGAATCGCCGCTATAATAACGGAGATGCTACTATAAATCCAATAAATATAGAAAGTCTAGATGATCAAACCCTTAATTGGACCAATGCAATGGTGATGCAGTGTTGAAGCAATCTGACCACATTTTTGGTTAAAGAGGGCAGGTATTTTTTTTCAAGTATCCATATATATAGTATATATTAATAAGTAAGCTAAATTAAATTTTTTAGGATAAAGCTTGCTTGGGGAAATTTTAATTATTTCGCAGTTTGATCATCTAGAATAATAAATTTTCCATTCAATAGTGTATGGATAAGCTATCCGCCATATTTTCAGCGGATTCAAACCGGTTCTAAATCGTGACGAAAATAGTTTTATAAAGAAACGTAAAATACTTCAATTAATCTTCAATTGACGAACAACCAAGGGTAAAATTAAGCATTGTATAAATTTTGAGGGGGATTACTTTATCATCCATTATTCTTTCCCTGTACCCTTACCCCATATACCACTGATTTTAGTGTCGTTGTGAAACTAGCTTCCTAAAGTTCCATATATAAATTATTGTAACAGCACATTGTGCTAGAATCTTAATTAGAAATTATACTGTAATTCAACTAAATATTACAGCTATAGAACCCGTATTTAGGTAAAGCAGATGCGAGTTATTATTTAACCAAGATTTCTGTCATTGTTAAAGTATTTGGTTTTAGATCAGAAAAATTTGAAAGGGGGGGAAAGAAATTTTGTAATTTGGTTCCATTGCGTATAAAGTCAACTACAGTTACCATTTCTTTCTCTGTATTATGCTTTTTTTCTTTAGATATCTTTCACTCTTTCTTTTTTTCTCTTTTTCTTTTTCTTTCTTTTTTTCTACCTCTTTCTCCGTCTTTCTGTCTTTCTTTCTTTCCCTCTGTCTGTATCTCTCTCTCTATTTTTTATCTAACTATCTACCTCTCTTCTTTCTCTCTCTCTCTCTATATATATATATATATATCTTTCTCTCTCTCCTAATCTATCTAAATATTTCAGGCAAAAATATTTCAGGCAAAAACCTAAAAATTATCCCCCCCCCCCCCTAATTTTGATTAGTTTTAAAATTAAGGGTGGTCAATGATCAACAGGCCACATGTGTTAAAGCCCCGACTCCACCACCTATGGTTAATATTTTATCAAAGATTTCATCTGTCAAACTAAAAAGTTAGATATTTCATTTTCTAATAATACAAAAATCGGGAAAAGTCCCTTTCGTAACAGGGCGATTCGTCGTATTTTTGTAATGGCTTTTTATAGGTTATTTTAGGTTAGGTTAGGTTATATTGGGTTAGGTGATTGCCCCACAGGGTTAGAGCCCCCTGCAGGGGCTAGATATAGGAGAAAAGCTACTGTGAAAAATACAAAGAAGCGCCCCATAAGGTGCGAGTTACGAAAGGGACTATACCCCAAAAATCTTCATAGAAAGGGCAGAGTCAAAAATTCAAATATTCGTTATAAAAAAAACATTTTTTCATACAGTGCACCTGCAAAAAGTTTTAAATATACTGTTTGTAAATAAATCTCTAATTATGATATTTTCATTATATGTCTCATTTATTTTTATATACATAAATATTAAAGAATTTTTAAATTCACCAACAAAACAAAGTTACTTTGAAGTTGATTTTTATGGCAGATTTTTAAAACTAACCCTTATATATATTTAATTAATGGTAGAAAAGTATTGACAATGCTAGTTTCTTTTTTCCAAAAAGATTTGAAAAAATTTTTATCCAACGAATGATTTATTATTATAATAATTGTCTATGACCATGTTACCTTATCTAATATTTAACCAAAATAAATCTTTAAGTATTACTATATTATTTTTTTTCTTCCCCTCCAATTTTCATACTCTATTTCTGTGTGTCTACTGTATACTGTTTTTATTTTTTTTTTTTTTTAAAAAGTGTCTATCCCACAATTTTTAAAAAGCTAAACTTTTCTATAATTAGGGTCGGTCCGTCCGTACGTCCGTCCGTAACGGATAGCTTTTTTCGTTAATTTAGGCATGTTAGAATTGTCCTATCGATTTCAAACTTTGCATGGTGATTCCTTTAGTAGTTAGGTATGATTTAGAAAGCGTAGCAACTCTACAATCATTACCAGAATTTCCGTACGTCCATTTTAAACATGTTAAATTTTTAAATTTTTTAACAACAATTTTTTATAAGATCTAATTATCCGACTTATCTGATTTTTGGTATATTGACTTCTGGCACAACAAAGTATACTGTTATAAGCAAAGCAACTCTATAATAAAGTCCTAAAAATTCAAGTATGTCCATAAACATTATCCTGTATCAAGCAGTTTTTCAACAAATCTACTTACAATTTTGCTTCAAATCTTATACATTTATATTCTGATTATTCAGTTCAGACACTATACAAGTGTTAATGTCCGTTTGTCCTACCGTTTCAGTGCTTCGCTTTTATGGATGTTGTCATCCTTGTTTAACTTTATCCTTACATAAAAGTAATAGGATGTCAATGTCTATTGTGTATGTGCTTTACATAGCTTCTGGGATTTTAATTCTTACAAATTATTTTCTACACTAAAGTAACGGTTTTCTGCTTCTACATGCTATTGGAGAAGCCGCCAATTTTTTGTGACGTACAGACATTTCTTAGTTGTAGTAGAGTAGCTGCGTCTTCTAAAAATACCAATATATCAAACATATTACATTCCAAACAAAACTTTTAAGAATTGTAATAACAAATTCTTAAAATTCTTTAAATAATCAATACTAAACTATTGGGGATTTATTATTAAATTTTAATCTTATATGTGATTTTAATTTTACTACATAAATTTAAAACATTATCCAACTTTTTAATATAAATTTTATAAATTGACTAGGTATAATTATAGCTAATTCATAATTTTCTAACGAAAGTTTACTTGCTTTGCTCAGTTACAAAGTAAATTTTAAAAAGCTCCAATGTGCCCTATTCTTTAATAAAAGTAACTTGTGAAGGATCCTGCAGACCACTGAACCTTTATGGTTCTCCTTTACAGTGAAGCTTCTTATGGGCCATAGGAAGATTTCTAACTATTTTGTTGAAGGTTAAATCCACCCTCTCAAGAGTAATCGCCTTTGGAGAAAACTGCCCCAATCCCAATTATTTTTATTTATTTTTTCTTAAAAACAAAAATTTAAAGTAGAAGATCAACTTACCCACCTCCCATCCTTTCTCAAGAACCCCTAGAGGCCTCTAGGGGCGTAACCATGTACAAGTTTACATATATTGTAAACTCAAATATGCAAAAATTTATGGTGTAAACTGTAAATATTTGAGAAAAAAGCTTAAATCCCCATGAAGAAAAAATGGCTATTGTGACACATTTCCTTTGTTCAATGTTTTCTAACTTTAGCAAAAAACATTTTTGACCAATTTGGAACTACAATTTTCCCTTTTCCAGTATTTTGGCCTAACTTTTACTGCAAAGAACGTAATGCCCTTATCACAACCAACCCTTTAGATAACACAATCACTCAAAATAAGCTGAAATTATTAAATCAAAAGACTTTTTATAGCAAACAAAAATTTTAAAACAATGGATTTTCTAAGTTTTAATATAAAAAAAGATTGGATACCTGTAAAGTCAAAACCTCTATATAAGAAATTAAAACTGTAATCTGCAGGAAAAATAATCTGCATAGAACAATAAGGATGAAAACACCCTTAAAAGCGACCAACGAACTTTTTAAAACTGTTACTGTAATTAGCATGCCAAAATTGAAATTGACAGGACAATTCTAACATGCCTTAATTAACGGTAAGAGCTTTCCTTTACAAAAAAAAATTATATTTTATTGTCAGCTTATCATTTTCTCTATTGGCTGAAATGAATAAACACTTTTAGTTGATTTCCAAACCATAAAACATTTCTAAAAAAAATTCCTTCTATTCATAGGAAAGTGTATATACGAAGTTTATTTTAATATTTACACTAGAAATGATTTTTGCGAATATATATAATGATTTTAATGCGATTTTTTCTCCCTTTTTTTTCAAATTATTAGTGGATAAGCCCCTAATATTCAGAAGCTATGACATAGAACACCAAAATTTTTGGACCAAATCTTTTTTTCGTGAGGGATAACCCAATGGACAAAAAATTATATACATACCAATTGATGAAGATCAAAATTACAACTTCTGTAAATTAAAATCGTTAGTTGATAAGTTTGGACACTGCTTTTTTGAACCAAAGAAGCAGCTTTATTAAAAATACCCAAAGTCTTAAGCCAGCGAATAAGAGAGTGTGATTATAAAACTTCGGGTATAATACAATGTTTCTTCCTTCCCAGTCTAGAATAACCTAACCAAATTTTTCAATCTAAATGTCCAAAGTCAACTATATTCATAAATAAATCTTCATATTTACTTATCCTTCCAAAAATATAGCAATCACTAAAATTTTTTTTTTTTTTGCGATTTGTCATCTATCAAGTCCATTTATCAATTTAATTTTAATTGTATTTTTTTATATTAAATATTCTATTATATAAGGAAGTAAGCATTTTTTGCCCATAGCTAAAGATCTCGGAAACTGATGGTCTGAATTGATTACACTGTTCATATAAGCCTTATAAATGATTTTTGAGTGGCTTTAGGCTATTTGCCTGATCTCCTTCACTCTTCTCTATAGACTAAAGGCCCAGCAATTATTTTTTTTCATAAAATATATTTGAATACTATTGTATTTTTTTTTAAAGTAAACATAGCAGCAAGTTTTTTACCCGCGCAAAATATTTTGTGCGTTTTTTTGTCACTGGTTAGGCATACAAATGGTATGAAGGGGTAGGGTAGGGGGATTATCCCCCCTAAAATTTTCTTTCACACATTGACAAATGCTTTAAAATCACCAGGAATGAGGGATGGGTATTCTAAAAAAAAACAATAAGATAACAGACTAGATAAAGATTTATCAAAACAAATATAATTTGTTCGTCCCATTAAATTAAAACCTCAATATTTAGGTTAATATTCATAATTTACAATTATTGTGCGCTTTTGTACTTAATCTTTGTCTGGCAAGTTGTTCTTGATGTTTTTTTCAGAATGCCTATCCCTGTCCCTGAAAATCACAGACACTGGTGTCACTGGTTGAGAGGCTATAAGATTACTATTCTACTATACTACTATTATTCATCTCTTTCTGTAGTGGTTTGTATCCCACATTCCCCAATATACCTTCCCTATACCCCCTTTTCTTTAACGTGAGAGGTGGGGAGGGGTGGTACATCGGACCCAAAAGAGCGCAACCATTCTCCCAAGAGCGGGGGTAACACACATACATATTGTTGCAGGCCGGTTCCATAAAAGGGGAAAGGGGTGTTAAGTTTAAAGATGGGAAAAGGGGGGGGGGAATTTATAAATAATGGTTGGTGGGAAGGAGAGTGAGGGAATTTACACCCTGTATAATACTATCTACATATGTATATAATGTATAATATTATATTTGAAATACATTATTCTACTCTACACACTCTAGACGTATTATGTATGGTGTAATATACATCAATGAACTGAGTGTGTGTGTTGCGTGTGCGTGTGTGTGTAAGTTTGAGTGTTATACTTACAGCTTTTCTTTGATTCCATTTATCTGTCTGTCTGTACACCTGTCTGGCTAATAATAATATTAAATCTGTTCATTAATCTGTATATTTATCATATTTTGTAGTTTGTCCATTTATATCTCTACAATTACATAATGCTAAGTAACATATCTACTCATAACTAAAGGTTATATCTTAACAAGCTAAGAAAAAATATGCTAGCGGCCAAACGGCTCAACGTACATAATGTTCGCACATTAACCTTTGAAAAAAGACCAACAAATTAAATGCAAAGTATCTCGCAGCGCACAAAAATGCACAAAAAAGACTTATTTTACATGTGTGTTGTTTAACGAAGTTTCACAAAGGTCTCTGAACGGTTTTAGTCAATATTTCAGCTACTATAAATTTTGTAGTTTGTCTGTTCTTCTGTCTGTCTGCAATATTACTTTAATTTCCTTCACTCTGCCATTATCCTATTTCCCTTTACTTTCCCATAACTGTAATTCTCTATACGTCCCCATCACCTCCCTTCATTCCCTTATTGAACGCAGGCTATCGAGTAGTTGCGCTTTTGATAATCGGTAGATTTACAATATATTGATGTAAATACAAGATGTACCAACAAAATATTCTGTTTACAAATTCGAAGTATTTTTAAGTTTTTCAAAAATATATAGTTAATGTGTTACAGAAAAACAAAGAATAAAGAAATAGAGAGAAAAAAACAGTGAAGAAAAGTTAAAAAATGGGGCCAATTTCCCTAAAAGCATTAGTGACAGACACAAACACTCATAGAGTAGCATCGTTACTTAAAGAAATAGATTTTTTGGATCATGGAAAGAAAACGAAGTAGCGGGTTTCGTCGTATTTTCAGAGTAGCTTTTGATAGATTATTTAGGTTAGGTTAGGTAAATGATAATGATTGCCTCACAGAATTAGACCATCCCGAATATACGACCAAACCCGCTACTTTGTTTTCTTTCCATGATTTTTCTTAATGAAAATAATTGTTTGAATTATTCAAACAAAATTGTGTTTATAGGAATTTTTTATAAATCACACTGAATGATAAAAGGTAATATTCACTTTTCAACAGGGGGGAGGAAGTGCAACCAATAAATATGGAAAAAGGATTTACATAATATAAACAATGTTTTTATTTTAATTTGCAATGTAAACAAACAGGGAGGGAGGAGGATATGACGTATAAATTAGTTATTTATCTTCCTTCAACTTTTTGGGAGGGGGGGGGGGGAGGGGATAAAAAAGCCACATTTTTGTTGTGAAATGTCTCTAATTCCTCTTGTAACAAGGGCTTTCAACTATGGCGCAAAACGCCCAAACATTTTATTGGGTTTAAAAAGGTTTGCGATGGGTGATAGTACCTCCCCCCTCCCCAACAATAAAAAGCACTCCAACTCAGTGGCAAAATGTGTAATTTTTGAGGCGGGAGATGTAATATATATTAATTTTTAATTAAGGGAGCTCTTTTTTCGGGGGGGGGGGGGGGGGGAATCTTCTCTTCTATACTTCCCCGCCACCTCTACATCCTTGGTTCGAGTCTAGTAAAAATTAAGCTTGTGCATCCCTACTGATTGGAATACAGTAGTAGTGTCCATTACTATGTAAATGGGTTGAGTCGAATTAGAAAACCGTAAATTGATTTGTTATGCTCTTAAAATTTTTCTGCAAGCATTAGTCATGACAGGGAAAAGTATAAAGATAAACTTATTTGTTACTTATAGCTATGGTCTGCTTGTTGACATCGCCTCTTATGACAAGATTTTTAATAATCCAAACACCAAGTGTATTTTTGTAATTTATGTTAGGTTTTTTAAAGGTTAGAGTAGCCAAGCAGAGTCAGTAACCCATAAGGAAAGGGCCCCGTAGGGCTATTTACAACATTTTATTATATACAGTTATCCAAATGGTAAATAATGGGACCAATTCCAGTTTTGTTGGCCCTAGGGGCCGGAGCCTCGTGCACACAAAACTTAAACAAACTTTAATATTACCCAAAGGACACTTATTATTTTTCTGTATATCTTTCCCTTCAAAAGCACAGAAAGAGTGTGTGTGTAAGAGAGAGAGAGAGGGAGGAGGGAGATATTTTGACATTTATATGAGCATAAATAAACATTGGTTATATACAAACATTACCCAACCAAAGTAGCATAAACTTACTAAAATATTTACTAATAAATCTCAAATGTCCGTCAGTATGTCCATCTAAAGACTATGAAAAAAAGCTGAGTTTTAGAAAAGATTCCCAACACCATTAAGCAGCCATTTAGCATATGAATCAATTCAATAGTTGATCTGTAATGCTATGGAAAACAAGAAATTTCTATGAATAAATTTTAATCTTATGGCAAGATGAAATTATGATTTACTTGACTGCTTTATAAGTTAGGCATCTAAAATTTTTTTAGAAGATTCTCCGCGCTAATGAAAAAAAATTCTAAACCATCATTGAAAATTTGAGATTCTTGTTATTAGAATTGTGTTTGTGAAATTCTTTTACTCAATAACACAGAATTAAATCCTTTTAAAATCAAATAAGTCTTTTCAACGTTTGTTTACTATGTTTCTACCTCGTTGATTCTCATTTTAATAGGTCAACCAATCATCCCTTTTTTCCAGGGAAGGAAGGGACATTAAGTTGTAAATTATAATGGTACCCAATGGTTTATCAACACGTTCTCTCATTCATGGGATTGATCATTTGAAGATTTGATTTAGTTGCACAAAAGCAATGTCTAGACTTTTCCACCATAATTGAAATCTATAGAAAGAGTAATTTTGTTTATCGTAATTGGGGTTGAACGTTAATCCATATTGTCTTATCACTAATGAATATCCCTGTTTTGTTTTACGTAGTGCAGCTACTTAATAGTCCATTATATATCTTTGGTATATTAGAAATAATATAAGGGTTGAAGAGTCATATCATCTCCCGAATATTTTTGTCTAGACGAAGATATATTCTATTCAAATTTCTAAAAGTTTTAATGGTGTTTTCCCAAAAGTGAGATATAGAGCACATGAAACCCTCCATCCATAGTTTTGGTGAATTGATAACAAGGGGGGGGGGGAGTATTTCTTATATTTGGTCATATTGGTAGCCCCGCATGGTTAGGGCACCTTATAGGCTATGCAAAGGGTTAGGCATAAGGGGAAAAAACTCCACCCCCTCTCATTTTCAATAAAATAATGAGGGGGGTGGGAGGTTCAGCCTAAAAGGTTTAATTCTTTTTATCCTCAAAGTATCTTTGTAAGCACAGAAACCCCTTCCCCTGTATTTTGATTAAAATTAAGGAGGGATTGATTTTCGTTTATTTTCTTTATTACTTTTTGTCCGGATAGATTATATAGGATACTGGGGGTGGGGGGGGAGGGGGGTCTATGCTCGTTCGTTAATTTGTGGAAAAACACTGTTTTAATTCATAATTTAAACTTATTTAAATTAACAATTGAAACACACCAGCTTCTTAAAATGATATAGATACAGGAACACAGGGATCATAAGGGATAAAACAATGGACGATAAATTGATGTGATTTTCCAACTATGATGAAAAAATTACATAATTATTAGTTAAAAAGTTTGAAGAAATTACTAGTTTGAAGCAACCAACCACGATTTGAAATAGAGTTAAAGAAATGCTATCGTCCTAATTTGCATTAAAGATAGATGTTTGAAATTTTTCCTTCAATAATGACTCTTTGTCTTTAAGCTGTTTCTTAATTCTTAATTAATTTATTGCGCCTTTATCGGCATCTAATAAATTTTACTGAATATATTTTTTATTACAGTATGGCTTCGAAACCGATTAATATCTGCTGGATTAGAACCTATTCTCCGCCATACTAAAAAATCTTGTATAGCATCAAATTACAACAATTTTCCACGAATGATAAAATAAAAATAATAAATTTAATACCAGTTTAGTTAGCCCCGAGGGCACTAAGGATCGGGCTACCTTATTTTTTTAAAATTTTAATTCAATATCCGCGGAAAGCTGTCTATAATATTTTTTATCTATATTGAAATTTAAATATGTATATTGAATGACTTGAAAACATGTTATCATTACAAGTTACAACTAAAAGGATGTAAATATACGTTGGAATACAGCCACAAAAACTTATTTGTAGTGTAGCTACTCTATAACACATCTAGCACGTAAGTTCGTATGTCACTTCGTCACAACGCAAATAACTTTTCCTTAGAAGTTTTGTGATTTTTTTTGTAATTTTATTGATTTTGTAAAATTTTTATGTTATACTAATACCATATGCATATAGTCGTATAAAAAAACATATACAACAAAAATTTATTTGTTGACTTAACAACCGTTGGGCATTTTATTGAATTTTGATTGGTTGGTTCATGTAGTTAAGTGTCCAAACGTATCAACAACTTATTTTAAGAAGTGTTAATTTTGTGTACCATTATTGGGGATGTACATCAATCTATCGTCCGGTGTCTTATCCCCCTGTTTTGTATATAAGGATAAATTATAGAAAAGTGTTGCTGTTGAAAATATTTAAAATTTGTTTACTAAATGCTAAAGATAATTTAAACTATACTATGAACTTGAGTAGTTTTTAGTTATTTGTTATCAGTCATACACTAATTTTTATTTAGAACCTCGTAAAAGTGTCAAACTATGACGTCAGAAAAAAATAACAATTAACCAATGAGAAGCCAGTATTCACTGTAATTGACCAATGGTAAAATATATAGCGGTCTCACATTGGTTAATTGTTAATTTTTTCTGACGTCATAGTCAGACACTTTTACTGGGTTCCTTTATTTATATCAAAATCTTTAACTATTTATAATATACTAGTTTTAAATTATAGTTACTGTGCTCAAAGCAACTAGGGGCTATGCATTTAAAGGTGGAAGATGTGGATAAAAAAATAGCCCAAAACCGCAAAAAGTATCAAATTTTAAATAAAACTCCAGGACCAAACAAAATAAAGAACTAAATTGGTTTGTTTTTAGTGAGAAACAAACAAAATAATCATTAAATTAAAACAGACAAAAACTCCCCTTGACCCATGTAAAGCTTCCATGAAACGGAGAACTCAATTGGTTTAGTAGTTAACGAAATCTCAAGCTGCAGGCAAAAAAAATCTTACTACTTTATATAAAAGAGTCTGCCACTTTTAATTTTTTTTACATTTAGACTACTTTCTTTGTAAATGTTTTGAAATTATGAATTTTTGACGATTTTACATTAATAATAGCAATATTTAATCATGATGTAAGTCATTCTGATTTGCAAGCTTGGCTCTTGTTGATGTTGTTATTCTTGTTTTCATCTCACTTAAACAGCACATTTAATAATCTTGTTAATAATTAAAAACTTGTTCCTATAAGAGTTCACAGCCACAATTTAGTAAGCATAGCAACTCTGTATTTAAAAACAAAAATTCCATATTTTCATATCCATATAAAACCAGGGAGTAAGGGAGGGGACAATGGATCGAATATTCAATTTTTAGTAGTCTCAGACTTTGGGTACTGGCTTAAAGGGAATGTGCAAGAATTTAGCAGTTTCTGACTGAGTTGGGTACTAGCGCATAAAATGCCGCTACTCGTTGTTTTAGTTTTGAATCTAGCAGACATAGAGTTGAGAATACACGCCCCCCCCCCCCCCCCTCCATACTCTATTTCACTCCCCTCTCCTCCCATCTCTCTTTTTTAAAGCACACAATAGGAAAAGGGAGAAGTGAGGTGGGGGCATGGGGCAAGTGAAATAAACTGGATAAAAAGGAGCAGGCTGGCGTATTGGTTCATATTTTTGCCCAGCCAGCCAGCAGTTGGCTAGGTCCAATAATCTTGTAAGATAAAAATCGCACCATAAAACCTCAATATATTTCATCAAAAACAAGATGTGATTTCGCTTTGCATGATTTTTTTCTTAGTTTATAATTTTCTAAATTTAATGAACAAACCCTTTACAATTTCCTCCAAATTGTATGGATTAGTGTAGATTTCATGGCCTGTCTTTGAAAACTTGAAAACTCTTGAATTGAATTAATTGCCTATTGTCCCCTCCCTTACTCCCTGATATAAAACACATTTCTTTATTGATAGAAATTTTTTACATGATAAAAAAATTTGATTAAAATGATTAGGATCATGAAAAAACGAAGTAGCGGGTTTCATCATATTTTCACGAACCTAGTAATAGTGTCTAACTTTTTATCTTTGTGACGTAACAAAAATCCATCTCTTTTTTAGGGGTTTCCTTTCCCACCTCCCCTTTCATCCTTCGATTTTTGTTACGTCACAAAGATAAAAAGTTAGACACTATTACTAGGTTCTATTTTCACAGTAGCTTTTCTTCTATTTCTAGCCCCTGCAGGGGGCTCTAACCCCGCGTGGCAGACATTATCATTCATCTAACATAACTTACAATTACCTATCAAAAGCTTCTGTAAAAATACGACAAAACCCGTTACTTCTTTTTCTTTGCACTAGCGGCTTCGTCCCTAGCCTCTAGGGACTTTGCTCCAAAAGGTAATAAAATTTTTTTTTTGGCGAAATACGTAAAAGGGCCACCAAGGAAATCTTCTACAAAAAAAATGTGGGGTGGATTTTTTGTTTTTTTGGGGGGGTTTGGGGTGTTCCACCCCCCAAGAAAATAGCCTAAACCACCACAGGACCAATAGGTATATTCCCTGAAGAGTAGAATCCGATCGGTTCAGTGGTTACCGAGATCTTAAGGGACGGACAGACATAGACAGACAGACGGACGGACAGACATCGTTCTACTTTGTATCATAGATGATCCTATGATTCTCTCAATGATCTGTATTCTGGTAGCTAAATTTAGTGCCCTAGCAAAAGGGGGATAGATGTCCCCACGTATGGCTTACGTGTTCTATTGACGTCTTAATAGAGGGAAACAGAAAGGGATTCTGTAACAAGATAATGTTTAAAAGAGTTATTAGTTTTAGATATAGAGCTTAAAAATGGTTCCTAAGTTGTATTTGCTACTTTTATTCTTTGTACTACATTCAAGTATAAAAAATATTTTTCTTGTAATGAAACTACTCTATAATTAATTTTGTCTGTCCGTCCGTTATCTAAAGAGCATCTAGTATACAACGGTTTGTCAGTATTTCGGTCATGCTATGAAACAATTATTCATCTTATTCTAGTTTTTTTTTTATCAAGATGGACATAAAAAATAAATAATATATAAGATATCTATCAGTAAAGGGAATCTTCTCAAGATATTTCAGAAGCTAATTTCATTTTTAAAAGCGAAGCTTTTCTATAATTAGGGTCGGTCCGTCCGTCCGTCCGTACGTCCGTCCGAGATAGATAGCTTTTATTCGTTAATTTAGGCATGTTAGAGTTATCCTATCGATTTCAAACTTTACATAATGATTCCTGTAGAAGTTAGGTACGATTTAGCAACTCTATAATCATTACCAGAATGTCCGTACGTCCATTTTAAATATGTTGATTTTTCTACTTTTTTAACATCAAATTTTTATGTGATCTAATTATCCGTTTGATCTGATTTTTTGGCATATTGATTCCTGGGACAACAAAGGACAATATTATAAGCGAAGCAACTCTATAATCAAGTCCTAAATATGTAAGTATGTCCATAAACAATAGCCTGTATCAAGCAGTTTTTCAACAAATTTACTTACAATTTTGCTTCGACTCTTATACTTTTAAATTCTGATTATTCAGGTCAGACACTATACAAGTGTTAATGTCCGTTTGTCCTACCGTTTTAGTGCTTCGCTTTGATGGATGTTGTCATCCTTGTTTTCTCTATAAGGTTATGAATGGATATAAAAAAAAGTAAGATTAAGTTAGCTAACTGTTACATACGGACGGATCGAAATGTAACAATGGATAAAGAAAACGTGGATATTGTGACAGGGTAGTTTTTGTCGTCAATTTTGGTTGCTAATATAGTCCTCAGATATCGAATAAGTTCCTCCATGGTCAGGGGACGGAATTGGGTAAAGCCAGCTGGGAGAAATATTTTAACAGGGTATGCAATATCCACTATTTTATATCCAATTATGTAACAAAGTAATATGATGTTCTTTTGATAGAATGTGATTCTGCTGAACATTGTGATTCTGACACGTTAGGATGTGATGCTGCTGAGTCAATTGTAAACACCCTCCAGGTACAACCTGTTTCTAAGTCTTAAAACATATATTTATCGCATCGTATTATAGACAGCTTTACGCGGATATTAAAAGGAAAAATTATAAGATTAAAACCAGCTTTGTTAACAAAACGGGTATCAATTTTATGATTTTTTAATTATTCGTAGAAAATTTTCTGTAATACGATGCAATACATGAATTTACAGTATGAATAGAAAATGGTTCTAATCCAGCGAATATTATTCGGTTTCGAAGCCAAACTGAAAAGATTTAAATCTTTATATTGTGACGACAGTATTCTATAACTCGCTTTGTCTGTTGGTCGTGCTCTGAAATAATTTGAACCTTAATCTGACACAAAAGGATAAATGGGTTTTTATCGGCTATTATCAAGGTTTTAATTTCCCAGACCAATATAATTTATAACTTTCTTGGTCCATCAGTTCTTTTTCTCTTGGCTGTTATTAGAGATAGTTAGCTGTCTCGAATTGGATGAAATATTTCATCTAAAAATTGTATTAAGGGGCAAAAAAAATTTCAGAATACCAATATTTGTGACACCTCTTATTTTTAAACATTTACTAAATTCTTCTAAGGATGATGAAAGCATTGAAAATGTGGGAATGGATAAAAGAGACACATCATCTAACACAGCAGATCCAAACGTACACAGGCATCCTGATCAATACCAATTATTTTAGCAGTTACTCTCAAACTATGGTAATAAGGATGACATCACCCATAAAATTACAAATTGCACTTAAGCACTTAAATAAGAAGAATATAATTTATGACATATTAAAAATATATAAATCAGTACTGTTGAAAACTAGCATGAATAGTAATACAAAGTGCAGTTTTAAGTGACATACTTACTTTTCAAAGACTTTACTATCAATAGCTTTGCTTTTAATATTGTGCTTGATCCCCCTAGGAATCACCACAACAAAAATATTTAATTATATCAAGAAAAAAATTTGTTGTCAAAAAGCTTAAAGATTGGCTTTGTATATTAATGTGACCCCAAGGGGAAAAATGAAGAAGTTTTAACCCCCTCTTACTTTAAAACACCTCATTTTACCCTCTCAAAAAAACTTGAATGTCCTTGTGTGAACCTACTGTTTTATTGTGAAATGAATGTCAGTGTTCAAGTTAAAACTCCCTTTGGTTACATCCATGGTAAAACTGAAGTAACAGTGGATGGAGTAGAGATTATCAAATATCTTGGAATTCCCTATGCTCAACTACCCATAGGCAATCTCAGGTAATTATTATTAAAATTGTTGAGGCGTGCACAAGGAGGGTGTATCCACCCTGCCCTCCCCCTGGCATAATTTAGGTTTGGGGGTGGATACACCACCCTAGGTATCCATTCTTCAAACTATTCCCCCTGAAACACCCCCAACTTCAGCTTAGTAGGTAGTCAAGCTAAAAAAAGGCACACCCCCTTCATGTGTCAATTTACCCAGGGTGGGATGGGACCTTGGGATTGGTTGGTTCATTTTGTTGAGTAAACAAATGTTTCAACCACTAGTTGTATTCTACGAAGGATTAGATTTGTGTATCATCATTGGAGATGTACATCAAGTAATCAGCAATTGTGTTAACCCATTAGATCACTGTAAATTACCAGTAAAATAATCATTGAAGTTTAATAAATACACAACAGTATTTTATTTTAGAGTAGAAGATCAATCTACAGTTAAGATAATTTTTCTGAAAAGTCTGATATCATTTGAATAAGTATTTTTATTCCTAATAGTGGGAGAAATCTACAACAAATTGTTTATGTGCCTATCTTTCATCTGTTTCAGTCTAATGTTTTTTTTGTTAACTTACTATGACAAATGTACAGAGAAACGATAGTTTAAGAAAACTTTAGCTGAAATAACATATAATAAATAGTGTTATTTTAGATTTCAGCCTCCAGTACCTGTAACAAGTTATGATCACTTCAAGGCTTTTGAATTTGGATCTGAGTGTCCACAGCCTAATCATGCTGATGTAAGATATAATATTAAATTAAATTTTTTTTTGTAAAGAAACTCTACAAGGGCTTGTAAAAGTAAAAAAAAACAATATTTTTACTATCCTAAAATACAATTACTAACTCATAAACAAAAGTTTACAGTGGGGCAATCAGCCCCTAATAAACATGAATTAAATGATTCTAAATAAGATATTTTGTAAAGTATAGGAAAAGTTAAGAATGAAAGTTTACAGGTAGAGAATTCAGTGACTGGAGATGAGGACTGTCTGCATCTCAATATCTACAACAAAGCCACCAGTGACTCCAACCTGAAGCCTGTTATGGTCTGGATACATGGAGGAGCTTTTGTTATGGGTTCTACTCAAATATATGATCCTACTCCACTTGTTAAAGAAGATGTTGTGGTTGTAACCATAAATTACAGGTTTTATTTAATTAGTAAGTGGGGGAAATAGACTGCAAATAATCATATCACCCCAATAATTTATAAAGTTTTAATTTAGTGGAATCATGATCTGATTTTCAATTCAACCTTTTCTTAACTTTCCAACCGATAATATCTATCTGCAAAAGATGCAAATTTATCATAATTTCTTTGTAAATAAATTCATCAGTTATCTATAATACAAAGTAGAACAATGTCTGTCCGTCCGTCCCTTAAGATCTCGGTAACCACTGAACCGATCGGATTCTACTCTTCAGGGTATCTACCTATTGGTCCTGTGGTGGTTTTAAGCTATTTTCTTGGGGGGTGGGACACCCCCAACCCCCCAAAAACAAAAAAATCCCCCCCATTTTTTTTTTTTTTGTAAGAAGTATCCTTGGTCCTTTGTAGAAGATTCCTTTGTGGAATATTTCCTTTGAAGAAGATTTCCTTGGTCCTTCTTATTTTTTTTTTTTTTACAAATTTCACCTTACACTTTTTTTACCATATCTTGGGGCAAAGCACCTAGAGGCTAGGGGCGAAGCCGCTAGTTTTATATAAAGTGTTGGCAAGGTCATTTTAATCAATTTTATGTATTTTACAGATTAGGTGCCATGGGTTTCTTGAACTTTGGCAATGATATTGCTCCAGGAATAAAACTTGATCTAAAACTTAACATTCAGGATGTAAAAAAGTTGAAGCAGAAAATAATAACAAGTGTATAACTAAGTATTGTTTCTGTAGGTTTCAATATCAAGTTTAAACACAGGCAATCTTGGACTTAGAGATCAGATCCTTGCTCTTGAATGGGTTAAAAAGATGATCCATAACTTTGGTGGAGACCCAGATGCTGTAACAATATTTGGTGAAAGTGCGGGTGGAATGAGTGTGAGTGCTCTTTCAGTGTCACCCAAAGCTGAAGGAC
This sequence comes from Acartia tonsa, assembly GCF_053477335.1. Classification (NCBI taxonomy): domain Eukaryota; kingdom Metazoa; phylum Arthropoda; class Copepoda; order Calanoida; family Acartiidae; genus Acartia; species Acartia tonsa. The sequence goes on along the minus strand of NC_137264.1, from coordinate 22,620,353 downwards.
TTTTCTCAGGTAGTTTTACTGTGTAGTCTGGTGATAAAGAGGGTGCTTAGATAGAGTACGTGTGACTTTTTTTACTGGTTAGAATTAGGAATCAAAATACCATTTTCCCCTAGGAATAAGGAAAATACTGAAATGAATGTCATCTTAGTTGAAAATAATAATAGTGCAATAAGTTTTTCTCATAGAATTTAAGTGTAGGTATGTACAGTTAAAAACACAAGTCTGTGTCACATCTTAGTCATTCTATAATGGTATGGGCTTTAATGTTGTACCAATATTACTAATAATAATATTAATATTACTAAATTTACTTTAATAGTAAAATTTATAACTTTACTTATGAACATTGAACTGATTCAATGTTTAAAATTCATCTTTTAGGTGCCATCATCGAAAGTGGTAATGTGTTGACAATGAAAGAAGATCCTGAAGTATCTAAAACTCATAGAGCAGCTCAGGGTGTTGCTATCCATCACAAATGTTCTAGCACCAACTATGATGAAAGGAATCAAGTGAAGATATTATTTTCAATACACAGAATGATAAAAGGACTAAGATGAAGCTTTGTTAATCATAATACAGGCTAGGAACTAGATTTTTGTTTCACTGATTTATATTTCAAACAGGCAAGGCTACATTTTTGTTCTTTCCTATTATGCTGGCATTTTCAATAATATAACTTGTATATCTAATAGTATGTTGAAGTGCCTGCAGGGACTATCTTTGAAAGACTTGGTCCTGGGAACATCTATTGAGTCTCCAACTGGAGTGATAAAGGAAGGAGAGGGAAATCCTGGTTGGATGCCAATAATGGATTTTTTTTCAAGGTATAAACAAATTTTTATTTTTTTTTGGTGGATATAACATTTAATTTAATGTTTATCCTATTTGGATCAAACTTGAACAATCTAACATTAAAAAAAATCAGAGTGACAGTGCTTTAAATATTTAAAGTTCTAAGCATTACTAAAAAACATATAAGCATCACAACAATCTAATGTAAAGCACAACATACTATACATTTTGTCCTAAACTCAACTAAGACAATATTTCATCAAGCATTTTTACTTAGAACTTTAAGAATTAGCTTCTAATCATTCAAGACAAATCATCACAGAATATTATTATAATTTAGTGACCCAGTTTTGCCACATGACCATCTTACTGCAGTAAAGAAAGGGTACTTCCATAAAGTTCCAATGATGATGGGTACCATCTTGAATGATGGAGCTCTCATGTTCCCTGAGATGGAGTATGGACAGTTTTGGGAGACGGATGGGGCTAAATTTCTTTATATCAGGCATGAATACTTATTTAATAACTTTGAGACTAATGAATTCTCTCTATATAGCCTAAACCTAAGATATTTGATTGTTTGTTGATGACTGATTATATGATGAAAATAAATAAGAAAAACTGCCCTTTTATACCAAAATGTGTACACTTTTTGACCAATGATGTGATGTGATTCATCCTACACTGTGTTACAAGAGGTCCAATTTATTAATTGCTCATCTAGACTTTCTACATATATAAAATTTAGCCTAATGCTAAGATACTTACTGTAAGGAATCTCTTTAATATAAGTGTTCACCTAAATGACTAACCCAGACGTAGCTATAACACTTCTGAAGTTACTGAGGATGAAAAAATGCAATCTAAAATTATCAAAAAATATTATACAGGTATATACTTTACTAAATTTAATATAGTAAAGTTATTTTTTTTCTTTTAATTTATTAATAATACTTTTTTTAATATAGGGAAAAATAGTAACCTGATAGAAACCCTACCTGACTTTGTCAACATGATAACAGATTCACTATTTCTGAGTCCAGATCAGAAAGTTGCTGAATTTGTTTCTCAATATGTTCCAGTTTTTAATTATAGGTAATAAGATGGTAAGACATTAAAAATCTGATTTTACATATATTAATTATTTGATATTGTTAGTAGAATAATAATACCATTTTCTTTGCTTTACATACAATAATTAAAATTTTAGGTTTACTTTCTCAGGAAGCAATTCCTTCCTTCCTTTTTTTCTTATTGGAAGGGAAGCAGAGCTTGGAGAGGATCTAATCAACAGGAATATATCCCCTAGTAACTACATAAGAAGTTCATAATTATAATGATTGACAGAATCGTTCATTCTTGTACAAAAAGTATATCTAGTACATTTAGAATCATACTATGTTTAGCTTCCAAGATTAAGGTATTAGAAAATCTATTTTAATAGATGTTTAAAATGCTTGATACTTTGATTATGAGATCAATACAACTATTTTATTGTTTGTTTAAAAAAATTAAGTTTCTAGACAGGATTAATACAGTTTGAAGCCTGTGCATGCTGATGAACTCATCTACCTGTTTGACTTGTCCCAGGTTTACAGTCACATGCAATATCAGTTATCTTGGTAGGCAACTGAAGTGTACAATCGTACAACTGTTTGTTAGGTACATTTGGAACAGTTCAAGAAGTCTGATCCATAGCACAATTGTAAATGATATTGTATATGAAACGACCAAGCTAATATTGCTTGATTCACTCACTTCTACAAGAGACAAAATGAATTGAAAATGATTGCTAAAATCGAAATATATCTTCATGTCTTAGAATAGTGTATTTTTTAAAAAATAGGTTGAAAAACATACTAACTTTAAAATATATGAAAGTTACCATATAATTTATGCTAAAGTATGATATGTTTTTGTGTCCAATAAACAAATTTATTTTCTAATACCAAGTTTAGCTGTGTAAAAATTTTCTTTTACACTAGATATATAGTAGTGTGGTGGGATTACCCCCTTATAACACTACTAGCGGAAGCGCCCCTAGCATATAAGGACTCTATATGGAAGGGCTGAAAAATAGCTTAAAACAATACCCAGACTTATTTATAAAAATTACCTAAAACCTATAGGAAGCTTCACTGTAAAGTAGAACCATATTGGTCAGATCCTTCGCTACAGATAAAAATAAGCTGACTACTTTACATTAACGGATAATGAGTAAGCCCCTGGAGGCTTCAAGAATCTGTCCATTTTGTATTGTCTATTTCCATTACTAACATGATCATTTCATCAGAAAATTATAAACATACAAAATGAGGTATCACACTTTTCTTTTAAAAGTGACCATGAGAGAAGGATTTTACAAGCATATGACTGATAAGCTGGGGTTTGCACTGACTACTGAGGAGGAGCTTGTTGTGAGAAAGAGCCTGGTGAAGTACTGGACAAACTTTGCTAAATACAAACACCCATCCCCATCCATTGAGGAGGGTGTCACTCAGTGGCTTCCCTATTCTTCTGAAAAGGTATGTTTTATATGTTAAGTTAATGGCTTTTTTTTGTGTGTTGTTGTTTTTGCTCAGGTTAGGTTAAGTTATATTGGGTAAAGGAAAGCCACGCGACTCCTAGGTTTATGGCACTTCAGGGTCAGGTCCCACAGTAAATGATAGGGGGAAAACAAGGAAAAAACTACCATAAAATCTCAAATAATCAGTTTATTTTTAAAACGAAGGGGGGATTGAGGTTTTTGATTGCTAGGCACTTTAAGGTAAAGCACCCATTTCCATTTTTTGTTTTGTTTTTAGTTTTTACTAATAAACAACTAAGTAATGCTTATTTAATTTTAGAATTACATGATACTGGATGTAGAACCTAGAATGGACACAGACCTAGAGAAGGAGAGAATGGTTTTCTGGAACAAGATTCATTGGAATCAAAAGTAAATTATGTAACTACTAGATTCGTCCGTCCGCCTTAAAATAAGAGAAGTTAGGCTTACAAGGTTTCGTGATTGGTTTAGTTTTTTGTTTACAGATTAATTAATCCTCCAAAATTTTCTTAATTCTACCAAATTTTATGATCAATTTGCAAAGCTATTTATGGAATAAATTGCCCTTGTCTAAAATAAGCAATATATTTTAGAGAAGCCAAGATTGATGATGGGAGCATATTTGATTCTTTGTACCAAACTGTTCTTGGTTTTAAATGGTTAGTTTTAGAAGCGCTGCAGCTACTATATAAATAGGGCCTGTCTGTATATCACAATACGCGACGTAAAAGTAATTGAACAATAGATCTATTATTACTTGGATCTTGTACAAAATTATCACGTATTCTAATATGATAAAACTTGTAGCTGACTAAAATAACGATACCCCCATCCAACACTTTCCTACTTGATGAATGAACTAACTCAAAATTGACGTCCATACTAGCAACCTAAATTGACAACAATTATTCCCTTGTAATAATATCCATAAATATTATATGCCCATTAATCGAACTTAAACAAGGTTTCGTAATTATTTAGTTTTTTAATTGTAGTTTTTTTTGTGTCTACTGTTATTTCTTTTTTGTTTATTCAAAAATTTTCGTCTAAATGATTCATATTTGTTCTTGTTTAATTTACAATGTAAACAAGGACGACTTTATATCCTTAAACAAGAAGCTCATCAAATCAATGTATGTAAAATGTACGTGGATATGTGGTAGGCGGCATCATACGGACAAGCCTTTCATAGAGTTGCTATGCTTCGGCTTATCAAATCACAACCCAGCGCTAATCCTAGTTTATCACCATTCCACCCGGCCCCTTCGGGGCCTTGCCGACACCTCACAAGCAGCGGTCAAATTGGACATCTCTGATAGTGGGAGGGGCGCGGCCCCTCTACAACCCCAAGCCCCAGTCACCTGTCTTGCCGGGAGATGTCTGCCTTCCCCTTGCTGAAGCTTACCCCACAAATATTCACCGAAACGGGGCTCCGCCCCCATCTCCCCACACCCCCTTCTACCTAACCTATTTTATCATCTATTTGTGTATATAAAGTAGTAATCCTATTGTAAATGTATTCAGTTTAAAATATATCTCTTTAGTAGCAACTACTGTTAGTTATTCATTGATAGAATCTTTAAGGCTAGGGGCTCGTTTGAATCGAACTCGCGAGTGTAGGGTTGAAACGCTTCACCCTACCACAGATATAATGCCAGGGGGAAAATATGGTTGCTTTCATGAAACTTGTTTATTGGTCAGTTCTTTACTCCAGTAAGATGGAAGGGGATTAGGAAAAAGGGAAAGAACGGAGGTATCTTTATTCTAGCCCGCTGCGTGTTTCACTTTGTTAGAGAACATGAAAATTTGATGTAAGATCCAAGTAATATTAGATCTATTATCAAATCAGACCTGTGAATCATTATAAAAAAAATTAATAATGGATGTACTAGCAGATTAAATCTAAATACAGAAATTTTTTGTTATAAAAACAGATTTATAAAACAAATCCAAAAAATCTATTAACAATCTTCTTTTTCAGAGAAATTTGAGGATTCCTTTATGAAAAATAATTAATAATTCAATGATAATAATTAAATGTAATTCTATAATAAATGAAATAAACTATACATTTTTAAAATTGCATAACTGCCTGTAAGTAGCGCAGCAATATTTTAGATAAAAGAATTGTTTTTATATTGTTACGAAATTAACAAGCGACATGTCTTGTATTTTTTTAATCAACTAGCGGCTTCGACCTTTGCCTGAAAGGGGCCTTGCTTCTAGAAGTTGAGGGTGGGAAATTGCCTAAAATTTTCATAATTAGCACAGCTTATTCAACAAGTAATTTCCGAAATAATTTGCCATAACTATAAAACATGGCCGATAAATTTGTGTATATCCCCAGATAATTTAAAATTACCCCTTCTTTATATTAAACTTAGTGGTTAAAACGTTTGAACATGCAACTAAATGAATCAACCAATCAAAATTCACTAGTCCCCAAAGTTGTTAATCCAACAAATAAGGAAACGTTATTATAAAACTTTGGGGCCTATGTAATAAACAGTTCATTGTCCACACTATCTCTCTCTTTGAAAATGTTTTTTTTTTGTTTTAAAATTATATATTTCAACTTTTGGAAAAAATAGCTATACATATTTAAATAAAAATCATGAACATTCTACATAAACACAAAATTACTGTGCATGTGCAATAATTAATATCTATATAATACAACATCAAATATTAAATAGCTAAGGGGTATAATTAAAATAGCAAAAAATAACCATAAAACATATAAAAAAAATAAAAAAATTATTGCGTTCTAACCTTCATTGTTATATATTTCCTGACAAATCCTTAGAATTTCGTAACCTTATTATTATTTCCCTTCGCTTACCGAGGTTTCGTGACTTCGAATAAGAAGATATTAAAGTTGCCGACTTTAAACTAATAAATTAAATATATTTTTTAATTAATGAGATATTTTATAAAATTTTTAAAAGGTATTGAGCATTTTATAAAGATTTCAGATTTTTGCATCTTTATAATTAAATTCTGTAAAATATATTTTCATTATTTGGCAACCATGTTCACTCGCCCGCGCAGATTCAACTTGTAACCAACTCAAGAATAAACAAACAAACATGGATTTTGAAAATTGTGAAAATATTTGAAGTAAAACAAAAAAAAGTTAAATAAAAGTTTAAATCTAAAAAGTTTTTAATGCAAAATACACCTTCTTAGATCGTAAAAAACTATTTTTATAATATCTTTTTCCGATGGGGTTTTTATTTCTGTATACGATATGGATATAAGTTTTAATGAAAACTTACATTATTTTATTTATTTTGCCATCAAAATCGTTTAATTATTACATTTTTAGGACTAAATAACACATAAAAATGTCGATGCAAGTAGAAAGACACGGAGAAATTGTTAATAATGGCGTTCAGGTAGAAAAATAATGGCAAAACACATTTACCATGCAGTATGGCTTCGAAACCGAGCAATATCTGCTGGATTAGAACCATTGCTTAGCAATACTGAAAAATCATGTAAAGCATCGTAGAATATGACAGACCATTTTTCACGAAAATTAAATAAAAACTTAAAATTAATAGGTACCAGTTTTTTTTGTATTCGGCCCCTCTGTTCTAACAAAACTGGTTATAATCTTATAATTTTTCATTTTAATATATATCCGAGGAAAGCTGTCTATAATAAGAAGCGATAAATAACTACTATTATGATAGGATCGAGGACTTGGAATTTTTTACTTTGAGTAAATTATCTCTATAAAATACCACTGATACTTTGTCGTCATGCAATATTTGTGGTCTAAAAAATTATTTTAGGCACTTTCCGTACTTTTCCGTTGATTTACCTAAGATTTGACCAATTATACTTTTTAATGAAAATTCCTCCATCGAGAAATCTTTTTTCATAGGTAGGTAATTAGGTACGTAAATTATATTTGCTTTCCAAGGATATATAAATTTTTGAGATTTTCGACTCCTGCAGAGATGTTAGCACACATTATAGACTATTATTCAAAATAACGTTGCAGTGATACTTACGTGACATAGCACCAATATTTAGGAGGACGAGGATGAGTCCTTTGGACCATTGCTTGTCCAGGAGCTTGAAAAGCATGGAGTTTCATCCGCTGATGTCAAAAAACTTCAGGTACTATTCATTAACAGGAAGGACAAACTTCAAAGATTTATGAAATCCTGTCTTTAGTTAACAAATAATTGAGCAATGATTTATTTATCTTTCTTTATCCATTCCCTGTTCACATTACTCATATAATTATCAGGGAAAATAATGAGGGTCTAAACTGTTTAAGCGTCTGCTTGTTAGTTAGAGATGTATTTAAGTTTCTGTTAGAACTTAGGACTTACTGAACAGATATTTGATTCAGCTATTGTAATAGACGCGTGACTTGACTTGAACACCATCTCATTATATTAAGTGTTCGGTTGCTTCAAGACAAAGGGTGTGCAATTAATTGGTTGTTCGTATGACAGATATTGTCCAATATAATATTTTAAACTACCTGATAACCTAATACTTTTTTTAGGAGGCTGGTTTTTATACAGTAGAATCTATCGTCTATGCTCCCAGAAAGAAGCTTTGTGATATCAAGGAAACATTATCTTTTATTATTGATTTAATTGATGACATGAATTTTGATAAAAATTCAGAAAGATCCTAAGAAACATGCAGATAAATTTCATGATAAATATGACTGGTTAACACTAATTAACAAAATAAATAATCATATGTAAATGCCTTCATTAGAATACATACCTACTCTTTATTTTTCTTTCTTATTTAAGATGATTTTAATATAACAGGGGATATCAGAAGCAAAAGCGGACAAAATACAATTAGAAGGTAAACTTTTTATCCCTTTTTACTGGGGTACCTTTAGCACGTAAATAAAGATATTACGCATCTGAAAATATCAAGTTCTATATGCCTTTGAACTTATTTTCACGCCATTGAAGCAAAACATTTACGCTTTCTTTTTAAGAACTTACCCCTGTATTAGTATTTATTGCACATACTCATTTCCTAAATACTTTTTAGTCTTGTGCAATTGTTCGTAAAATTTCCAGTTTTTGGTTTAAATAGATCCCATTACCTAAGCATTATAACTGGGCCATAATTTACATACCGTTTTGTCCTAAGAATCATTACTCGTATCAGGTGAAAAATCTATATTTGTTTCAGGGTTTAAGTTGGTACCTACTGGATTTACGACAGCTACTGATATGCATCTTAAGAGATCTCAGCTAATTCAAATCACTACAGGTTTATATAGAACTTTATTAAAGTTTATAATACTTGGAATTGACGTAGCAAACACTTAATGCTCGCTTGTCCTCTATAAATAAATCTTAAGCCTAAAGCCTAGCTCATATACAGCAGAGTCGGATAAATTTTACACATCTGAACCAAGGAAATCAATCGTTTGTCTTAATACGTAGGTTGTTTCTTCAGACAGACTGAAATTTAGAATCAACGCCTAGTTTCATTTTAAAAACACTTGTTTTGTATAATCATTAAGATAATATCTAAACATTTTAATTTCGTAAAATATCATTTTAGGATCCAAGGAATTGGACAAATTGCTAAATGGAGGCATTGAAACCGGATCTATTACTGAACTTTTTGGAGAATTTAGGCATGAGTTGCATCTGGTTTATTAAATAAATCAATGTTCTGCTAAAAACTTTGTTTGTTATTATCCTCTTAGGATTTTTTTTTCAAATTTGAAAATTTAGTTTTTTTTATAATAGAAATTATGGAAATTATACACCCCTGGTTACATGTGTGTGTTTTTATATCTTGCAACTAATGAAAACTACAGGACTGGAAAGTCTCAGTTGTGTCACACCCTGGCAGTCACCTGCCAGCTTCCTATCAATAATGGCGGTGCTGAAGGAAAATGCCTCTACATTGATACGGAAGGAACATTTAGGTAAATTATATGATATGTTAAGATCCATGAAGTAAGATTTTATACTAGAAGAAAGTTTTCTCATCATTTATCAAATCCATATAGAATACCATTAAAAATTATATGAAATAGCATTTCACGTTTAAAGAGAAGCAACTTAAACTATTACTATTTAGCTAGAATTTTTTTAATTTTCATGCAATCTGCGGGTTTCTCATTGAGGCTTTAACCCTACGGAGTCCTTCTAACCTTAACATAGCCTAACTAATATAATTACGTAATTTTCTTCAATACCTCGTTTTGTGGTCCATGTGAGTTGAGTCAAACCTCAAAATATCAAAAAAGGGATGAGTAGGTTGCGCTAAAAATCCGTGAAGGTTGTGAGTTTTAAGTTAAAAACCGTGGTAGAACGATAAACTTAAAAAAAATTGTCTATACCTAGTTCTTTTCAATAATCTTTATTGTTCTACTACTATTTTTAAGCCTTAAAACTCACACCTTTACGGATATTTAGCGCAACCTATTCCTACCTTTATCCTTACAATTTAAAATAGCGTCACGTTGTTTATTAAAAATACCTTGTTTTAGACCCGAAAGACTTATGGCTGTAGCAGAAAGATATGGTCTGCAGGCCAAGGATGTCCTGGACAATGTTACCTATGCCAGAGCTTATAATTCAGACCATCAGATGACGCTTTTAGTCCAGGCAATTAGAGATAACTTAGATATCTTGCTTTTGTCAAATTATGAGTAGCTATGCCCTAAATTATATTCTTGCATCAAATGAATGAGAAAAAATTAGGATGTTAAAATTACTTTTCTCTGATGATACATTGTTTCTCGGGCAATAGCTCAATATTAGAGGTTTAAAACTTGCCCAGGACCAATAAAGCTTTCTTAAATTCATAATGAAAGGTAAAATATGTATTTTAAATAGAATCATACCACTCTAAAAGTAAAGTCTCTAATATTCTTAATTTCACAGGCAGCAGCTTTAATGTCCGAATCTAGATATGCTATTTTAATTGTGGATTCTGCTACTGCTTGTTACAGGTTTGTTAAATCAAACTAGAAAAATTATGATCTATACTATGACACGTCCAAGCTTTTTATTTTTTTCTGCTTTGGGGGGGGGGGGCGGGGGGGGGGCAAAGAGAAAACCATTTACTCCACACCAAAAAAATCAACCATGGGTTAATTGGGAGGGAGGGAGGGGGTATATAAACCCACATTTTTGGTGTTGCTGCGCTTTTACAAAATTGTTCCAATTTGACTGAAAAGGTTGGTGGGGGGGAGGGGGGAGGGGTAGAAATGAAATATTTTGCAGCCAGGTAAAACAAAATTTTGTGCAGAACATACACCCCTGAGCGTTTCTGAAATTAATAAAATTGAATTATTTTTAGAACTGACTACTCTGGTAGAGGCGAGCTATCAGCCAGACAAATGCATCTGGCTCAATTTTTAAGACAACTTCTCAAAATCAGCGATGAATTTGGCGTTGGTGTAGTGGTCACAAACCAGGTAGTTTTAGAAGTGATGCAACTCTAGGTATATATCTAAATATCCATTAGTCTGTAAGTTACGTTTATTGTAAAATGAGTTTTCTCATCTTATTGAGTTAAGTTTCATTTGTACACTAAGCAAAGCATCTACCTACCTACTCTAACTCATTATTTCTGTCTGGCGGTCTATCTCACATTTTTTCTCATATACTTAGCTGTTTTTTAAACTTAATATATAAATCCTGTATTATGAAGTAGTAAGGTTTTTTTTCTGAAAATTAAGATTTTGATAACTGCTAAACCGATTGAGTTCACCAACTTAAGAAGGCTTCGCTTCAGCGTTGGGGAGCCGTGGAGCTGCCATTTTTTGCTGGGGCCGGAGCTGGTGCCGTTATTTTCGTTAAAAAACGGCTACGGCTCCGAGCTAGCTAAAATAAGAGATTTTGGTATAATCCTCTTAGAAATATTTCTTTCAATTTTGAAAATTTGTATACCTTATCCTGTATTGTACCTTCAACCTTCCTAACTATTTATCTAGGTTGTCGCACAAGTGGATGGTGCTGCCATGTTTAACGCTGACCCAAAGAAACCCATAGGTGGCAATATTATGGCGCACGCCTCTACAACTAGATTATATTTAAGGTAAGGAGACTTTTTATAAAATAAATCCACTAATTTTGATTTTTGTTTCAAGTATCCAGAGGTTTACTTTAAACACTCCCACATGAATTTTATCCCTTTCCCCCTCTTTAGCCGGGGATTGAATGCAGAATATAAACCCCTGCAAATATACTTAAGACAAACTACGACGTAACGACACATTTAAAAAAAAATTCTTTTATGAATTCTAAGGAAAAGCATCGATGTTCTTTCATTTATCAATTCCTTTTTTATAGGAAGGGTAGAGGAGAGACAAGAATATGCAAGATTTACGACAGTCCTTGCCTTCCTGAGGGAGAAGCCACCTTTGCCATTAATGCGGACGGAATTGGAGATGCCAAAGATTAGATTCATTCAAGTTTATATTTCATTTAACACTAATCTATTCACTAATCTAAAATGTATTTCTCACTTTAATATCTATTTATGAAATAATTAAACATACCTACCTGTTTTTATGTAAGGGGGGGGGGGGGGTTAATGCAACCATCTTGTAATTAATGTATAAATGGCACTTACAATTCGAATTTTGATCTGAAATTGTGCATGAGTAATCCTTGGTAGGTCTATTTTCCCTAATCGAAAAAAAAGTTGAAAAGTAACGGCTAACGGCTCAGCCGTTTTTTGGCTATTTTTATGGCAAATCTTCATAAATTACGTAGAAATCAACTTTTTGAAACATATTTTTGCTTTAAATTATGTGAAATGATACAAAAAAACATTTTTTAGATTTCTAGTACCAGCAACTTCCGGCTAGAACCGTTTGAAAACGTTTTGGATCGGAAAAGAGCATTATGTAGAGAGAGGTTTCGTGATGGATTTCGCTTGAAAATACCCAACAAATGTGTAAACGGATGAGCCGCCAGCCGTTAGCCGCTACTTTTCCAACTTTTTGTTCGATTTAGGGAAAATAGACCTACCTAGGATTACTCATGCAAAATTTCAGATCCAAATTCGAATTCTAAGTGCCATTTATACATTGATTACGAGATGGTTGCATTAAACCCACCCCCCCCCCTTATTTACGCTTATAATGTGATTATCAAGTTAAACAATCCAGTTAAACGTTCTTTTGATATATACCTACCCAAATTCAAAATATTACACAGAAATATATATATTTTTTGGAACTTGAACAAAATTTATTAATGATTTTTAAGAATATAGCAACATATTATTTTGTATATTTTTCAGAAAGTGAAAATGGAAGATTTAGATGAGTTAGGGCCTTTGATTCAGTTATCAGATACCAATGACTCCAATAACAAAACTAAAAAGGTAATTTTTATGTATTCTTTAGGTAGCTCAGCTACGTCAGAGCACCATCATTATATATATATCCAAAATTCCTTTTTTTTACAGGTCTGCATAAGATTCATTTGTTCACCTGCTGATAAAAAAATATTTAATATTTTAATACGCTCTGCTAAAGTTTTCAGTGTACTTTATTATCAACTTCTCGCCCTTTCACCATGTGTTGCGGTAGGATCCGCAAGGATCCGCACTTTTTTGAGTCCAAGGATCCGGATCCGCAAAAAATGCGGATCCGGATCCTGGGGTATAAATTCATGGAAAAATCTACCTAAATTTATATAAAATAGTCACTTACAAATTTTGAAATATCTGCTAACCTTGTTATAATCAGCTGATTCACTCCCACACCCTTCTCTCTCACATTGTATTCGAGATTAAAGAATAATATTTTTGAAAAATTTGGTGATTTATTTTTATTGTCAAGGATCCGGACCTGGATCCGGTCGGATCCGCACTGACCAAATTTGGAGGATCCGAATCCGCATACAATCAATGCGGATCCGCAACACTGCCTTTCACATATTTCTCTTTTGTTTCCCCCCACCTTAGCAGGGGATCCCATGCAGGATATACACCCCTGCTGAGTTTTTAAAACTCTGTCACACACCCTGCTTAGGCCCACCACCTGAATAGACTAGCATACTCAAAAACAATGACCTTCTTATTGAAAAATACGCTTACAGTAGCTGTTGAAATGCTCCACCACCAACCTATTATTTAAACTTATAAATACGGTATTTTTTCCCAAAATATAAAAATAAACTGCGAACCAAAAAAATAGGCAAGTCTGAATTTTCAGAATATCAGCTTTATTAGGTATTCATTTAGGATGATTTTACTGTAAATATGAAATGTAGATGCATCTTTTGGTTACAAGTTTCCACTGTTAATTTTTTATTAATCAGCACCAATGAAGCACAAGATCTCAAAAACAGCATTTGGGTGTGAACCAAAACGATATGCAAATATAAAAGAAAATTAATGGGAAAACTGTTTATTTTTGCACTTTTCTTCACTTTTTTGGTGAGCCAAATGTTATCTAAGTACATGCCCATTACAACAACTTGTCTATTAACCTATTTACTATTTTTTGTAGTCATAGCAATCTTCAATGGAGCCTACCGACAAGAAATAAAACCATCTTCTAAAAACTACAGAATTTACTTTATAAATTGGATTAAATAAAATTGAAATTTTTTCTTTTTTAATACTGCTTGGCTCGAGGCTGCTATGACTACAAAAATTGGACCATAGTTCAGTGTATAGGGTGTCATCATGGGCATGCACTTTGATAACATTTGGCTCACCATCACCCCCAGTAGAAGCATCTTAAAGGCCACCATCCTTCAAATCAAGATTTTAAAATGGATTTTTTTAGCACATCAAAAAACGTTTTTGTATACTTTTAAGGGTAATTTTTGTCTTTAACATGTATTTAGCTTCATCCATAAGACTGGAGGTCAGCAGCTGTCCTCTAAAGTGATAGGGGTCAAATTTCTTTTTTTCTAATATTTCCTATTTAGGAAATTCATTAATTTCTACCTTATACTATATTTCATAATAATTAATGCATAAATTATTTTAAAAATTATTAATTTATCAGTATCAATCTTTAAAAGAGGAGAAAAGTGCAAAAAAATCGTTTTCCCATTGCTTTGTTTCGGATTTGCATATCTTTTTGGTTCACCAGTATTTCCCCCAAATGCTGTTTTCGAGATCTTGTGCTTCATTGGTGCCGATTAATAAAAAAATAACAGTGGAAACTTGTAACCAAAAGATGCATCTACATTTCAAATTTACAGTAAAATCATCCTAAATGAATAATAAAGCTGATATTCTGAAAATTCAGACTTGCCTATCTTTTTGGTTCGCAGTTTATAAATAAAAAATAGAAAAATATGTGGGATGGGTAATAAAAATGAATAAAATAAAGAGTACCTACTGGAAACAATTTTCAGTTTTGCCTTCTCATTGGAGATAAACTAGGGGGGAGGGGAAGGTTAAATGTTTTGCAGCCATAGAAAAAAAAATAATCTTGTTCTGAATATACACGCCTCTTTTTCGTCTAACTAACTTGCTCTTGTTTCAGGGGCGACGAAGTTTTTACGACATGCCACGAACCCTTTCCGAGGAGGATGATACTTTTGGACTTTTGTCGAATGCTTCCAACAACGAGAGTAGACAACACTTGTCAATAAATCCCAGTGAAACCCCAGTTAGTACAGGTGATAACAGTCATATTCCCAGCAAAGTATCGTGATGTCTGTTTGTCTGTTCTACATTTATACAATAAGAGTGCAATGAATTCTTGGTGTTTTTGTTCTTATTCTGTTATTATCATGCGGTTTGTCTACAAAAAAAAACTTTCATAGAAAAGAATCTAAAGTGATAAGACAATGAACGAAAAATACATGAACACATTCCCAAAAATGTCAATCAATACTACTTCTGTGAATTAGAGTTAGGGGCACTTCTAGTTTTAACCTACCAGTCCAATGAAGATTTAATATTAGTACCAAAAGGTATTAATACATCGAATGAGAGAGTGTGTTGATAAAATTAACACTCCAATGTCCCCCCCTTGCTACCTAACATATGGCGAATTTCTAATAACAACCATCAGTCAACTCTTTCATAAAATACAGAAGACTCAACTCTGACTCCATTACTGAGGCACAGATTATAATTTTTAGGAAATCCTTGATTAAAAATTAAGCCAAGATTTATACTTAGTATCAGCGTTTCGGAGCCGGAGCCGGGAGCACCAACATTTTTGGTGGAGCCGGAGCCGTATTTTTTGTTATAAACGGCTCCGGCTCCAGATTAGCTAAAAATGATTTTTTAAAGTAATATTATAATTTGGCAACGGTCTATTTCCATATAATAAACTGAAAAACTATTGTTACTTAACAAATAGACACACATCCTTCTACTTTTATATAGCTTTAATCAAATAAAAGCAAACTATTTTATATTATTTTTTTTATTTTATCAAATTCAATAATGAACAAAAATTGACATATTAATTTTATGGTAGGAGCTGAAGCCGTATTTCCAGATACGGCTCCCCGGAGCCGGAGCCGCATTAAAATTAAACGGCTCCGACACGCTGCTAAGTATAATGAGTTTGAAGCTCAAATAAATTTTCTTAAGAATTGCTATCTTTATAACATTAGCTAATTAAAAACTTTGCCTGTAGAAAACACGTGATTAAATTGATTGTTATAGGACTTCTTATTGAGATAGAAAGTTCTCAATCCAGTAATGATAGTTCAGATCTAGTGAGTGTTAGCAAGTCAAGACTTCAGTCATCTAAAATTGATGGAACAGGTAACTATAGAAAAAAGCTACAGAGAGGATAGAAAATGTTAAATTGATATTCTTCCTAATCATTAAGTAAGGTTTTTTGATACGTTGATTTTATGATAAAGGAAAATTTGTCGTTGTATTAGCTAGCTACAAGTTTCACTTTATTAGAGTACACGATAATCTAGTGTAAGATCCAAGTAATGATAAATCCATTTATCTAGAAGCAAGGGGACACAGCCGTTTGTTATGATATGAGCAATTTTATAATGTGAATGGGCAGATTCTTGAGAAGGTTTTCTTGATTGGCATCCTTCAAAATTTATTTTTTTTATAGAAATAGCTCTATACCAAAATATAAAAAATTACTTTAATTCAGAGCTTGGAATGAGTGTTCATAGTTCCCGAGGAATTTCTATTTCATCTTTAACCAACTCTACAAGCAGGTACTTGTACAAAGAGGATAGGCGAATTAGAATTAACTAAGAAAATGTATTGGTTGTTACCCTTTCTGCAGTACAGTCCAGGGATCTAAAAGGATAAGACAATGGGCTAGAAATCAACCTTATTCGACATTCACTCAAAGCCCCAAAAATAATGGACTTAAAAGTGTATTAAACTGTATATAAGACATTTGCGAATATATTGATACCATTAATTTGCCTCTTAGATAGAAAAAAGTATGTTTTTTTAATATTTTTCTCTTGCTACAAATCAAATTTCAAATTTGAGTCACCAAAAATGCTAAACTAATTTTTGCTCTAGAAGAATCAATTTTTGGAGTTAGAAAGTGCTTAATACCTCATTTTAATCGCCTGGCATTGCTTTATAATATACAGGTAATGACTTGGTTTTTTATGGAACAGCTGACTAAAAAATCGAGGTTTTGTGATAAACCCACTTTTGTTGTTGCTCCATAAATGATATTTTTTTCCCAAATTTTTTTGGCTGTAAAGAAGCTTTATATATTCATATAACATCCACCTAAATTTGACTTTTGGTATTTTATTTATAACATCACCAGAGGGAATTGAATTTTGGAAAAAAAATATCAATTTATATTTTACACTGTTATGCATTGTTCTTGTTCTTGTTTCTAAAAAAAATTTATATTATAAAAAAAAGAATTATTTAACCTTTCTATAGGTATGTTTATCATTTTTCTATGCTAAATATAACTACAGGGTGCGCCACATAAATCCGGACTTTTTCTTATTTTTAAAAAAATGAACATAAAATCGTCAAATTCAAAGATTTTATTGAATTTTAAAAACTGGGAAGCAAACTAGCAATATGACTATTAGATTATTCAATAAAATCGCCGCCAGCCTCAATCACCGCCTCTACCCGCCCCCTGAACCGCCCCTAGACCCTGGTCACCATGTCCCTGTCCAAGCTGGCGAAGTTCTCCTTCATAGTGGCAATGAGGGAGGTCTTTGTGGTATGGGCGCGTCTATTGGTTCATGCTTTAATGGCGCTCCAGGCCCAAAAGTCAATTGGATGAAGATCGGGGCTGCTGGGAGGCCATATCTCCTTAGGGACGAGAGTAACTGCAGGATCCAAATTCACCCATCTTTCAAGCTACCCTTCGACACGGCGGCTCTCATTTGGGCCACAATTAAGCTAGAACAACGTGCAATACCTTTTTGGAAATGGCATGAAGATTAAGCTAGGGTTATCATCGCAACACATAGTCTAAAACGAGTTTTAAGGTTACAAATGGGCCCATGTAGTCGGGAACCGAGAAATTTTCACGAATTTTCACGATTTTTGACCTCTCAAAATCTGCCACGTTACACTTTGATGGAGTACTACGGCCAAGCCATTTCAGATAGAGAGCTCTAGTCTTTTTTAGTGTCTTACTTATGTATCTAACAGTATCCCCAGCAAGTTGTATAACTCTACCTCACCTACAGATGGGCTGAGGTCAGATTTAGTGGGCCCTAGTCAAGAATCCAGGGTAAACTATCAGCGCGTTTCGATTCTGCCATGTTGAACATAAGCGCTGCCAGCTTGGAGAACACGTCCTCCATCGTCTAAAAATTTTTATGGGCAAAAAGATAACTACCCAAGCTTTTTATAGTGTGGTCAAACGTCATGATTGGTCAAGTAGTTTTGGTGCTATGGCCGTTTGATAAAAGTCCGGATTTATGTGGCGCACCCTGTATAATTACACCATTTTAAAGTTAGACATCATAACATATTAACACAATTATTGAATCGGTCTGTATTATTAAGCTGGCAACTCTTAAAACAGCTGCATTTCATTATCCTATTATATAAAGTAGTAATCTTTGTTGTCTTTAGCTTAAGATTTCGACAATTACAGTACCTATTGAGTTCTGTGTTTTAAGGATGCTTCCTATAGGACCCTGGATAGTTTTGGAATTTTGAAAATAATATCAATTTATATTTTACACTGCTATGCATTGTTCTTGTTCTTGTTTCTAAAAAATATTTTTATAATTAAAAAGAGAATTATTTAATGCTTCTATAGGTATGTTAATCATTTTTCTAGTCTAAATATAACTATAATTCCAGCATTTTTTAAACATTATTATATTCAAGTTATTGTAATTTTTAAATAAAATATCAATATCAAGAACTATTGGAACAATTTTTACCATGCAAAACAAGGTGTTATAAAGTGTAGGATCCCTCACAATATCTATCTGTCTGTCTATAATGCATTACACATGTAATGCTAATAGAGAGGATGCTATAAGAGTGCTCTTCTAATGTGAACTTCTCATAATTGAATGGGCTTCCTGAAACCAGAGACCATAAAGTTGGCCTAGTAACTACAAGGGGGAGTGCAGGAGTATCCAGGGCCGGGGAGGTGCTTGTAAAAGGGTAATTTTTTTTAGGGATGGGGGTAAATTTTTTTTAATAGGAGTAAAGAAAATCCTTAAAACTTACAAATCTAGGAATCAAACTAGCACCCCAACCAATAATCGGTTCCATGCCAAATGTAGGAGTGGAAAAACATTGAAGGGACAAATGCATGAGTCCCAAACGTCAGAGTGGAACAAACGCAGGAGTGGGACAAACGTTGGAGTGGACAAACGCAGGATTTTTGGGACAAACGTCAGAGTGGACAAACACAGGAGTCCCAAACTTTTTTTTCAATTTTGAATTTTTGTTTACAAACACAGCCCCCCCTACCTTCGTCCCGTTACTTTTCTTAGTTAGGTTAGGTTAGGATATAGGCTAGGGGGCTGAGCGCTGCAGCCATAGTCATTATTTTGTAGACAGGGGTATAAAAAACTTCAAAATTGTAATATTATTAAAATAGTTGACACTCCTAGGTTTTATTTAAGCAATGTCCACTCCAATGTTTTCCACTCCGACGTTTGTCCACCTTGATGTTTGTCCACTCTGACGTTTGTCCCATTCTTACGTTTGTCCACTCTGATGTTTGGGACTCCTGCATTTGTCCACTCCGATTTTTGGGACTCCTATGTTTGAGGTAGAACCCCAATAAGTAAATCTCAATAAAACTTGATAAAATTATGCAAAATATCAAAGTATTCAATCCCTGAATTTCAACCATCTATCTTGAATAGGAGTAGAGAAAATCATGAAAACTTGAATTGTAAGAATCGATATAGCCCACCCCAGTTTTTTGGCAAATCCTAATGAAACTTGATGAAAATATGGAGTATTGATAGAGAGAGAGAATATTCAATCCATGAAAATTTAAGCCTTCTATCTTTTATAGAAGCCGAGAAAATCTCGTTTTCCCCTTTCTGTCTCAGACAGACAGACATACCAATGGACAGACATACAGATGAATGGACAGACAATGGACGGACAAATATTTTGAATTATAGAGTAGCTTCACTACTAAAAAACTAAATAGGATAATTGTTGTACACAAATTGATTTCAGTATGTTTTAAATGAGCTTACATAATCAAGGACGTCCAAGCTTTTTGATTTGGGGGGGAAGGGGGGAGGGAAATTTGGGCATCCCCATGTTTATTTTGTGGGGTAATCTTTATATAAAAAAGGCAAGGACGTCAAAGCTTTTTATATTTTTTTTTTGGGGGGGGGGGGAGGGGAAGATTAAAAATTATGGGGTTGCCCCAAATTAATTAATAACCCTTAACCCCCTAACCCCCCCCCCCCCCCCCCCCCCCACCGGGACATCCCTTTACATAAAGTAATGATTATGAAGTTGCTAAGTACCTTACTGCTACAAAAATCATCTTCCAACATTTAAGATTAATTCTAAAACGCCTGAATTAACAATAAGAGCTAACCATGCACAGTGCCTTCGAAGGTGCTTTGACTTAAGTGTCAGAACCTAAATTGGGACATAGTGCATTTCATTACCCTAGGTTAGGTAACTTCATTTCACTTTTCAAAAAAATCTAAAATGCAGCGGTTTTTGAGAAAATTAGATTTAAAAATTTCTAGTTAAATTTTCACCCACTAGGAGTTACCGCATAATCATGACAAGAAAATCAAAGATTATTTATTTAATATTTGAACAACTTTGCTTTTATAAAGTCAGTCATAAAACCTCCCTACATATGATTTATTTCAGGCTGAATTTCTGTGACCTTAGCAAAGCAATTGATAAAAATAGCCATTAATTACATCACTTCAGGAGTGGTTTTATGAAGAAATTTATTAGAGCAAACTTGTTCAAAATTAAAAATAAATAATCTTTGCTTTTCTTGTTATGATTATACGGTAACTCCTAGTGGGTGAAAATTGAACTTGAAATTTTCAAATTTAATTTTCTCAAAAACCGCTGCATTTTAGATTTTATTGAAAAGTGAAATAAAGTTACCTAACCTAGGGTAATGAAATGCACTATGTCCCAATTTAGGTTCTGACACTAAAGTCAAAGCACCTTAGAAGGCACTGTGCATTAAGTGCAGTCAATAATTTTTTTTGGGTGGAAAATGGTTGCAGCTACTTTAAAAAAGGTAGTTAAATAATAATTAGTTTATGAAAAAGTAATTTTATGGTAAAAGGTCCATCTAAATCACATTTGTTACTTGTTTGTAGTTCAAAAATTTTCTTAGAGTGACATTTTCATTTCGAAGACGACATTATTATATTTATAATATACGCAGCATTTATAACAACTTTAAAATCATCGTTACGTGACAACCAGTGGACGGATTTTAGATTGGTCAACGGATTTGAATTTATTACGACCAAGACTATTTTTTTGCCACCTTGGCCGACTAAATCGGCCAAGGAATAACCGGCTACGGTATTTTTAAATTTTACTTCTATTTTATGCAATTATTATCATGTCTACAACTTTAAAAACATCGTTACGCGACAACCAGTGGACGGATTTTAGATTGGTCAACGGATTTGAATTTATTACGACCAGGACTATTTTTTTGCCACCTTGGCCGACTAAATCGGCCAAGGAATAACCGGCTACGGTATTTTTAAATTTTACTTCTATTTTATGCAATTATTATCATGTCTACAACTTTAAAAACATCGTTACGCGACTACCAGTGGACGGATTTTAGATTGGTCAACGGATTTGAATTTATTACGACCAGGACTATTTTTTTGCCACCTTAGACGACTAAATCGGCTGAGGAATAGCCGAATACGATATTTTTAAACTTAACATGAAGAAAATTTGGGCCGATTATGTTCATCGGCCGAATCCGGCCGAAGTCGGCCGATTTCCGGCCGGCCGATAACGAAAACAGCTTGCTAATACTGTTCCAATTTGGTTACACTTTTAAGGGAAGGTTTATAAATGTCTTAGGGTTGGTTTTAGGCTTTGTTCCTGACCTCCATCAGACTCCCCAATAGGATAAGGATCAAACAACTAATATTCTAATATTATAGCTTCTAAAATCCTTATTTCTGAACCGATTTTTAAAAAATAAAGGTCTAGCAGCACAGTTATGGGACCTGGAAAACGATTAAAGCAATCGTTATATGCGTGGATTGAATCATAACAAAGATATTAAAAACCGCATGAAGATTTAGGGTTAGCAGAGTTATAAAATTAAAAAAAAAATTTAGCTCAAAGATATAAACTTTTCAGATAATTGGCAATTAAAATCCTTATTTGTATCATAAAAGGTAATAGCTGCACAATCATTCCAAATGTTATAGCCATTTTAGAGAATATTGACTGCACTTACTGTGCATGGTGTGGATATACACATCCTAATTGTAAAAATGTTTTGCTTTTTAAAATTGTAAATCAATTATTCAGGAATCGTTTTACTTTGTTTGTTTACTAGCAGCTGCGCTCCAAACATCTAGGAGCTCTGTAATTAAAGGAGTAAGGAAATTAGTAAAATAGCCTTATACTTTACCAAAATCTTAAGCTACAGACAAAAAAGCTTTATATAACATGTATTAATTTGTAAAACTTCAAATGATAAAATATGACCTATTTTTTTCTCTTTAAAAATTCTCTTTAAACACCTCCCCCTTTTTACATAAAGATGCTAATTCCCCCCTAACCCCAAGAGGATATAAGCAGTAAAAACCCCGCAGGTGGCACAATTTTCTAACACTTCTTTCTTATTTAGTCTTTTAAAAGGATTCAAAATGCATTGACATATATATATTTTTTTTTTAACTCTTATTTTATACATCTTAATTGGAACTGATGATCTATTTTTATAGAGAAACATATGTATTCCATCAATAAAAAGTTAAAAAATTAAGTGTGTTTATACATATAATAATTACTATATATAATAGGATAATGAAATGCAGCTGTTTTAAGGGTTGCCAGCTTAATAATACAGACCAATTCAATAATTGTGTTAATATGTTAAGATGTCTAACTTTAAAATGGTGTAATTATAGTTATATTTAGCATAGAAAAATGATAAACATACCTATAGAAGCGTTAAATAATTCTCTTTTTTATAATATAAATTTTTTTTAGAAACAAGAACAAGAACAATGCATAGCAGTGTAAAATATAAATTGATATTTTTTTCCAAAATTCAATTCCCTCTGGTGATGTTATAAATAAAATACCAAAAGTCAAATTTAGGTGGATGTTATAGGTATGAATATATAAAGCTTCTTTACAGCCAAAAAAATTGGGAAAAAAATATCATTTATGGAGCAACAACAAAAGTGGGTTTATCACAAAACCTCGATTTTTTAGTCAGCTGTTCTATAAACAACCAAGTCATTACCTGTATATTAAGAGCAATGCCAGGCGATTAAAATGAGGTATTAAGCACTTTCTAACTCCAAAAATTGATTCTGCTAGAGCAAAAATTAGTTTAGCATTTTTGGTGACTCAAATTTGAAATTTGATTTGTTGCAAGAGAAAAATATCAAAAAAAAATACTTTTTTTTATCTCAGAGGTAAATTAATGGTATCAATATATTCGCAAATGTCTTATATACAGTTTAATACACTTTTAAGTCCATTATTTTTGGGGCTTTGAGTGAATGTCGAATAAGGTTGATTTCTAGCCAATGGCCGATTTGATGTACATCAAAATTACCCCTTCTGCATGTTACAATTAGTTGTTGAAACTTTTGGACACCTACCTAATTAACAAACCAACCATTGTTCAAAAAGTCCCAAAAGTTCAAGTTGTGAAGCCGATATGAGAAAACATAATTAATAAACTCTGGGGACTAGTCTAATAAACAGCCCAATGTCCACTCACCTCCCTCTCTGAGAACAGTCATTGTTTTTTTTTTTTAATTTCAATTTTAATAATAGGTTTATGTTTATTTACACCTTAGATCAGCCACCGCTCTTTGACAATTATTTTAGTTTCATATAGAATAAATACCTAAAGATTTTTATGTTAATTTTTGTAATATATTCATATATTATTATTTCAGGTGTTTTGGAAATATTTCACACATAAGTACCATGGCAGAACAAACAGAAGGTGACTAAAGTTATTAAAATTTGATGAGCTGAGTCCTAAGTAAGATAATTATTTAGCTCTACCTTTTTTTATGAATCCTATACTTAGTGTTTTTTTTATAGGTATGTAATACAACTTAGTCTGGGTAGTAGGCCTTGTTTTTTTTTGTGGGGGGTGGGTCACTCTTGAGAAAAAAGTTTATTTCACCGCGTTCAATCCTTTTGCTTAAAAACTAAAGTGGTCAGTCGTTGCAGACGGACAGATAGACCTTGAACTGAGTGTTCTTGTTTTGTTAACGTTATATCTGTATTTTCTATTATTGAATACTTCGACCTTAAAGAAAATGCCTCAAAAAATAATAAAATGTTTATATTAAATGTATGTAGATAGATATTGGATCATTGAAAAAAACGAAGTAGCGGGTTTTGCGTATTTTCACAGTAGCTTTTGAAAGTTTATTTAAGGTTAGGTTAGGTAAATATTAATGATTGCCAGGCCGGGGTTAGGAATTAGGCCCCCCTTGGGATAGAAATAAGAGAAAGCTACTGTGAAAATTACCGAAACCTGCTACTTCGTTTACTTTCCATTATCCAAAATATATTATCAGGTAGAAGTATACTGTTAAGTGATAGTGTGTTCACCAACCAATCAAATCTTGAAACAGATCCACCTAACTGGGATATGATTATGAACGAGGCACAAATTTTAGCATCCACCATCAATAAAGATCCAGGCAATTGTTAATTTTTAAACATGCCCATATTTTAAGTAAGAAACCCGCTATTGTAGCATTATTTTTTTCGTGATCGTGATATGAATTTGAATCTATGCCTTGCCTAAGTTAGATTTACTAATGATATTAAAATTGTATCTTCTGTTGCTATGTCAGAATCGAGACAAGAAAAGTAAAAATGGGTAGAATGCTGAACTTTTTTTTTTTAATTGTTTTAAGTTTATAGACAATGACGGTTAATTAAATCTACTACTCTTTTTTTTTCACCGCTAGTTATATTCCAGCTCCAAACAAGTTATGCAGATGTATTTGTTGCTCTTTGTCTTACCCTTTATCACATTCATCGATTAACACTGACGTAAAAAATAACAAAAAATATGTTGTTGTAGTGAAAAAGAACCGCGGTCATTTGGGAAGTGTTGGACTGGACAGTCCTTATTCACAAGGTGGCATGGACAGTCCTTTGCTGGATCTAGAAAAGGAAAGATTTTGAGCTTTTTATTTGTTATGCGACAAATTGCAAATCTTATATTACTGTAACGATATTTATTAAGTTAGAAACTTAAGAAGCGCTGCTTATGTGCTAACACACACAAACACAGGCAGACAAACATCCTGTTACTTAACACAATGCTCAATTTTCTATTTAAAACAAAGGAATTTTCTCGGCCTGATGAATTCCTGATACCCCGTACTCCAGATAATTCTCCACCAGTCAAAGATTTGAGTAAAGCCATCATTAGTCAGGATAATAACTTCAATACAGGAAATATATATCTCTATATATTTAGAAATCTAAAGTAATACGGTTTTATTTTAATCAAATAAAAAAATCTAGTCCACTTATAATTGCACTATAATCCAAAAAAAAAATATCTCTTAACAAACAGTTATTCTAAGATATATGAGGCTTCCCTGAAAAGTGTATCAGTATATTGAACCAAATCTGTTCAGCATATGTATATTTTTTTGCTTCAGATATAAAACTAAACCCAATTGAGATTCTTTTATTTAGGATTCACCTTGGAGTAGGTTTTTTTTCAAAGGACTGAATTATCAGTTTGAAGTCCTATAATTACAGTTTCTTATAATTTCCCCCTGCTACTGTCCTTAATAGTGATAATATTTTTAAAGATTCCTCCCCTCCCCTGAAAACTTTACAAGAAGAGGAGATTGATGGGGATTACTCCCCCCACGCCACAGGAAAGGAGAATAATTCCCCTCCACATATAAATGACAGACATGCCCATCCGGATACCCCAAAGGTAGAGGTTTGAATTTTTTTTAGGGAGCGCAGTTACTCACTAATTTGTGTATGTCCGTTAGCAGTATTTTACATAAATGTTCATATTTTCCTTGTTAAATAGATTTCATCTTGCCTAAAAAATCTAACTGTATATAGCATTTTACTATACATATTTTAATTCCAATGAAGATAAATCTTCTTAAAAGTACACCAATAAAAAAATATGTTAAGTATTATTTCAGAACACACAAAGAGGTAAAATCCCCAGCTCTGCACAGAAAGAAAAAACTGTCAGACCTAGAAAAATTATGACAGGCATGGTTATCAAACAATTTATTAGTGATTTCCTTTAAATTGCATTGTTGAGCAGTGAGCACAGAACCCACCCACATTCATCCTTATTTTGAAATAAATTGGAAAATATTGGAACGGAGGGGGGAGGGAAAGCTTTTTGTTTGTTTTTACTTGAGGTAAAGTTAGGTTACATTTAATACAGGATAGCTCTGCAGGGGTGTCAGGCATAGGACAATTTTCCCCCAACCTTATTTTCAATTTATTTAAAAACAGGCGATATATTTTCAAATTTGACCTGGCTGACAGGGGGGGGGGGGGTTAAAAATAAAAAATGTGAGGTTAGGGGGGGAAAAATGTAAAAATTAATAGGACTGAAAGCATTTTTTTCTATTTTTCTCCCCTCTTTGGTGAAAAAAAAACAAAAAAATAGGTGGAAGGGGGCATAATATGAATAGAATAGAGTTCTGAAAATGTTTTTCC
The DNA here is from genome assembly GCF_053477335.1 of Acartia tonsa. Classification (NCBI taxonomy): domain Eukaryota; kingdom Metazoa; phylum Arthropoda; class Copepoda; order Calanoida; family Acartiidae; genus Acartia; species Acartia tonsa. The sequence goes on along the minus strand of NC_137264.1, from coordinate 22,593,706 downwards.
ATTTTATCCCCTTCCTTGCTGGAAAAAACTAGGAGGAGAAAAAAATGGAGCAGGGGAAAAAAATGAATCTTGTGCAAGTGCATAATATACACCCCTGTTTAAAAATGAAGGAAGGGGGTAAAAAATTCATTTAAAAGTTTTCTATCAAACTGAAACCAAAAAAATCAGCTGAAATTATGAAAAAATTTATTTGGAACTAATTCAGTTGTTGGATATACCTATGCCTGAATTAACCCCTTCCCCTCAATTATATAAATTATTTTGTATCATATGTACAATATTTATTTACACTGGTTTTTTATATGCACACTATTGTGTTTTAAATGTATGTTATGGCATACCTAATATAAATTTTACGCAAATTTTTCCTGCACAATATTTCAAACTATTTTGAACAACAGTGGGTGGCCAGCTTGTAAATACAAAGTTTTGTAACTTTTAAATGAACAGAGAAAACTCCCGAGAAAACAGAATTCCTCCAGTCTAGAGGCAGTGATTCTGTACAGAAACAAGTCAAATCAAAGGTAAATATTTTTAAAGCAATGCTCTTCTGCAAGAGTTAGCACATTGAAGGTTAAGGTAAGTTTGAATTTTTTACCAATTTTTTATCTTGTAGATGAATATTCTTGTAACAAAGTAACAATCCAAATGCGATATTATGAAAACCGCCTCATTTGCTGATAGACATTATTTATGTACAGGTACAGCAATCAAATGTGCGGAGAACCTCTATGACTAACCCTAGTCTCATGAAGCCCTCAGCACAACAAACAAATGAAAATAAAGGAAAAGTCAATAATAAACCCTCAATGGGAAACAGTAAACCGGCAAGTACGAGCACCAGACCTGGGTTAACATCCAACAGACAATCTGTGGTAATTATAAAATATATTTTAACAAGTACACTGTACAAATAATAACCATTTCTTTTCTCAAAACCAGAAAATATTATCCTTAAATAAAAGTAACATGGTGTCTGTTTGTCTACCTCTGTCTGTTCAATAAGATCTTGCTAACGGGTGAACCGATATAGTTATCTTACACAGTGAAGCTTATAGGTCCGTGGAGAGTTTATAACTATTTAAACAGTAAACACTCTCCAAAAAGTCTAGGGTCGAGTACCCATTCTCTTTTAATTCAAATGCCGCTTGGATCCTGTAGGGGCACAACCGCTATTACACAAATGTAGTTGCAAGTATAATATATAGCAATAAGTAGCAATTAGCAATATTAGCAATATTAGCAATATTAGCAATTGAGCGAACTTTCCGCTAAATCAAAAGAAAGTAAACCGTAATAAAGAAATAAAAAACTATATCTGTTGGATTGTCTAGAAAATGATAAATGTTATTGTAATTTTTTCCAGGTAAAACCTGGAACTCCCTCTGTTAGTGGTAGGGCTGGTTCAGGTTCTGTTGGAACTCCAAGCATCAATAACAAACAAAATTATAAAAATATCCAGAGCAAAATTAACTCAGGTAGTTATTTCTTTGTATTTAAACCAGAGTGCTAAAGGGACAAGACAATGGACGATAGATTTATATCCATCACAATTAATGAAAGATAAAAGTAACCTCTTCTAATTATTAAAATTAGAACTAGTTTGGAATCAACTTTCAATAAAAGTAACCAAAGTTTTTGAGCCACCAAATACGATGACGTGGTCATGAAATCTGGGGTATCGATGTAATTTGCAGTGCATAGTCCCCTCCCCTCCCTGATTGAATCTCGCCCACAACCCATTGATCGTTAAAAGAAATATAAGATAGATTGATAAGCTGATAAATAAATCTTATTGAAATTGCTATTATTGTTTTTGTGAAGGTATGCCAGCCGTCAAGAGTAATCTAAATAAACCTGCTCCGAAGGTAAATGTCGTTGTTCTGGATAAATAAATATAACAAAATTATTGCAAACTAGAAAATAATATTTTAATGTGTTGGATGTCTTTTAAAACTCAAACGGATAGTTTAGACATCACAAAATTGATCGAGATGATTTTTTTTTGAAAATAGGTCAGCTTAATGAATTGCATCAAAAGAATAGATTTCTTGTCTCGATATTGTTACAACTACGTGTTAAAAACTGAAATTCTTTCAAATACATGCCCTATAAATGTCGTTTAAACCATTAAACAGGAAATACTATGCAGTTCACTAAATTCAAGTTTAAATGCATTTCGTGAAACTACCCCGTTTAAAAGTCAAACATTCTTTGTTCGCTGCGCTGAAAAATCATGTATAAACGCATAAAATTCGTTTAGGTTCAAATGCCGAGCGCTAAGAAAGCCTTGGTTCCTCCTAGTTCTAACAGAATTACAGGTTTCATTTTTTATTCTAATGATTAAAAATAAGCCTAGATTGTGGTAAATAAATAGAAGAAAGGATTGTAGATGAAATACAGCAGGACAAAATTAACTATAATGTATAGTATATTTTTTAAAAAGAAAATCACTTCAGATGTGTGAAACCTTTGATAAGTAAATCTGGAATTAATTCTTCAATTTTCCTAAATGTACCTATTAACAAACAATAAGTATATGTATATTGTATGATAACTTTAATTGGTGGACTGATTTTTCTTTCTTATTGGTTGTCATTAAAACGACGGGGTAAAAGTTAACCTTTTTAAATGCATTTTATTTGCTAGGTTCTACCAGTAAGCCTACCCCCGTGATTTCCAGCGCAGACGTTGCAGGTTCTAGATCCACCAGCAAGATTGGCATGAGATCCAACTCAACCCTGGCAACTCCATTGACCGGTCAACGAGGCGTACTTCAAAGACAAGGTAAAATATATCCCGCGGGTGATAGCGGTAGTGGGCCAGTGGCCAAGCTTTTTCTTCATAATCTTAATATTATAAAAAGTAAGGTTCTTATGTTAGTTTGTACGGATCTCGCTAAGCAATGGAACGATTAAGTTTTTCATTTTAGGTTAGCTTTACATAGGCCCCGGGTTGGATTTAGCTAATTTATTTTAAAATTAAGTCTTTGGATGATTTTAAACTTTTTACTGCTCCTACTCCCCCAGATGCTAGGGGCGCAGCTGATAGTTGATATTACTTTATAGACTTAAACCTACTGGTTCCGCCCGTATTTTCATGACACCATTAGGGAATTTGGATAAACTCCTCTGTCAAATAAGATATACCTCTGAAATTTCATTAAAGATTCCCATTGCAAAAAAGCATCTACTACTTTTTGTTTATGTTTGTTTCTTGGTATTGATAAGAATTTTAGTACCCTGCCTCTCCATGTAACCCCTCTTCATTAGGAAGTAACTTGGTTCCCAGACGACCATCGTCAACTACTCCATTGAAAAGTAGACAGAGCTTATCCTTTGCTACCCCTGCCATACCAAAGATGCCTCCTTCAGGTAAAGACAGAAAATATGGATAGATAGATAGTAAAACTGCATACATAGGTACTAGGTAGTCTTTAATTAGATGGATACTTGTTTTAGATATAGATAATATGTGCTTCCTAGGGTTTGTTTTATCAATATTTTTATTTTGATAGATAGGTAGGTAATAATTATTATTGTTAAAAAAATGATTAGTTAAATTCCTTATAATGTACACTGTATAGAATTTAAATGGTTATATAGCCATTTGCCTGGCCATGTTAGTATGATCAGAAAATCGACATGTTTTGCAGTCAAATTTTGTCTTAATCAAAATATAGGGACCAGTAGCTTTCGTAATATTGTGTAAAGTTGTGAGTAAGATTCCAGTCAATTGCGCTTATTAGGTCAAACTGTTTTTAAATATACGTTTAATTATACTATGCTTTTGATCAACATTAAGAACAGTTAGACCTAATAAGCGCCTTTGATTGGAAGCTTGATCACAATTTTAAGCAATATTACGAAAGCTACTATTCCATTTCTGACGCGCCAAAAACCAATCAAATACATATTTCGTTGGCTTAAAAAACATTATTCCAACCTGAATTGAAATAAAATATTAAGGTGAAAATACGGCCCCCAGATCAGGAATTAAGCCTCCAACTCCCAGCAGGTTAATGGCTCCAAGAATAAGGCAAGATAGATTTTATCAGGGATCTTAATGGACAAGACAAAGAACGATGAATTGATGAACACTCCAAAGATAAATTAACCCTTTCTGTATATTTAAATCTCTTGATCTGAACACTATCAATTTAAGATTTTCAACTATTCTCACAAGTTTTCAGGCCAACGAATGAGATATCATGTTAACAAAACTTATGTAACCAGTGTGATTTATAGTATGATGTCTCTTCCAGCCCTTAATTTTATTCACTAGGATGTATGTGTGTATGTCTGTGTTAAAAGATCTCGCTAACAGTGGATACTCCCACCCCTATACTGTTACAAAGACTCTGGTTCTTTATACATATTCCTGTCTTGTCAATCAGTCAAAATAGTTTTATTTATTAATTACCTGTTAATAATTAAGTTTCGTGATTTCTCTGAATTATGACCACAAAACGTCTGCTTTAAAATTACCTTGTCCGTTTTTCCAACCATAGTATTTTTAGTGCTTCGCTACTTATGGATGTTGTCATTCTTGTTTGAAATACACGTCAGTATCATATTAGCTCGTTAATGTTGAAATCTTTATTTAAATGTTGTGAGTAGAACACCTGGCCCCACTATACCTCAACAACAACAACAATATACAACCACAACACAAAACAACAACCTTAAACCTAAGTCACGCAACTCCCTGAGATTCTCCGCCCTTCCCTCTCCTGCCCCGGGCGTGGGATTGGTCAGAGGATGTGCAATTGGTGGAAATAAGGCATAGAAAACTAATGTATTAGGAAAATCTTTTCAACTTTTTCAATGAACTAAATTATTTGCGCCTTAATGACTGCTTATTGCTGTGTTACTTGTGAACATATTTCTTCTTGTTACATTAATACTTCACATATATAATATGATGTAGGATAATATTTAGCTACCTTTCACCTATTCTAAAGTTTTCTATGCACCAAGGAAAATGATTCTTTGATATGCTCGACACCTGCTGTTACCAATTCAGCGACACGTATGGGTCAGACAGGTCAGTAATGTTATTGTTTCTTTATATTTAGGAGCACTGGCGGCTAAGGTTCTAAAGGACTCTGGGGTCACCTTAACGTTTAGTTACAGATAAAGATTTTAAAATTTGTATAGGAAGAATGTACGATTTTTCAGTACGTACAAGCCTACAGGCTAACAACCTTTCTTTAAAAAAAATGTCTTAGATTTAATTTGTGCTTTAGTAGAAATACTTAAACTGCCAGTTTACCTAACTATTAATCCTCCATCGTTTATTGTACCTACTTAAGAAAATAAAATAAAAACTGTAAGTTTTAACATTTTTCTTAGAATATTATCTGAAAATTTTTAAGTATCAGTATTTTTCTGATTGATGGCTAAGAATGCTCTAGTTTCATTAGTTTTCTTAAATGAAGTAAAATATTTGATTTTTTAGGTATTGGGGCTCGAACCTCAACTTCGCGGGCTGGCCTTCCCAGTCCCATTCATTCCAAAAGACGCGCTGTTTAAAAAATCCTAATATAGTTATCATCTTTGTTTAGTTTTTTACTGTGATTTTTAGCTGTGTATTTTTTAATAATAGACGTACATTCAGGGAAGAGGTAATGCACACTGTTATCTTAATTTATTAATTTAGATTTTTGTACTAAAGTTTTCTGTATGCTTAGTTTTTACCTGGAAATATACCTAATATTTTTATTATTCATGGCATCTACATTCTACTACATATTAATTTGTATAAAAAAAATTTTATATTTTACATTTTATTCATAGCTAAAACTTTTTTTAGAGACTAGTTTGAAAGATCACAATTTAAAAAAAAAAGATTTATTTAACAAAATTTGAAATTGAAAATTATTTGACTTCCTAATAATAAAGTATTTTAAATTTTCTTAATTAATATCATATTTAACTAATATTTGTATATTTAATATTTTAGATAAAGTATGAATATTTTTTCAAGTTTACTAAAATCATATATATTGTAAATGAAATTAAGATTTATAATTGAAATAAGTTGTGTTAACCCGCCTTTTATCATTGACCTACACATTTTTTATTAGCAAAGCTACTCTATAATTTACTTTGCCATTCCGTTCATACTGCTGTAGGGAAACTGATTTTCACGGCAGCTATTGAAGATTAATAGACAGCTGATATTTTTGGTAAAGATTCCCTGTATCATTAAACATCAAATGTATTATTTTTCCGTCAGTCTGTCGGTCATGCAAAAAAGACATTAAAGATATTTTTCTTTTAAAAAAAAAACCTCCGAAAGGTTTCGTGATTTCCAAGAATTATTGCACATTTATCAACTGAACATCTTCTCTATAATTAATTTTGTCTGTTTGTCCTTCACTAATTTTTAATGCTTCGCTACTTAGTTATTTTGTCATCCTTTTCCTTTTATGGTTAACTACATTTTTACATAAATATCCATTTCTTCACATATCAATTTGGTAAACTTTGTTAGAATGTTTCAATTCTGTAACTTAATATATTGAAATTATATAATATCTAAATTATCTTAATCGACTTTTTCTTTTTTGACAATCGGAATTTTTTTTGCCTTTAAAAGTATTTTGTTTACCTTCTGTGAAATTAAATTAAAACTGGTTTCAGATAAAAATGAAGAACTAAGATTTGATTTTAAAGTGTTTGTAATATTAGAACTTAAAACCATCCAAAATGAAATTGTATGCTAACGTGGATATTGTGAACCGAAGACTGGCCTCACATGGCATGAAGGTAAATTTTTTAGAATCGTGGCTACTCTATATCTTTTCTTTTCCTTTAAATGACGTTCAATATACCATTCAAGAACTTTAAATACCTTTTTGCAAGCTACTGATCTAAAATATATTTTTCATAATGTGTGGTGCAACCAGAAGAATAACTTTCAAAGACTTGATAAGCTCAGACAACTTCGTCAAACTCATAGGGGAAAGGGGGGGGGGGTCCACTTTTACGGACTATGTGGTGGACAGGTGCAGATTAATGTGCTAGCTTTGAAAATAGGTTATTTGGTATTGAAAATTCATGTATTATATCGAATTATAGACTATTTTTTACTAATAGTGAACTAAAAAACACAAAATTGAAACCAGTTTTTGTTAGACCCGAGGGTTTTAATCTTGATTTTTAAAAAAAATTTAATATCCGCGAAAAGCTGTCTATAATACGATGCGATAAAAAAACAATTTTTGAATTGTGTTTCTATTTGTGCTTCCAGGTTCAGTTTCTGAATCCTGGAAGTGGAACCCGGCCCCCCTCTTGTTCGTTATTTTATTTAGACTACATATTATTTTAGGGAAACAATAAGAAGATAAAATCACACGTAGCCATTGGTAAGAAGCCACTAGAGGATGGACAGAAAGAAATATTTATCATGGTTTCAAATACTCAGCAAAGACAGGTTTAATTTTGTTAATTTATGTTTGCGCGCCAGGGAGGGTGTTGGTACCGGTACCCTCCCCCAAAATAGTTATAACCCACTTCACCCTTTCAGAACCTATAAAAAGCTAACCTGTAAAGGTGAACCATATCGGTTCAGTGGTTAGCAAGACACTTTAGTAGAAAAGAAAGATACTTACACATCTTGTCACTTTTATATATAGATTAATCAATAACTACCAAAACCCAAGGACCACTAATACATAAATTATTTATGGAACATCTTTATTATCTGCTGATTTTTAATATCAGCTCCAAATATTTGCCTATTTGCATACTGGACGTTGAAATAGACTTGTTGCTGTGTAACTTGAGTCAGCTTATGAATTAACATATTATATGTCTACTCCAAGATGGATTTAATCAGTGCCCAGAACCAATTTCGTCCATCTTTGGTGTATAATTTCAGCACACCCTTGTATGTCGAGAACCCTTACTTATTATTAAACTCACTCAGTATTAATTGAGTAAAAGTTATTTACTATTTTGTGCATTAAAATTACCATTTGAATATGACTATTGAATGTAAACATTTAGATAAAAATTTAAGATTGATGGAAAGTCATTTTAGGTAGAAAATATTTTGGAAAAAAGTTGTAAGTAGACACCGCCTAGCGAAGAAATTTTGAACTACATATCATAGAATTATATTTATGCATATGTCAACTTGTATTTAAGATACTGTATAAGTATGTATGTGCCTTTCATTTCTATTTCAAATCTTATGAAATAAAATAACTATTTTAGGGTATGAAGTTTCCAATTATTGGTAACATAGAACAAGTATTTACAAGATTGGTGAATGAGGGAAAAACTACGATTAGGTTTAAAGAGCCTGAAAACGACCTTTGTATACATGGTAGGTTGATTATTAGTAGGGTTGGCAATCCGAAACCGGGATCCGGAATCCGCCCAATTTTTAGCCAATTTTCTAATCCGGATCCGGAATCCGCATTTAAATAGTGTATTCGGATTCTTAATTGGTAAGCTAAAATTAGCGTCTTGATTTTTTAGGCCTTAAAATATTGCTAGAATCCGGAATCCACCAAAAATAAGAATCCGGAATATGCGGGAATCCGCCTTTTTTTAAACGGATTCTTGTAAAAATTCGAATCAGGTCAAAAAATTTGACGGATTGCCATCCCTAATTATTAGTTTATCAGCTAAGATTATGATACTCAATGAATTATTTTGTTTCATCCTATTATATAAATTGGTAGGTTAGGTCTTTTTGTCTGTAGCCCAAGATTTCGATAACTGAGACATCAAAGCTAATTATTGATGTTTGTATGTTTAGTAAGATCTTGTGATTTTTATTGAAGTTTGGTATTAGTTCAGATTTTAGTTTTTTGGGGAGTGAGGGGGGGGGGTTGTTATCAAACTTACATGAAATGATTTATGTGCTGAAAGCTACATTCTCCTTTTACCTCTCTAGTACGAAGTAAACCCACAAAAAATTTTGAAAAATATTTCAATGGTATGCTATTGCTAATGTATTTTATTTGTGAAAATTTATGATATTAGGCGATCCAATAGAAGTAAAGAGCTTTTTATCAGTATTAAAGAAAGTTTTAAGTGGACAGGACGTGGAGAAATTAACTCTTTCTGCCCTGCAACCCTTGTCAAATAAACAGGTATAAACTGGGACCTTTATAGCTTATTTAGGTCTTGTTAAAGGAAAGTGAAAGTGCCCCATGCAATCGTCTTCTATTATAAAGGTTGAGAATGAAGGGAGGAAGTGGTGGTGGTTGCGCACTCGAATGATGCTATTTTAACTAGTAATTTGGCAATTTTAGATTTTTTAACCAATGAAGTAATAGGGACTAATGCCATTTCTGGCCTCTTATGTTTTTAAAGTTGACTACTGTTAAATTGATGTAGATAGCGGGACCGAAGAGAAAATTAACAGTTGCCAAGCGGAGTGAATATCCGGTGAAAGAAGGCTTTCCACAAACTCTAACCCACGTTAAGATAAATGGAATTAGGTATGGTATATATTTTTTCACAGATGATCATATGTATTCTATAGCAAGGATTTAATCATTAGAACATATGTTTGTCTAAAAAATGACTCAAAATTAATTATGAATTACGGAAGTTTCTCCCCAAGTACGTTTTTCATGAAATTTTTTCCTATTTTGTTTGTTGGGGTTACTCAACCTCAAAAGGAAATACATTAAAACCACCACAGTAGGTATATTCCCTAAAGAATAGAGCCGAACCGGTTCATCGGATCTATTTATATAGGTTTTATTAAGAAAAATGAAATATTTTTTGTTTGTCTTTCAGATTGGCCAAGATTGATAAAAGAATACTTAAATTAATGAACTTAACAGGTATAATAATTTCTACAATTAAAGTCATATTATTCTTGAAATAGGCCACTAATTAAATATTAAACTTATTGATGAATAAATAGCAAAGTATATGGAGTATTATTATATTACCCACAAATATTTTGTTGTTGGTTATTTTCGTTGGTTAGCCCATTTATAACATCTTTATTCAATACAAGATATATTCAAATATGACAATTATGATAGACATACATTCTCATAATAAAGTGAAAAATGATATCAGTGTATACCGAATTATCTTGCTAACCACTGAACCGATATGGTTCTCATTTACAGGGTAGCTTCTTATAGGTTTTAGGAAAGTTTATAACTATTTTTGGGGAGGGTACAGCCACCACCCAAGAAAAATCACCCTAGAAAAAAATTATCCCCCCAAAGAAAATTAAAGCCTGACCGCTTGTAAATTATAAAGGAGCTGCGTTCTTAAATCCTATATTTTTAGAGCTTGACCTAATGGAGAATGAAATAGAAATCTTGCCAGAAGATTGTGAAGCCCTAACCAGACTCTCAATTTTAAATGTTGCCAGTAACAAGATAAATGTCATACCAAGGAACTTGTTTTCAATGGTTTATACATTACCTACTCTATATCTCATTTTTATCTAGTCTTTGTAAATATTTGCTATATTATTGCCTGTGTTAGAAGCAAGGCTTCTCTATATTAAGTATGTATGCTTTTCTATATGTGTTTTCAGCTAGAATTTCTAGACTGAATCATGATCAATATTATACTTAAGAAGTAAAAACCTTCTTTATACATATGTACATATATTTGCAGCTGGAATACACTATAATTGTTGATTATTATTGCTTGTAAATAGAAGTCTTTGTCCTATCAAGGCAGCCATTAAACTATATTCGTCCCTAGTATCATGGACAGACTTTTTAAATTTTTAGTATGATCATTGAACAATGACCAGTAAACTTACAAACGAATTGACAATTATGCAGCTGCGAGAAATCTTGTGGCCGGACGGGATTATAGGGTTGTGACTTTACCAAAACAAGAACAAATTGATTTAGAGGCTTCAGTGCAGGGCAGCTTTCCAACACATTAACCTCCTTAAATCTGACGTCGAATAGCATAAAGCTGCTTCCTAACCATGTGTGTCAGCTGGCTCAACTAGGAATTTATACATTGATTTACCAAGACATAGTGTTATTATCTGAATAAAATCCATAAAGTATTTACAATGGGTGCCTATTCATATCTCATGTAAGTTTTACAGGAATCAGACCCCCTTAACAACAAATTAATGGACAGGACAGACATCATTAAAATCAAGATGACAATTTTATTGATCTGATCATCAGACATATTTTCAATTCAGCCGTCTAATTTTAAAACTAGCCGGGGAAAAAATCAATTTTAGCACAGAAATTTACTGTCCGTCAGTTCTTTACCAACAGATCAACAGACCTAGACAAAAATAGTATTCTGGATGCTCATTGGTATGGGAATTAAATCTGCAATATATCTTGAATATTAGCTGAGAAAATCTTTTCTTCAATTAACTATTTCTACAGATAGACGGACGGACATGCGTGTATTTATCTTTTTTTATAACTGATAAATCAAATATAAATTGTAAACAGTATCCTTTCATATTGATGAGAACGAACTTACCCAGCTTCCGCCCTCTCTGGGAAACCTAAGCAAACTAAAGATATTGACAGCTACCAACAACAAGATTAAGTTTCTACCCGGCAGCTCTGCGGCTTTGAGGTAAATCACCATTATAAAACCTTGGGATGTGGAGGACATTTAATAATAAAGTAGATTATATTTCTTTTATTTGTGGAAGATAAAGAATTAGACAGTTAAAAAGATTACCCAAAAAAATTTAAATTTTTTTTTTTTGCTAGATCGGGAGAACATCTTATTAAGCTTAATTTAGAGTTTTACCTATACCCTTTCAAAATATAAATATTAATTCTTTCAGACTTGAAAAACTAGATATTTCCAACAATCCGTGGGATGAAAGTCAGGCCAGGGTTGTTAGTAATAAGCTGACCGGTGTTTCCAACCTTCTAGAGCTTTCTGCTTGCCAGGTCATTATTTTTGCATTTCATAGTTTTTTGCTTTATTGATTTTAAAAACTATTTAAAACTAAGACCATTAAGTTAATTTCGTAGTTTTATGGAGACACAGTTAACCATTTTCAAATACAAAGGCATTATTTTAAAATAAACCAAACTTTTTCATTACACTTTAAAGATGTTACAACATATTAGATATAAAAGATCTCTGAGATGGTGATCAGAATTATGTTTCAGGTTATCACACATAAAATCAAATATGAACCGGAAGATATGTTTCCACAGCTGTTGAGATACCTTGGTATTTATTTTCTTATCATTGATTAGGTGCTAAGTTAGCCATTATACCATAAGATGTTGACTTATGACTTAGACATTTTTGTTGCAAAAGTTCTTATTTTTATTACCCCAATTTCAATGATTTTATAAATACAACCCGATTTTGATTGAATTTATCTCATAACTCAGTGCGTATAAACTGAACTACGCCTTGTAAACTTATTTCTGTTTTTTTTTAGCTCTAAAAATTTAAATGTTGTCATCCTTGTTTATTTTAGAATCTGTGATGTTTTGTCCTTGCAAGAAACCAATTTGGAATAATGTAGCCAGGGCAATGGTTAAACTTCAATTAGCTAGGTAAATTATTCATTCCCATCTCCTTGTTAATGTGTTGTAAAAATGCTGAATGCTGATAACCCCTGTGATTCTATAGAGAACAATGAACAATAAGTTAATCCTGTTTTTTTTTTCAATTGGCGGTAATTTTTTCTAAGGGCGATATATCTTAAGGAGGGCATGGTATGCTCCCAAAAAATAGTTATAAACCTTTCACGGACCCATAAGAAGTATCACTGTAAAAAAAATCATAACAGTGGAGCGGTTAGCGAGAACTTATGATCTGTTACTCTTATAGCAGAATTATCACTTCGTTTCTTATAAACAAAATTTTTATTATTTTTAGAATTTCAAGTTCTGTTTCGTGTAATGGACTGAAAGAAATCAACATGGATGCTTTTCTCTGCTCATCCAAATGTTTAAAAACTTTTGTTAACAATCCTTTTGCTTTTTAAACAAGTTTTAATAACGCACTTAATACTCATTCGAATAAATTCGAAAAAAATTGAATGAATACCACTTGTTCCTTACTGTATTTGTACCTAATTTTATTACTTTCAAACATGATTTTTAAATCCAGTAAAACAATTTGTGATTTATGAACATTGAATATGTATTGGTGATTTTTATGCTTTTGCGTCTATGAAAATATTGTTCTTGTTTTATTGTATTGAAGCTTAGTTTTGACTATTATGACTAATTAAAATTGAAAATATTTCAGATCAAAATGATAGACCATTCTTTAGAATTAGTTAAAGTAACAAAGGTAGAATGATTTATGCTTCTTTAGATGAAATTCTATTTGGGAAACCTTAGTTCTAAAAAAAGATCTTTATCTTGCAGGGTTCCATGAACTCCACCCACATAGTTTTAACCTAACCTAAATTAATATTGATTTTTTCTTTTTCTGGATAAGTGAATTTTTTCTCAAAAAGCTAAGTTTTCCGCATCTTAATACTGACGGACATTTTGAATTAAAAAGTACCTAGAAAAGATAAATACCTGATTTTTGTTTAGATGAATTTAAATAAGCTGGAGATAGTTCTGGTTGCAACCTTGCCTGTTCTTTATCCTGCTTCATTCTTTAAATCTGTTCTTAAGGTATAATAACGCTTTATTTGCTATTTTTCTGTTGCTGTATGTCTAAGTAAGTTATCATAAAAGGGTTGTAGGTACGTCACAAGTTGCAGAAAATTTGAAAAATTTCAATACCTGAATAAGCAAACGCCTTGATTGTCTTTTCTGTAATGACGTACCTCATACCTAATCATAGAAAAGCTTCGCTTTTTAAAGTCAACCTTTTATAAACCTTTCTGTAAATATATTTTTTAATTTAGGGAAGTAACACAGCATATTTGGCAGTTGTAGATGGGAAAGCAGTTGGATGTGTGGTCTGGAGAGATGAGGTAACTTCAGGGATAGGCAAACATGACGAGAAATTAATTTTCCCCCAAATTCTTAACAAAAGTTTTAAGTTTATCTACTTTTTAAAAACCTACTAAGGTGTGTATAATATATTCTGCACGAGATTAATTTTTTTTCCTGCTTCAATTTTTTTATTTTTTCCCCTTCAAGTTTTTTTTCAGCAAGGAAGGGGATAAAATGGAAAAATATTTTCAGAACTCTTTATTTTAATCATATTGTTCCCCATCCCACATATTTTTTTAGTTTTTTTTACCAAAGAGGAGAGAAAAATGGAAAAAATGCTTTCAGTTCTCTTAATTTTTACATTTTTTCTCCCCAACCAAATATATTTTTTTTTACCTCCTCCCCCCTCTTAGAAGGGTCAATTTTGCAAAATATACACCCCTGAACCTACTATAACAAGATAAACATTGGGTAATTAATAGGAATAAGCAATAATTCGGTATTTGTACCCTGAATGAATTACGTTACTATTTCGAAATTAGCTTTCATCACCCTAGTTGATAAATTTTGGTAGAAGATTGTCGGTTGATTTAGTGGATTTACTGTACCATCCCTCTCTGAAAACTTTGCTAGACTTCACAAATTCAGATATTTTTAAAATTTTAACGCAATGCATTGCGAATTTAAAAATTTAAAAAACAACCTTTTAAAATATTTTTGTTTTTATATGAATCACTTTGGGCTGTACGTTTGTAAGAGTGGTCAGCCTTTTGTTACTTGTCTGTTGGTTCATCTGTATTGATTTTGGTTTATTTTAGGAGCAAACCTCACATCTGTTAGCTTTGGGAGTTTTTATTCTATACAGGTAAATATGTTTGTTGGTTGTGCGCAGCTACTTTAAAACTAGAGTATCACTGACTGCCCATTAAATAGATTACCTAACCTTTATCAATAAAAAAAGTTTAGGTAACCATCCTCACAATTGAATCATATTAAACTTCCCACCTATAGCTTACTTGCTCTTCAATAATATGATCAACCGAATATTAATGCTAATAATTTTAGAGTATCTTTGCTAATACTTCAAGATATTTAATTGTCTCAAAGGTGAATTAGGGAGTAAGAGGATCCGAAACGGTAAATTATTCTGTACTCAAAATGAGTTAAACATACTCTCTTATTTGTTTGGTAACATTTATCTAAACTTGTATAGTTGGTGACAATTATGAGTGTCCAAAATTTAAACAAAAAATTTAACTAATCTACTGAAGGAGTAATTTTGATTATCAGCAAAAGGGGTTAACATCAATTTATCGTACATTGTCCTATCCTTAAGACCCCTGCAATTTACTATATTTATTTAGAGTTTCAGGAATAGTACAATGCACCATAGATTATTAGTTTGAGACAAACTTCTATTTCTAAATTTTGTCTTAGTTCCTCGTAACTTTTGTACTAAGTTGATTTAACCATCATTATCAAAGGAGGGGTCATTGGAATTTTTATTACACTAGTCCCCAAAGTCTTTAATATAGTTTTCTTATTAGTTGGCTTAGGGCCTTTTATTGAAATTTTATTGGTTGGTTCATTAAGTTGAGTGTCCAAACGTTTTAACCAACTTTTCGGCCATTGTCTTATCCCTTTAGATCCCTGCTGTTATTTACCATCACAACTTAGTATTTAGTACCTAAGGAATTAAGTTTTGGTTTGTCTTCAAACTTATTGTCTAGTTGTTTAATAGAGTATTCTTTAACTAAATTAAAGTTTCAATTTTCCCTTTCACATTTAATTTGTTTTATATTCTTTTTTTTCTTTTCGTCTTCTTTAAAAAGGGGCTTCAGGAATCAAATACACTATCCCCATTTTGGTCAAGATAGTACTCCTGTAGCTCCTGAGCTGGATCTTTAAATGTGTAGCCGTTGGCGTGGCTGTAGCCGTGGCCGTAGTCATGGCTGTAGTTGTAGTTGTAGTCGTTGTCGTAGGCGTAGCTGTGGTTGTAGCTGTAGCTGTAGTCGTCGCCACAGTGCTGCTAATAAAACATGGATTTTAAAATGATTTTACAGCAATGCAATGCCGGCTATCCTAGAAATATGGATATCTAAAATCTTTTATGGCCCACCTAAAAATAAATTATTTTCATCAAAGAAATGAAATTATATTTTATACAAAATTACTATTTTAATAACACATTTTAAATGTTTGTAATATTTACATATTATTAAGGGCATGATCCAATGTAGTTGGTACTACGGCTGGTATGGCCTATATCGTGCCGGGGCACGGCACAGCACGACATTGCACGCCTGGCCAATTGCCCAGCACGGCTGGACAGACAGCCACTACACACAAGACAAAGGGAGAGTCCAATAAATTCAATATAAATAAAGAAATACATTCGATTACTAAAATTTAAAAAATGTAATCATATTCCAACCTTATCAATAATATTGCAGCAATAAATCCCCAAAAGAATTTAATTTAATTTAAGTATATTTATAGTTTTATCATATTAATTTCCTAAAAACTGTCTCTTTATGTAACACAGACAGCATACTTTATTAGTACGTGACGGTTCAATATTAACTAATCATTCCATGCCCGTACGTTATTTTATACATCATATAAATAAACTACATCCTAACTTTTATAATTTACTTTTATTTTATTATTTATAAAAACCACAATTAAAATATTTTTATGATAGTTTTAAAATAAAATATTCCATGCCCGTACAATTATTTTTAAATTCATTTAACAATTATAATTTACGTTTTCAATGGTTTTACGTTCAAATTATCAAAAGCAGCTGTCTTTGTGGCTTTAGCAACGCTTTAGCCACACCAACGGACTGTGGTCACTTTTAGCGTGGTTAACCACGCTACGATTACAACTACGCGTTGTCAATATGATTTAAAGATCGCATTTTTTTTTGTGGCCACGATTACGCGTGGTTAATATGATTTAAAGATCGCTATTAGGTTGGTGGCTGTAACTCTGACCACGACTACGGCAACGGCTACGCTTTTAAAGATCCAGCTCTGGTGCATATCCTGAAAATTTTACTTCTTTTCCACCAATTTATATTTAGTTAATAATTAATCTCTTAGTATATATTATTTTATTTTGTATGAGACTAAACATCATAATGTAAACTCTAAATTGTCGATAGATAGCAGCAATTTAGATTATTTTATGTGCTATCTCCTAAGCTAGGGGGTACCTGGCAGCACCAAATAAACATTATTATTATTATTAAATGTTCTTAATCATGAATTGTTATGGGCTGTCCGTACACCTGTAATCAGGCGGTCCATGTAGCCTTAGGGAAAATCATACCCAGTTAATTGTTTGCAATCTAAGATATGCCCCGACATTTTTTGTGAAGATTCTCCTGTCCAGATTACCTGTTAATTTCGAGATTAAATCAACTATAATTGGATTTATATACAATTGTTGCAGATCGTCGTTTAAAATGTTTTGTGAAAATTCACCTTAACTATAAAATTCTCTTTTTGTTAGGTATATTAGTAGCAACGCAGTTCTCTCTAAATCTCTATAATAATGTGTAAAGTATACAGAACACAGATTAATCAATTTATAAACTTATTAATGAAGGTTTCCTTGGAATTCCAACCACACGATATTGCCACCTATTAACCTAGCCTTTCCGGGGGCAAAAATGGTACAAAAGCATATTCATTCAGAAAAGTAGTGGGGACATTGGAATGTAAATTGTACTCGTACCAAAAGTTTTCTAACAACTTTATTTTAGTTGTTTGCTTAAAAACTTCGGGCACTTTGATTAAATTTTGATTGTCTGGTGTTCTATAAGTAGTGTCTAAACTTTTCAACCAATAATTTTAATCTACCTAGTGGGCAATTTTGTGTGTCATCATTTGGGATGATTATCAAATATTTATGGTCTTAAACCATTAAGATCAATGCAAATATCTATTACTCTAAACTTAACTTATCCAATGACAGTTTTGAGAAATGGTTGTAATTTAAAGTTTATAATAGCAATTCATGCAGAGTTTAATTATAATATAATATTGCTTTACATGTAGCTACAGTTAGAATTAATATAGAGTAAAGTAGGGAGTCTTCAATTTTGCGTACTATTTTTCTATATAGACGCCACGAATTTGCTCTGCTCTACTTCATCTATCTGTTAGAAATTATATTCTTTATTTTAGACCCCATGGAATTGGTTCGATCTTCTAAGTCCACTAATTTGTAATTGTAACTTGTATTTTAGACTCCACAGAATTTTTCCATCAATAGTAACTAAAATTAATTACCTATTTTAGACGCCGTGGGATAGGATCTGCCCTACTCAACCTATTTGTCAAACAATGTAAATCCAAAGTAAGTTTGTCCTTATATATGTTGTACAATACATATTTAAACAATCATATTTATGGAGACTTTAGTTAGAAAGGTGACATTTGATTGTAAGTTATGCTGGTATCCAAAGTTTTATTACACGTTTTCATCTTCGTTGCCCTTAAGTTTGTGTAGACTTTCTTTATGATTATACCAGCATTGTTATAACTTTTCAACTACCTAATTATTTTTATCTACTTATCTCTAGGGTAACTTTATTTATAATCAGAGATTGTTAATCAATTTCATAAATTGTCTTTTTTAACAAGGCAATCCTATGTTTATAAGCAGCTGAAATGTTTTTATTTGAGTTAAATAAAATCTCGAAAACAACTATACCGATTAATTTAGTTCTAAATACACTAATAAACTTTTTCATAGCAAGTTTTAGGCTCTTCCCTTCATACTTCATTATTTTTTTAAGGAAATCTACCTTCACGTTAGCGCTCAGAATATTGATTCTATTTTGTTCTACCAACACTTTGGATTCTCTGCAGTTTGCAGGGTTCCTAATTATTACAGGTTTGTCATACACAGATAAAAAGTTAGTACAGATAGATAGATTTCAATCAAAGGGGACTATGCAAGAAAGAGAGCAGGGGATTTTAAGCAGTATTTTTTGGTTAATATACTAGGTTTGTGTTAGATTTAGTTATATCATCCAAAAAAAATAAGTTTCGCCATGATAGTATATAAAAAAGAAACTTAAAGGGCGAATATAGGTTGAATATAATATGGGCTCAAAAAAAACGTGCAATTCCATAGATTATAAGTAACTTTAAGATATTGACATATCCAAATGTATAAGTCTGTTATAGCTTAAAACCTGAACATTCTCAGGATAAATTTATGTAATAAGTGTGGTTCCCTAAGAACTCCAAACACCCTAGCATCACACAAGGCTTCGGTTTAAGGTTGAATTAAAAAGATTTCGTTAAATGATAGTCGTAATAAAAGTGGAAACCAGTTATCAATCTATTTTTTTGTATTGTGGATTGTTTCTTCCTTGACAATATTCCCCAACAAAGTGTAAAGTATATGAATTTTATTTTTAAAAAAAAACCTTTGCAGGAGAAATTTTATTTCATGTAAGTATGAAAATTATATGGTAATTGTTATAATTAATTTAAAGAGGACAAAAATAATAGGTGAATAGTGTTTTTTTCTTATATTTTTTTCTGGAGAAAATCTGGCGATCGGTGCGTTTGTGTGTGTGTGTTGAAAAATGCGTACTAGGGTAATTATATCATCAAGAATTAATAATTGATCTTTATACAGAAAAAAAACTTTAAAACGTATTATTTACCCTAGTAATTACTCCGGACGCAAATTGACGCAAATTATTTTATGCTTTTTAAAAAATCAATAAAATAGTATATAATATAAAAAAAATAAACACTTTAATTATCAATTAAGATGCATGCCAATGTAATAATCAATTAAACTTAAGAAAACTAGTCAAAAAAAGTCTTGTAAAGGGGTAAAATAAACGATTTTGTTGACTTTCTCATTTATCATATGTTGAAGTAAAAGCAAAAATTGCAAAATCTACTAAAGGATTTTTTTGATTTTTTAAATTTAACATAGATATTTTAAAAGTATGTAATGGCACCTTTCATATAAGCTCATATCATATTGAAACTATATTCGCCCTTTAATTATGAAAAAGCTTTTTTTAAAGAAATATCATCAAAATTTTGTTCTAACTGCTGTGTCATGTGCTTTGACACAAAAGTATATTTAGAAAAAGGGGTGGTAACTTGTTATAAAGTAAATAGATTGATTAATGCACTTTTTCATTTTACAGCACTTGATGATGTTTTGCCATGTTATTTTATTTTGTCGTTTTTATCCAACAAAAAACTTAAAAATACTCTTTAATTTTCAGAGGCCTAGAAGAGAACACAGCAATAAAGATGTTAAAAATGATATCTTGAGACCTTAACTTTAGTTATATATACATACATTAGCTTTTAATTTGTTTTTAGTAATGTAATATTTAGTTTATTTATATGTTATTTTTTAATTAGAATCTTGAATTACACGAACACGATTTTTTTAGATTTAATTTAAACTAATTTTAAGATTGAAACACTTTTTCGTCGCTTTTTTATGAAAATTAATATCTTTAGCACGGTCTTCCGTTAAATATCCAGTTTGTAACAGATTTTTTTTGACGAACAAAATTTTTAATATGTAAAGCTGTAAAAATATTTTTTTGTTGGAATTGGAGTACAGTCTCCCCTCCCCCCAAACTAAATCCAATCAAATAGATAATAACCTTTCAATTGTTTTAACCCTATTCGGTTTTAGGGGTAGGAGTTTCAGTGACCAATAACATAAGGAATGGTAGATTTTTACCCTAATATTCATTCAGTAGCAACTAATTTAGAGAAAATTATGTTAGTGTGAATGAAAAAAAAATAGTTTTCATTGGTAGCACAGCTACTTCAAAACTTCAGTGTGTCGGTTTATCTACTATTTCTCTTTATGTATGATTTTTTCCCTTGCTGCACTTCGTATTGATGTAAACTTTAGATATTTAATAGTAGATTACTGTTTACTAATGCATCCTTTATGTATAATCGCTTGAACCAATAAGGGGACAAAAAACTTAATTTATCCTAAATAAGCCTGAAACAGCGTGTTCTCTAAATTTTTTTGTCCACTTTTGGTTGAAATGATTGCCAGCTATTTTTTTCTCTGAATTGACTATTGGTGTTGCAAGTATACCATTTGCTTGCACGCATTTTATGTCAAGAAGGAACAGCTGGGAGTTTTTTGCATGACATGGAGATTTCAATTATTTTTTTTGCATTATTTCTATGTTTTACCCTTGTTGCAATCAAATCTTTTCATATATTATTTTTGTGTACCTACAACCTACTTGTAGAACTTAATATTCGTCTTATTTAAAATAGTTTAAGAGTAAATAACACTGTACCTAAAAAGTAACTAAAAACGCTTTTGTATTATTACTATTTGTTTATTAATATATTAGTGTATTGATATATATTATGGATTTTTAGAGAAATTTTGTTTTGTCCTAAATGATTTCTAGAAGCCACTTTCGTGAGGTTTAAAATGATACATTTTCATCGTATTTTAAACCATTATCATTTTAGAAAAGGTTTACATATTCATTTGTTAGCAAAAAGTTATAAACTTGTTTTAAATAAATTTGAAGGAGTAAAATGGGTTACTTTGGAGAAAGTTTAACCATACTACGGTCGAAGAAAATCCTTTCTCGTATTCATTCGAATCCGGTGGATAGGAACCGGTTCTCATCCATACGGAAAAAAACTATGTCTAGCATCGAATTATATCCAGCTTTCTACGAATATAAAAATGTACAATCATGAGATTAAAACCAGTTTATTTAGCCCGTGCCTTCGGCACCTCGGGGCTAAAAAACTGGTTTTAATCTTATAATTGTACATTCTATATCCGCGGAAAGCTGTTTATAATACGATGCGAGAAATAACTATTTTGGAATTCGATTTTAGGAGAAATTAATTTTATATATTGAAAAGCAGACCAAAATCATTATTTATTCGCGACTAATATACCTAGGTATTTCTAATCTTATTTTGAGGATTTTTAAACATATAAAATTTGTTTTTTATTTTTTATATTTACAACTACTTAATAAATATTTCATGTTAATTTTATTACTTTTTTTGTAACACAATGTACCTGTTTTTTAATTTTACTGTATTATACTTATATTTTGTCAATCTTAGATTAATAAATATTCTTTTAACATAAGTAAAACATAACTTTATCCTATTATTGAAGTAACAGGATGTCGAACTGTGTGTTTATAGCTTAAGGTATCGCTGTACTACTGAACAGAGGTGGATTCTTAAAAAAATTGCCCCACTAATCGCTTAGTGGGGCAAAATTGTTTTCGTGATAAATCCCCCAAAATCGCATAAAAAATCTACAAAAATTAAATAACATCTTTTGTTCATAATCCCTTTATGATTTTGTTTAATTTTTGTAGATTTTTAATGTGATTTTGGTGGATTTTTCACGTAAACAATTTTGCCCCACTAAGCGATTAGTGGGGCAAATTTTTTTAAGAATCCACCTCTGATATAATTCTCCTTTACAGTGAATTTTCTTATTGATCCTAAGTAAACCCACCATCTAAAGCTAGATCACTACTGAAAAAAAAACCATCTTGATTTCCCCCTCCCCTTCCATAGTGCCACTATAGGGGTCTCCACTAGTATACATATTAAAAGAAATTTTATTACCGTTACTTGCCAGGGATCTATTGAAAGGGATAAGACCATTTCCGATATTAAAGTCCCCAAAGAATAAGAAAAAGTTATCATAAAACTTTGGGAACTAGAGTAATAAACAGACCAATGTCCCCTGACAACTAGCATAGTTGAATTTCTTTACCACACCCTTATTAATTTCTTTCTCCAATCAATATAGTAAAAATAAAGAATATTTCCTTTTTTAAATTTTTAAAAATATACACCTCTGATAGTGTTTTTAACATCTTCATATATGACAAGGTTTATGTCCACAAATATAAGATGCTAAAATCGCCTTAATTGGTTAATAACATTTAAATTTCAAAATAATTTATTTTGGTATTTTATAATTAATTTAAAACACTTCAATGATGATAATTTTTGTTAATATTACTTCTCTTCTTTCATGGCACTCTAAGAAATTTTTAAATATTACAATCTTTATTTCTTAAAAAATAGGGACAAGATCATTTTTGTAAACTCCTAATTCAAGTATTGGAATATAATACTTTTACCCAAACAATGAGAGAACGTGTTAATAAAACTTAAGGCTCCGCTCTAGTAAAGGTTAAACTCCATTGTTCCATCCTCGGATCCCCTTTTCTGTCTTGAATGTTCAAAACTTTTTTTAAAGCGAAGCTTTTCTATAATTAGGGTCGGTCCGTCACACACGGATAGCTTTTCCCCGTTAATTTAGGCATGTTAGAATTTTCCTATCGATTTCAAACTTTGCATGATGATTCCTTCAATCAGTAGTTAGGTACGATTTAGAAAGCGTAGCAACTCTATAATCATTGCAAAAATGTCCGTACGTCCCCTTTAAACATGTGGATTTTTTACTTTTTTAACAACAAATTTTTTGTGATCTAATCATCCGATTGATATGATTTTTGGTATGTTGATTCCTGGGACAACAAAGTATAATGTTATAAGCGAAGCAACTCTATTATCAAGTCCTAAAAATGTAAGTATGTCCATAAACATTATCCTGTATTAAGCAGTTTTTCAACAAATTTGCTTACAATTTTGCTTCGACTCTTATACATTTATATTCTGATTATTTAGTTCTGACACTATACAAGTGTTAATGTCCGTTTGTCCTTTTATAGATTTTGATTATTGGTTTTAAAAAGTTTGGATACCCCTTTTTCGGAACCAACCTAATAAAATTTAACATAGGCACCCAAAGTTTTGAGCCTATTACCAGGTCATAAAACTTTGGGTACCAGTGTAATTTATAATCCACTGATGATAAAATAAATTTGTAATATTTTTCCTTATTGATATTGATTCTGGAATTGCTTCGCCACAGTACTGCATATCCCTAAATACAAACAACTTAATGTAAAGTTCAATAAATTAGACAAAGAATTTAATGTATTACAATATGATTTTCCACTACGGCTTAAAAACCGATTAATATCCGCTGGATTAGACACGGTTCTATGCCATACTGAAAACTTATATATTGTATCATATCATATCCAGTTTTCTACGAATATTAAAATAAAATTCATAATTTTAAGACCAGTTTTGTTAACACGAGCATTTGGCCCCTCTGGGCTAACAAAACTGGTTTTAATCATATAATTTTTCTTTCAATATCTGCGGTAAGCTATCTATAATATAGTGTGCCAAATAACTAGAGTAAAAATGCAATGGCAAAACAGAACACCTAATATAGACGTCCTTAAATTTATAGACTTAATTATAGAGGTGATAGACATGATATTAAATTGTTAAAGGATTCCCCATTAAAAAAATGATTTAATAGTATAATTTGAAAAAGTAAAATTGCTGTCAAAATTAGCTTAAGAATGGTCACTTTAATATAAACCTATGTACTCTTACAGATGTTTTCCTTACTCTTTATTAAAACATTATACAAGATTTAAATTTGATTAGGGCGCCTCTAGCTTTTTTAGATTATCGACCAGACCTTCCAATCCAAAGACACTGGACCCGTCTGCCTTAGCCATCAGAGTCATGACCCTAATTATAGAAAATCCTTGCTTTCGGATATAATATTTACCTAATAATGAGTAGAACACGGTTAAGAATATCTGAATTAAGTTTAAGGTTCAGCATTTCATCCTCTGGCATAATTTTCCAGCCGGAACGGCCCAGTCGGCTCTTCTTCACTAGAAACTTTACCTGGAATTAAAAGTATTTATATTTTTATATAAAGGTAATAGGATGTGTGTTTGCCTGTCTTCTTAAAGGTCCAGGAAAGGTTTATACCTATTTTTGGGATGAGTATCTTCACCCTCCTGGTAGAAATCGTCCTAAACAACTCATTTGTTCTTTTAAAACCAAAAGCATTTTTTCTAGTTTCGTAGCTGCTAGTTACAAATAAATTATTTACAGGTTTGGTCTAAAATAAAGCTAGGCTAAATTTGCAAATTTTATAAACTATAGTAATAAAGGTGGTTGCGTATTTGACAGTCATGTGTTTAAGTTATACTTTTTAGTGATAACAAATTCTTCTAATTACACAAGCTCTTTTCTTAAAAATAATTCCAGACCACTCAGTTCTATTTCTGTTTTGATAAAAGCTTGGGGGTCAATCCTACTATGGAGGAAAGCCTATAAATGGCTAGGGGGCGAATCCTCTAATTTTAAGTATGAAATTAATTGGTTAATACCTCTTTTCCTAAAGTCTCTTCATCTTTGGATAAACTGGCGGGTGTAGCAGCTGGTATTAATTGTTCAGATTCTACTACAGATGGCGTTGGAGTCTCTGTTGGTTGCGTCTCTGGCCTTCTAAACAAACAAAATTATTTAGTTTAAATTTCTACCAGAGATGGCGTTTCTAAATAGTAAATATACAATTTTAGTATCATTTTACTAATGATGCATGCAGTTATTAACCAATAATAATGTAGGGGTGGGGGTTATGCGTTTGCTCTTACGAAGGCGCAACCAATCACATTAAAAAGGAAAGATAAAGGTTGTGTAATCAAAAGGTTGTTTGTAAATTGCTACTTAATCAATTACTTTGTGTAATAACTTCAACAAGTCCTATTTTTTGGATACAATGTTATGAAAATTATGATATATTCTAGCGTACAGAAAGTGAGCGGTGAATACAACGGACGGGTTTACTAATGTTTAAGTTGTAGAGAAGCTTCGCTACAACCCAAATAACTCAGGATAGCTTTATAAACTTTTATTTGTAGGCAAACAAAACAATAATGAATTGAATATTGACATTAGCAATTGGTTAGGTTGGGTCAAAATATATTATGTATTTGGGGGAAGGAATTATTATTTATTTGTGTTTTAAATAAGTGATCATGAATGACAAGTATATAATTATTCTAATGAATACTAGGTATAAGTAAGGCTTTATTTTTAGAAAAGTAGTATTCATTTTACGAAAAAGGCGTTTTTGAGATAGGCGTTTTCTGAGATGGGTGTTTTTTTAGATGGTTTTGAGGCGGTTTTTGGGATGACCCTTAAATAAGCACCATGAATCAAAACAAAATATTAACATGTACATTATTATTCAAGGGAGCATAGCTTTTCTATATGTTGGTCTGTCCTCTACAAAATATTCATATAATTATGTTAAAATTTTTACCTTTTTCTTAATCTGTTAGATGTGAGCTTAAATGATGAGGTTCTGTGGATTGATTTGGTTCTTATTAATGGAACCTTAACAAAAGAATCAAATTAATAAACCGTTGCGCATACTCCGTAGTTTGATATGTAATGGTGGAATATAAAGATTTATATAGTGCCTGTAAAAAATGACGTCATACTGACCTACCATTGGTCAATTAAAATGTATACTGTCCTACCATATTGGTTATTTAGTCTGTGAATTGGCCTTTCATTGATCATTTGTATTGTATGACGCTATTTTTTGTAGGCACTATAAACAGCTTCTTCGAATATCGATCAAACAAGAAGCTCTAAATTGGCGCAAAATATTGCCATGCATAGTTAAAAACCTTCCCTAGACCTATAAGAAGCTACACATATCGGTTTAGCGGTTAGCGAAATTCTTTGCTACAGACAAAAAAAGCTTACTACTCTATATAAAAGGAAAGGATAAATGGAATACATTAAAAATCTAATTAAAACGAACTTCCAATTATAGTTTAAAATGTATAGATAATCCAAAATTTGACGTAATTCAAAGTTTTCCATACGTGGCAATTAAACCACTGTTCTGTACAAAGGGGTAAAGATAGGACTAAAATGTGGTTTATCAATTAAATTAATTTGTTAATGCAACGTATAATAATTAAAGCGAGGGATATAAGCCATATTTTGTTAACTTTCGTGTAATTTTGAAATTTGTTAACTTGCCGCGACTCTCATGATGATTATTAATGTCAAATTTGAGCACATTTTTTTTAACCTTTGCTGTCAATTATTAATGATTTTTATGCATTTTATTTCACTCAATTTTTAAAAATAAATCTTATAAATTGGGTTATTTTGTACATTAGAAATTTGAGTCAAATAATTATTTTTCTGCGCATTCTTTTGAATGTACGTATTATGAGAGCATAATAGACAATAATCTATTTTTACTCCTAATTATGAAAATAATAAAGAAAATTCCACGTTTTTAGATTATTATAAAAATAGATTAATTACCCTAGATGGTTAATTTGACTTAAAATTTTGTCTATAATTAAATAGATGAATTGATATAATTACTGTCCTTTCATGCAAAATGTTCATTTTAAAACAATGATAGTTGGATAATTCCAACATCATGTTCCTATTGGTTCGCTATTTATTAACTGATTCAAAACTTATTATAAACCCACTGGATTAGAACCGGTTCGTAGACAACAATCATATATTGTATAATTATAGACAATATTATTCTGTTATTTATATCAAATGCTTTGTTAAGTTCAAACTAACAGTAAGTTAGTTTGAAATATGAACCAAAATCATCCTATGGTAAAATGTAAATTATCTAATGTTGATAGAATAACAGTAAACAAGTCTAACATGGAGGCTCTCATTTTAATGCTTATTTGCTAAATCTGTCAAAATTATTTGCTGTTATCATAAAAACATTAGATTATTAGTATAGCTCAATAATATGATAACTGATGAGTTCTCTATGTTAGGGAATCTTCACATAGATCATAGGATGGTTTTTAGATATCTAATTTTTAAATCTAAGATTTTGGATGATTAGGCTATTTCCCATCTTAGCCTACCCCTCGGAAATAAGATACCCTAGATGTTAGGGGTGCAACCGAAGCATGGAAAAATAGTAATAATTAACGTAATTAACATAATTCCGATGAGAGGTTTCAATGATTTAATTACGTCAACTATTTAGCTCTTATAAAAAGTCATGGTTGATATAACATCGACATACAATTATTTAAAATACATCATATACTTTTATTTATATCTACTATATGATCCTAGATAAAAATAGTCGTGGCTGATATATTATCGACACAATAATATTTAAATGATACAGTGTGATCACATGTTGACAAAATAACTACAAATTTTTTAACGGGTTGTATTATCGATATTTTAATTTAGATGACCTTCAAATAGTTGATAATAAAATAAAATGTCATCATTATCTTTGATGAGTCATTCACCTTTCGGAGTGAAGCTACACTCAACAATTCTTTGAATCTAGAAGAAATCCTAACGAGTGTGCACAAAAAGAAAATCTTTAGAAATTAAAATAGCGCAGTTTGTGTTAATAGCAGAACAATGTTATGCATACCATTAGAACCGCCATGGCTAATATAGAGATATTGAAATGACAGTTTGATCACATTTTGAAAAAATAACTACACTTTTTTATTTTATTGATAATTTAATTTTGATGACCTTCAAATAGTTGATAATAAAATGTCATCATTATCTTTGATGAGTCAATAACCTTTAGGATTGAAGCTACTCTACAATTATTTTAACCTTGTCAATTCTAAAAGCATGATGTCCAAATACAATGACATGAAGTAACCATGACTGACATGTTATCAACATGCTGTTATAAAGGTATTTTACGTCGACATTAGCTGAAATATTCAATTTAATGATACAAGCTGGAATTACTTATACCTAACTATAGAGGTATACCTACCCTTACAAAAGTGTGCTTACTTTAAAAAGACATAGGTACACCTAACTTTATGACATTTTTCAAAAATTTTCTATAAGACACTAAAATGAACTATATGAAGATGTCATCCTTGTTTCACGTGATGCAATATTGATATGAAAAAAGATAAAATTAATGCAATTATGGCATTTTTAAAAATTCAATGACATTTTTCGGCTATCATGCAATGGAGATTTGAAATACTTAGGAATGCGATAAGTCAATAACTTTTTCTGATAACTTTCTTATTTAATGATAGTAATTTGAACAAGTTTGATTCTGTTAATTGGCTTATAACAGTAAAGTACAACACAGGAAAAGTATTAATTTTTATAAATAATTTTCCCGCGTGGCTTTAAGTCCGGATATTTCCGGTGAATTAGAACCGGTTCTGAGTGATACTGAAAGACAAACTAGACATCCTGTTTCATTTTCCACGGTTATCTATTAATAAATCAGAAATTGAGCCTATGATTTTTCATCTTTTTTTATATCTATAGTGACAAAAACTCTAAATTCGAAAATTTGTTCGAAAGCTTATTAAATTTAGAAAATTGGGGAAAGTATTATTAACCTCTAAAAATATCCTATAAACATAAAAACAGTATGAAATTGAAAAAATATAAAAATTTGAATTTTTCTGATAAAGTTGTCAGAATGAGATTGAAAATTTGAAAGGTGACTGTCAAACTTATCTTTATTACATTTGAAATATGTACTCTGAATATGTACTCTGAATAACGTTTTACAGGAGCATAGCTACTCTATAGCTTCATCTAATAATCTTTAATATCAATAATCCTAAGCAGAACGATCCCCCCCCCCCCCCTTTAAAAAATATCTCTTAAAAATATGTATTTTTTTATTTTTTGAAACAAAACTCTTCATTTGCAGGTCCTGCGGTGTTACCCTAAAAAAATTCTTTTCTTGCTTTGAATTTTTTTAAAATTCAAAAAACGTTGGTATGGAAAAAAATTTTAATTTAAAAATGTAGGAAAAATATACCTATGGAAAAAAAACATTAAAGGAATACAAAAAAAACTTTAAAAAACTAAAACTTATTTCCTGAACCTGTAGAGAAAAAGCCATTTTTTATTGCATTTAGTAATAATAAGTTTTGTCCGAATAAGTTAACATAGGTTTCGTGATGGCTAATTCAATTGAATTGTCAATATACGTAATTATGTCAATAAGCCAAAGGGACGAAAAAGCGGACAGACTACAATTATAGAATGGCTGCAATGATAAAAACGCCACTTTTCCACAAAAAGTCTAACCTGTAATACCGGACTGGGTTCTGTATTGCTTATTTGTGTATTATTATTCAAATCTTCTTTGTTCTCAGCTGGTGTTTCTTCACTAGGTAGTGCTATTTCTACATTTACTGGTGGGGCTCTGGATAACAAGAATGATTATATTCAAATGCAGTGCAGTGATCACAAGATTTAATAATTGGATGATTCAAGAACAGTAGACTTCTGTACAGTAGATAATTGTTTGTCATATATGTATGTATATTAATCAATTTAAAAATTTTAAATTTCAGTGTATTATAAAACCTTCTACATGGGGTGACGTATGAACAAACTCCCCTAAATATAGAGTATTTGTGCTTCTTTATAAATTGCTAGCGGATACGCCCCTAGAAGCCTAGAAGGGACACGAAAAGTGAGAGGGTGAAAGTCAACCCCCCTTCATTTGAGATCTAAATATATGAGGAAAATGATTTTTTTTTTTGGGGGGGGGGAGTGGTCATTTTATTCGGAGGTTGGAGATAACTTCTCCAAAAATAACCTTTCCTGGAACTATGAAAAGCTTCAATGTAGAACCAAATAGAGATGCTTTGCTACAGACAAAAAAGCTTACTACTTTATATAGTAGGATAATATTTGTCAACACTTACTTTTCAATAGTAGCCTCTTTAATATCCTCAATTTTCTCCTCAACTATTTCAATCTTAACTGGTTCTTCAGTGTTCAGAACAGGTTTTTCTTTCAAAATCTTACTGGAACGTTTACGTAGCCGTGTTGGTCCAAAAGGAAGATTCTATAAAAAAAAGGATGACAACATCTATAAAAGCGAAGTTCAACATATCAGAAAACGCATTTATTATTTAACATTATCTAGAAGTCTAATCGAAAGTCTAACCAATCCATAAGATAAGGCTCTGAGAGAAAAAATCTATGTTTATTAGAATTAATTTTGTCGAATCTATAGTGCCAATAAAAGATAACGTCAAACAATACAAATGACCAATGGGAGGCCAATACACAGACTAAATTACCAATGGCAGGCCAGCATACATTTTAATTTACCAATTGTAGGCCTGTATTATGTAATCCTTTATAGGCACTATAAAAAGTTTCACTTTTGTCTCCTTTTACACTAGGGACGCAGCTGCTATGGGAAAAGGTAGGAGGTCGTCTTATTTCTGTCTTTAATTCCAATAAGATTTTACAAACAACTGGTGTTGTTCTTAAAGGATTTTATTAGATATCGCAGGTTTAAGGCTATTTTGTTTGTTATTTTTTAAAAATTTAACCTTATTTTCTTGCGTACTTTTGTTGAGAGATGATTCTATTTTCAATTTGTCAAATGTGTTCGTTATCTAGAATAGAAGAATATAAATAAACATGGATGACATCATCCATAAGTAGCGTAGCAAATTAAAAATCTTAGGTAGACAACGGGCATCCAGTTGCTTTTTCTTTATAAAAAAAATCATCAGTTTATCTTAACAATCAGCCGAGAAAATCATATATCTCTAATGAACTGACAGAAAGACAAAGTGAATTATAGAGTAGCTGTGCTACTAAAATTTGATAAGATTGAATTTTGCTATTGAGGGAAACTTTCATTTTTAAATCATTTTTTATTCTAAATTATAAAAATCAAATAAAACAAGAATAACAATGTCTAAAGTAGCAAATAAAAAAATTTAATGTCAAGAATAGCTAATGGGAA
Organism: Acartia tonsa; assembly: GCF_053477335.1. Lineage (NCBI taxonomy): Eukaryota > Metazoa > Arthropoda > Copepoda > Calanoida > Acartiidae > Acartia > Acartia tonsa. The sequence goes on along the minus strand of NC_137264.1, from coordinate 22,562,121 downwards.
GATGGAAAAATCTTCTACAAATTTAGAAATTTTTCTTTAACAGCAGTTGTAAAAATTTTTAAATTTACTACAATTTAACCAAAGCAAGGCGTTTGATGTGAAAATGAGAAAAAATTGAATATGTATTGTCCATAAACTCAAGAACAGTTAGAGTTATTTATCGCATAGCCGTATAGATGGTTTTTCGCGGATACTAAAATTTTGAGATTAAGACCAGTTATGTTAGCCCCTAAGGGCCGGAATCCCAGGCTAACAAACTTGTATTAATTTTATGATTTGTATTTTAATATTCGTAGAAAGCTTCTTATAATACGATGCTTTATATAATTTTTAAGTATGGCTGAGAACTGGTTTTGAACCACAGGATTTTAATCGGTTTCGAAGCCATACTGGAAATTAATATACAGTAGATAATAAATAAATCTTTTCTGAACTAATAAAGGCGCAATGCTAATGTAGCGGACAAACCTATATTTAAGAATGGCTACATTCCTCCAAATACTTATGCCTTTGTAAAATTTTTAGGTTTAATATGATTTGAATTTTGTATATCTATTGAATTAGTGATTCCTTCCCCCAAAACACTTAAAGGGAAGGAATCTTTTATTGTACTTAACCCGCCCAAAGAATCTAAATATTGTCATATTTATGTTATTGTTCCTTTCCCCTAAAATATATATCGAAAGTAGCTTATTCTTATCGCAAATAACCCAACCTAATTTTGTATGTATTAAATTCAGTATTGTTATAACTTTGTACCAAAACAGTTGTAAATAGAAATCTCTGTTGTTGTTGTGCATAGAAGCGAAGCTGCTCTACAATTGAAACCAAGAATGTCCGTCCGACATGTCTCTACGTCCATCACACAAGACTAACCTGAGATTGCTCCTGAAGTTTCTTCTTTTGGAGCAGAAGTGATGTTCTAAAAAATGAATAAAAATTGCTGGATTATTTGTTATTTTTATTTATATTGTAAGCATAGTAACCCTAAAAATACGATCAGCTGTTCGTTTGTAACTCAATAATTTACCTAAAACTTGAGGCTCTTTCAACCTTTGTGTCTCTTTTTATTCGTCTTTGTACAGGCTCATTTTCCATGTTAACTCTGAAATAAGGAAAACCAGTAATAACAAGGACAATTAATGATTATTAGTGGCTCTACTACAGACCCGATTGTGTTCTCCACTTAAGAGAAGCATAAAAGGTCCTATGAAAAATTAGGCTATTTAATTTTTGGATTTAAGACTCAGGATTGTTTTAGGCTATTTTTTGCCTTCCCTCCACTTTTTATGCAGAGTACCTAGATACTAGGGGCGTATCTAGTAATATTTTAAAAAGAACAAAAAACTGTTATACATAATTTAATAGTAAATGTGGTATATGACAAATATCTTTCCCTGTTTGATTACAGCATCAGGTCAGTAAAATAAGTATGATATCACTGCTGCAGTTTTCATATCCGCAATCGGACTTCGCCTCCCCCTTATCCCTCCCCCAACATTTTTTCATTTTTTTGTAAGATTGTAAGGATATGGTTAACTTCCCATCCCCCTCCCTTTCGCTCAAGTGCTCTTTAGTGCAAAATAAAGGATTAAATTATGAGACTAAAACTAAAGAGAGGATGTTATACTCTAGTTATATTTTTCAGCTCAGATTATTGGATATTGTGATGCCTTTTCTGGATACGATATAGCAACCACCACCCCCCCCCCCCCTCCCAACCCCTACGCCAAAAGAATATTTGTACTATCAGAAAAAAATTCAAAATATTTTTAATATTAAAAATAGATTACACAGCATTATCCCTCAAAGTTAATGTGGACCAAAAAACTCAATAGAGGGTTTAGAAGCACGTGGCTTGTTGTCATTATCTTATTATCGTTGTGTCGTTAATATGTTTACAGTGACCGATTTTATTTATACCAAATAGTCGACGGACTAATATCGTGCCATTACAAAACTGAATATCGTTTACATGTCAGCCACAATCATCTATATTAAATGATAATTAGTCGACATAAACCATTGTAGGTCTACTTGTATTTACACAGTGCATTAACTTAACAAAGAACTAATCACCAGGAAGGGAGGAGACATTGGGCTGTTTATTACACTAGTTTCAAAAGTTTTATAATAATGTTTTTTTTTATACTTTTTGACTTGACAACTTTGGGGACTTTAAATTAATTTTGATTGGTTGGTTCCTCAATTTGAGTGTCCAAACGTTACAACCACTAATTGTATATACAGAAGGGGCAATTTTGTGTATCATAAATGGAAATGTACATCCATTTATCGGCCATTGTCTTATCCCATTAGCTCCCTGGCTATTAACAATTTTGAAAATAAGAGGGGTGGGGATAGTCCGGAGGTCCATAAAGCTATAACAGGGATTTCACAGATTACAAACTTATGATTGCAACTCTAAAAATATCTTTGAAAATTTTAACTGTATAAAATAAACATTAATCCCATGCCTCCGATTTCTACTCTTTCATTGCCGTAGCAACTCGACAAGTCAGGAAAAATGGTTAATTCATGGAAAGAAAATGAAGTAGCGGTTTTCGTCATATTTTCACAGTAGCTTTTGATATGTTACTTTAGGTTAGGTTAGGTAAATTTTAATGATTGCCCCGCAGGTGCTAGAAATAGGAGAAAAGCTAATCTGAAAATACGAAGGAACCCACTACTTCGTTTTCATTTAATGATCTTAAAAGTTTGTCATTGGTAACTGTTACATAAACTACTTGCCAGTAAACGTTACAAGTCTTCAGAGAAATGCCGTTTATTCTCTTTTTTAGCTCTATCTACAAAAAATCTGCACAGTTTTTTAAAATTATCAGGGATCTAAAGGGATAAGAAAATGGCCGATAAATTGATGTACAACACATCTCTAATACACAAAATTACCCCTTCTGTAGATTACAATTGAAATGTTTGGACACTCAACTAAATCAACCAACCAATCAAAATGTAATAAAAGTCCCCATGGTTGTTAAGCCTACGAATAAGAAAACTTGGGAACAAGTGTAATAAACAGCCCAATGTCCCCTCCATCCCTAGAAATTACGCTATCAGATTTAGTCTGTCATTGTCGCACTACTTATGGATATAATTGCCCTTGTTTATCTTAATAGAAATCTCAATCATGAATGGACCTAGATTATCTAAGTATGTTTATGTTTATATCTATCTATTCGACTAATGTAGGGTATCCTCAAATATGTAATAATTTTTTATATTTGCCCTTTCAAAATAACATTTAAATCTCAATACTAACAATAACCTAATACTATTAAAACCGTTAAACAGATAAAAGAAGATGCTTCAATACCTATGAAAATTATAGTTACTCAAGCAAGAAGAAATTATATTAAAATATTATTTTGTGGATGGACACACTGTACATATTTAGAGTTTACTACAGCAAAAACAAATTATTATAAAATATCATTTTAAGTGGACACACTTTACATAAGCAAGAACTATTTATCCTAGAATATCATTTTGTGGACACACTATATATATTTAGAGTTTACTCAAGCAGGAACAAATTATCCTAAAGTATTATTTTGTGAACACACTGCACATATTTAGAGTTTAATAGAGCAAGAAATTTTTTTTTATAAAATATAATTTTTTGGACACACTTTACATAAGCAAGAACAATTTATCCTAGAATATTATTTTTGGACACACTGTACATATTTAGAGTTTATTCAAGCAGGAAAAAATTATCCTAAAATATTATTTTGTGGACACACTTCACATATTTAGAGTTTACTCAAGCAAGAACAAATTACCATAAAAGGAAACAATTTTGCTTTAGATACAGGTTAACACAAGCTATCTTTACTAAAACAAAATCACACTCTCTATTCATTTACAAAACTTGTAGCATTTAGTTGGCATACTTTTTTTCAATGAATTATGTTACAAGGTATTTGAACATTTTTTTTTGTTCTATATAGATATACCAGTCGCTTATTTCTAACGACTAGAAGAGACTGGGAAAATAGCTTAAAATCATCCAAAGACATTGTTAAATTTTCTTCATGCCTTAAAGTGACTGCAATAAGTTTAACGTACAACTTTGTTATATTGTATATTATTTAAAAGTCTGCTTGTGACGCATGTTACTTAGTATAAAAGCTTCAAGTATCATTGAACATACTCAATACAACCTTTTACAACAAAATCATGCGTTTCTGCCTGTTTTTTCTGGTGCAGCTACCCAGTGTTTGTCCATCGTCCTAACTAAGTAACTTACATAATTTTAAGAGTTCAAAATATTGAAAATAAGTATTGCTTAGAATTTACTAAAAGGTCGTTTTAGCTTATCTATTGACTATACCAGATACCTGCTTATTATTGATGTGTTTTAGTTTATTTTCTATTAATATCTAATTGACATAGCTTTCATGATTATAGTACGAATTTTTAAAAAAATTAGTTTGACTCTATGACAAATTACAGGGATCTAAAGGGATAGGACAATGACCGATAAATTGATGTAGATAACAATGTTAATAAACACAATTACCCCTTTATATAGATTATAAAATTAGTGGTTGAAACGTTTGGACACTCAACTTAATAAAGTAACCAATAAAAGTTTTTAAGCCTACAAATAAGAAAAGTCATTATAAAACTTTGGGGACTACTGCCCATGGTTTCTCTCTGCGTAAATTAGCTACTTATTGGTACAATAGTTTTGAAAATCTATCAATAAAGAAGTAGTGTTAGGTACCTTATATACAACTTCTTTGTTCCAATATATCTCGGAAATAGCAGTGTCTAATCGAACCTTAAAATTTATTATATTTTCTAGTAATTCAATTCAATCAATTGATTTAGTTACTTAGGAGGTTGTTCAACTTTGATACACAATTAAAAACGCTTACACCATTCATGAATTTTGACGCGAATCAACAAAAATGATGAATTATATGAAGCAAAGCTTTCCAGCCGTTCGTTCTTATAAAACATTATTTACTTGAATGACTGAAGTATAAGAAATAAAAATCACATTAATAACTTAACTTAAGTATTGGAATGGTTTTAGGTTATTTTCTGTCCCTCCCTCAACCTTCAAATATAAAAAGCCTAGAAACTAGGGACAAAATTATTAGTAGAAACAAAAGGATGTAAACGATTTTTTTATTGACGTGTGAACAGACTTTATTGTAGAGAAGCTTCAACTTCTAAAAAATTACTACACATGTGATTTTTCGACGCGGCAATTAAAGGAATTTGAAATATTTACAAAAAGCTACGTAAACTTTTACAGCCTTAGAATAGTGATAAATATTTAGAAAATCAACTGATTAACGGCAAATAATATTCAAAAGTATTGCAGCAATTTTTTAGGTTATGGCTCATTAACTCTGGTCATCTTAAACAATTTAAAAAATGAAGGTAGGTATTAATAGTAGGACAATCTTAACCTTATAAATCAAGGAAAGGTTTATAACTATTTTGGGTGAGTGTATCTCCAACCTCCAAAGAGAAATGATCCCTCATAAAAATTATCTCACCCCCTAATTATTTTAGTTTTTATCATTTGTGGAAAATTGTCTGTAATACAATGCTATAAATGATTTTTAGTACGACATAGAACCTATTTTAACTCAGCGGAAATAACACCTAATTGTTAAAGCATTTATTATACAAGAATTAAAAGCGAAAGAACGATTCTAATATCTCATTTTACTATTAGTAGTATGCAATAAGGATAAATATATAAAAGCTACGGTTTTTTAATATTACAATAGAACAAGAAAGTGTAATTGTAAAAATTGTGCAGTACTAAAAGGAAAAAGCAAAAGAATTTTAAAAATGTAGAAAGACTACGTAAACTTTAACATGCTTGTGAATTTCTGAGTTATGAATGCAGGGAAATGTAGTAGTCATTTATCGCGTCGTATTATTGATAGCTAACCCTGGATATCAAAATAAAAAATCACTAGATTAAAACAAGTTTTGTAAGCCCGGAGGGGCCGAAGGCTCGGGCTAACAAAACTGGTATTAATTTTCTAATTTTTTTTTTAATATTTGAGGAAATTTGTCTGTAATACGATGTTATTCATGATTTTTTAGAATAGATAACATCTTATTCAAACGTTATGCTAAAGTCAAACTGACACTAGTGTATAAACTGTAAAATTCACAGTCGGGTTCTTGGCTATTTCTTGTAGTTTTAACAGTTATAAATCTATCTCAACCATAACAATTATAAATTAGTAACTTTTGCTGCTTCATAACGAAATATATTAAAAAATCTTCATTATCAATCGCATCTTTTGGTGAAGTGAATCAAGCAAATATAGCTTGGTCAGTCTAGTAGACATTGCAGATTCCAGAAGGTAGGAAAAGCCATATTTACTTTTAAAAATGCAATAATTACTTTCAAATGCCTGCGACTATGTGTGTGTGTGTGTGTGTGTGTGTGTGTGTGAACAAAAACGCAATACTATGATTGATAGGAATTTGAAATGAATAGTAAACTAAAAAAATGTATTTACTATTTTTTAAGAAAAAAATATTGAGTTGCCCCTCGTCTTTTTAGAGGTAGCTGGACAAAGTGTCTCAAAAATCAGCCATGATGAGGGAGATGAGAGGAGAAGTGGGAAATAAAACCCCCTAAAAAAGAGATGGATAATCCATAATTTATACGACGTCACAAGGCTGATTTTTCGAGACACTTTTTCAAGCTACTTTTAAAAGGGATACCCCATTTTTTCTATCTTGAAATAATCAAGAAGAAAAAAATTGTGGGTTGGGGGGTGGGGGGAGGTGTTGTATGGTAATAGTTTGAGGGCTACCCCCCTCCCATAAAAAATAACCTAAACTAATCATAATAAATAAAAACTATTTAAGAAGTCATTTAATTATGAAACGTTTGGCCTAATTTTTTTTTATTTACTGAACAATTGTTGTGGTTACGGCGAACATAGTTAAATTACAATATTTGCATAATTTCAGTACTAGATTAGGATAACACACGAATATCAAGATAAAATTTTAAACGAATGCTGAAAATAAAGAACAACAGCTTTAAGACACTTAAAAAGCTGCAAATACTGGAACCAAAAATGTAATAAGCAATTATAACATATATAAAATGACTTATAACCTAATTGTAGATTGTTATAAAGAATAAGGTAAATCACATTAATCTAAAGTTGAAAGTTATGACAAGGTTTACTATACCTATAAATGCTACTTATCTAACTGGCTATGACATTTAAAGCACCTAAATTATTGAGAAGCTTTGCTCGTAACTCGTAAACAAATTGAATTGTATGTGGAACGGACGCTTGTTGCTTAGCGCAGTGGCAACTAGTTACTACTCAATTTTGTGTATAAATTCACTCATTTCACAGTTCCACGATTTATTGCTGATCTTAAGAAATTTTCCCCCTTCTCTAAAATTCCGCCAAATTCAAAAAGGTTAGTCTTTTTAAAGAGAAGATATTCTATATTTAGGGTTGTCCGTCCGAAAACGATTGCTTTGATTGCTAATTTTGGCAATATTTGTAGAATTGTCATTTCTATCAAACCCTAGATTTTGTGATTGCTGTAGTTTGCTACAATTTATAAGCGAAGCTACTTATTACATTATAATATATCCTATAGACTATAAAAGTTTGAAAGATTTTTAATCAATATAATAGATTTGAAATCTGCATAAAATTTTAAGGATTTTTTATAAAATTAGTTTTTTATATAATTCTTTATTTAAAGGCGCAAATACAAATTAAGTTAAATAATTTTAAGATCTGTTATTGGTGGATTGAAAACTATCTGCGCTCTGATTGGAGAAGCTTAAGTGACGTACATCATTCAACCAATTAGAGCGTAGGTAGTTTCCAATCCAGCTATCCTATTGGTCAAAATTTATTAACTTAAATCGTATTTGCGCCTTTAAATAAAGAATTATATAAAAACGAATTTTATAAAAAATCCTTAAAATTTTATGCAGATTTCAAATCTATTATATTGATTAAAAATCTTTCCAACTTTTATAGTCTAATATCCTACTCTCATTATCTTTTTAATATTTCTAGGACGATTCTGAACTCTATCATGTGCAACGCATTTTTGTAATCAAAAATGCATTACACCCCTCAATATTTGTTTTAAGGGGGTGTCAAATTTTGTGTGTACCGCCCTGTCAAAAACTTTGTGCGCACCCTAGCTATACTTATCTATTTTTTAAGGGAATCTTTTTTTAAAAATGCAATATTTATCACATAGCATGCTCCAGCAAAGATAGAAATATAATTTTCATTTGAGAAAAAGAAGATTAATGGAAATACAGTTTGATTTGATATTTCCCAATATAAGTGTGAAAGTAATTAAGGTATATCAATAGCGCAGCATTTTTTAAACGAGAAGCTTTTCGAAAATTACGGTCAATTCGTCCGTCTGTAAGAAGTAAGACATGTTAGAATTGTCCTATCGATTTCGAACGGTGCATGATAATTCTATAACAGGCCCGACTGTTAAGGGTTAATCAATCGTTTTCCGAGGGATTTTTGTGTTCAAAGATGAAGGGACAGGTAACTTTTAATAATCTTTTTACATATTTCCCCATACCCCATATAAAGGATGTTTTCATCCTTGTTTTTGTATAATCTCTCTTATAGACGAGTGGACCACGACATACCCTCGTCTCTAGTGCCCCCAGTCAGCATATACAATACCCTCGTCTCTAGTGCCCCCAGTCAGCATATACAATACCATCGTCTCTAGTGCCCCCAGTCAGCATATACAATACCCTCGTCTCTAGTGCCCCCAGTCAGCATATATAATACCCTCGTCTCTAGTGCCCCCAGTCAGCATATACAATACCCTCGTCTCTAGTGACCCCAGTCAGCACATACAATACCCTCGTCTCTAGTGCCCCCAGTCAGCATATACAATACCCTCGTCTCTAGTGCCCCCAGTCAGCATATACAATATCCTCGTCTCTAGTGCCCCCAGTCAGCATATACAATACCCTCGTCTCTAGTGTCCCCAGTTAGAATATACAATACACTCGTCTCTAGTGCCCCCAGTCAGCATATACAATACCCTCGTCTCTAGTGCCCCCAGTCAGCATATACAATACCCTCGTCTCTAGTGCCCCCAGTCAGCATATACAATACCCTCGTCTCTAGTGCCCCCAGTCAGCATATTCAATGCCTTAAGCAAAGCATCCCAATATTCCTAAAAATGTTAGTACTTAATTTAAACAGTATCCAGTATTTAACATTTTTGTAACAAATTTACATAGAATTTAATCAAAACTAATACATTTATATTTTGCTTATTCAGTTCTGATAATCTGGTTATGTTCGTTTGTCCTACCGATTCAGAGCTTCGCTGTTATGGATGTTGTCATCCTTGTTTTACGTAACAATTAGTTTTCCTCATGTTGATTTATTATTTCTTAGAAGCGCAGCAATTCTACTATCTCTGTATGAACGTCATTCCAACTATACTTCGCTTCATTAACGCAATATAGAAAATTAAGACAACTTCCTTGTTTATTGACAAATCTTGTTCATTTATTAGAATAATAAATATAAAATCCTTTGATTAAACAAATAGTAATAATACAGTGGAGGAACAATTTAACCGCATTATTTGTTAAAAACTGTTTAATGTTCATATTTTGGTAGTTATTATTTCTTCATCTGAATAATAAGTCAGCTTTAAACAGTTGAAATTCATAAAACATTGTAAAAAAAACCAGCGTTTCGGAGCCGTTTTATTTTGGTGCGTCTCCGGCTTCGGCTCCAGCTCCGGCTTCGACCTAAAATCAAAAAAAAACTCGACATATTTTTTCCCCAATAAAAAAATATTTTTTATTTTGACTTTTTAAGGTTATAAAAGTTCAATTTTTGATAAAAATGGACTTGAAAAACTTAAAAAGGGCATTTGCACATGACAAAACAGAGTTACCAAATTATAATTTATAAAAAATCTCTTTTTTTACTTAGTCCGGAGCCGGAGCCGTTTTTTAACGAAAATTACGGCTCCGGATTCAGCAAAATATGGCGGCTCCACGGCTCCCGGCTCCGAAACACTGAAAAAAAATTAGTATTATATTAGTCAGTATTATTTCAGTTTAATATCAACAAACATTTTCGTTCCTTAAGGCATAGGAATGCTGTGGCTTGCAGAGTGGATAATTATTAAGTAAGCCACACGGCTGGCAGTAAGGCTCACTGTGTGGCTTACGAACCCTCGTGACTAATGGTGAGGCTGCGTGACCGATCCTTGCTGTGGCTGACGAGCCTCGGTTGTCATTTACGTTTCTTTAGACAAACATTTTCCTTCATATTGCTTTGTTAATTATGTTTGGGATTTTGCCTTCCGGCGCAACGCAAAGCTATAGGAAGCGGTCAAATAATCAGATAGGAAATAGTTTTCGTTTTTATAAAATCGCAAAATTCTATTTAGCAAAACTAATATTGAATTATATCTAAATAGTTCATATAATATTTCAAAAAGTAGTAAGGTTTACTTGTCTGAAGTATAAGATTTCGATTAGGTTTAACTACAGAACTGTTCACCCCTATGTTTTCGGATGTGTTTAGGCTATTTTATTTGGTATTATCCTCTTAGAAAACTTTTTTTCTATATTGAAAATTTGAGTACCCCCCCCCCCCCTCCCCGACAGCGAACTATGAATTCTGGCCGTAGCGCTCGGCTCCCTAGCCTGCCTAGCCGCAGCGCTCGGCCCCCTTGCCTGCCTAGCCGCAGCGCTCGGCCCCCTTACCTGCCTAGCCGCAGCGCTCGGCTCCCTAGCCTAAAACCTAACCTAACCTAAAATAGTTGTTCGTCGGTAGTCGGGGGGGGGGGGGGGGGGGGGGGGGTACAAAATTGAAAAAAGTTAAAAAAAAATTCCCTAGCCTGCCTAGCCGCAGCGCTCGGCCCCCTTGCCTGCCTAGCCGCAGCGCTCGGCCCCCTTACCTGCCTAGCCGCAGCGCTCGGCTCCCTAGCCTAAAACCTAACCTAACCTAAAATAGTTGTTCGTCGGTAGTCGGGGGGGGGGGGGGGGGGGGTACAAAATTGAAAAAAGTTAAAAAAAAATTTCAAAGAGGATAACGCCTTTTATTTCATAACATTTTTATATGCTTAAGGATACAGGCATCGAAAAATGGTATTAAAATTTATTGTCTTGGACTTTGAGTAATGAATCAATTCAACATATCTTATAATAGCTATTTTCTAAAGAATTAGAGCACTAGTGAAGAATGTCATTAAAATATTGACTTTTTGCAGACGAAGCAAATTGTTTCAGATTATTTTTCCATAGACAATAATGTAAGGAAGCAGCTAATAGTGCCTATTAAAAATGACGTCATATAATTAGAATGACCAATTATAGGCATTATTATACATTTTACCATTGGTCAATTAAAATGTATACTGGCCTATTATTGGTCATTTGTATTGTATGACCTCATTTTTTAGGAACTTTAAGCTTCTTATAATGTAAACTTTTATTGTTCTGCAACAGAAATTTCTTTGTCTAGATTATTACAGTATTACTGACAGTTTACAGTTTGTTTGCTATTTAAGGACACAATTGTCAATGTTGTTTTAAAGAAACACCCCCAATGAATGAATTATCAGGAAAGAAGGGGACATTGGGCTGGTGATTACACTAGTCCCTAAAGTTTTATAATATCGGTTATTATTCGTTGGCTTAACAACTTTAATTGTATTTCGAAAGGTTATTTCATTAAGTTGAGTGTCCAAATGTTTCAACCAATAATTGTAATATATAGAAGGGGTAATTTTAAGGAAGTACATCAATTTATCGGCCATTGGTTTATCCCTTTAGATCCCTGATGAATTGTGCTTGTGTTTATAAATTTTGACATGTTTGCTTGTATTTTCTAATTAGTGTATAAATCATTGTTTACGTCTAGCTTTCAGTAACTTTAAACTTTAAATACAGGCAAACAAGGATGACAACATCATAAGGAGCAAAGCTTAACATATCAGACAAAGACAGACAAACGAACATTAATAAATACATAGTAACAACTCGTTTAATATTCAGCATTATTCAGAAGTTTAAACAAAAATTCTATGTTAATTTACCTAAAAATTACTTAAATAATAGATGCTTGATATGGACAATACATAATTTTTTAAGCTCTTTATAGTGCATAAAAAAACTACGTTATATTAGAATAGTCCATTAATATGATATGACGCAATTCCGGATTTTTCGACCAAAAGTTTTAAAATTTAGTGCCAATAAAAGAATAAATAATTCCGAATTATGTCTTATTAGAATAAAGGACTATTTTAATGTGACGTTATTTATAGGCACTATAAAGAGCTTCTAACTTTTTGAATCAGTATTAAAAAAATCAGATGAACAGGAAAAAAAATTTGTAGGCAAAAAAGTAAAAAAATCTGCTTGTTTTAAATGGACGCACGGACTCTTGGTAACGATTATAGAGTTGCTTCGCTTTCTAAGTCGTACCTAACTGTTATAGGAATCAACATGCAAAGTTTAATATCGATAGAACAATTCTAACCTGTTTAAATTAACGAAAAGTTAACTGTAACGAACGGACCAACTCTAATTATAGAAAAGCTTCGCTTTTAAAGAAAAACAAATAATTCAAATCCTAAATATATTTATTTCAGTGCGTTTTCATGTTTAAAATATCAGCAAAGATCAAATAAAAAAATCAAGTTTTAATAATGTGTACATTTATAATAAATCAAATCATTTAAAATAACAATAATTTAGTACTTTATAGCTATGTAAGATGCAATTATGTGCCGCTAGGGCAGTTATAACATAAAATTAGTACACAAAGAGTCCACTAGATGTCAGTGAGGGCTTCCGACTGAACTTCATGATAGCTTGCTTCAAACCAGGCTCTGAAAAAAGTAACAAAAACCTAAATGATTTTTATAGTACCTTTAGTACGTCATACTGGCCTATTATCTGGTCAATTAAAAGTGTATACGGGCCTTATTCAGTCTGTTTGTTTGCCTATTATTGGTTATTTGTATTGTATGACGTCATTTTAATAGGCACTATAAAAAAAGCTCATATGACTGTTATATAATGTTTTTCTAAAGACATATTTTTTTATATTACTTATTTTTAAAAGCAAGGCTTTTCTACATTTTTTTGTCCTTGTGTACAATCTTTCGTCATCATTTTACGTTAGTTAGAATTGTCCCATTAATTTCAAACTTGTCATGCTGATTCTAGTAATAGTCAGGTACAATTTTGTTACCACTTAATTTTTGTAAAATTGATTTCTATTACGATTAGGTACAATGCTATAAGTGAAGCATCTATTTTTATATTTCATATTTGAAACCTGGCAACTTACCTGTATTGATCCACACCAGGTTGTCCAACCTCTGAATAGCTAGGCATCTCACTCTAAACAACACAATCTTTTAATTCCTGTATCGATAAGGTTAAATTTAAGAAGCGTAGCAATTCTTTAATAACAATCACTGGGGGTCAGTATGTAAAAAGTTATTTCTTACGTGCAAAAATTTAAATAAATTTCTTTTTATAAGTCTAGGGCTTATATATTTATTATTTTTTTTTATAGAATTTTGTACATTTTTACTTTATAATTGTCAATTTTCGCATGTTCAATTGTCAAGTAAACCAAGGACAAGACGCATACAGGGATCTAAAGGGATAAGAAAATAGCCGATAAATTGATGTACATCATCAATGATGATACACAAAATTATCATATCTTTAGATTACAATTGGTAGTTGAAATGTTTTGACACTCAACTTAATGAACTAAACAATCTAAATTTAGTAAAAGTCCCCAGGGTGTTTTATCTAACGAATGAGAAAACGTTATTATAAACCTTAGGGACTAGTGTAATAAACACTCCTCATTTGCATAGCCTAAAATTTCTAAGTATTTAAAAAAAATATTTTGTTTTTAAAGCAGATACCCTACTTTAAAAGTATCTGCGCCTAATTAAATAAATATACCTTAAACATGCTGAGCCATTTCTCAATGTTAGGATATTTGGAAATAGGTTCGAGTCCCTTCATGCAAGCCTTAAATTAAGTATAATAGTTTATTAAGCAAAGCTACTAAAATAAAAATTATATTACATGTTTTTTGTTGATTTTGAAAGGGCCGTAGGACAATGAAAAAAAAATTAAAGGCGTAGTTTCTAATTGTAAGTACTCCACCAAGTATTCTTCAATCTTTATCTCTGCTTTGTTAAGCTACGCTTTTATAGATGCCATCATGCTTGATTCCTACCTCATATGTTGTTATAGAAGCTATCAGGCTAAAGTCAGCTACAGTAAGGTTATCACCTCCTAAAACAAAAATTTCTAATATGGAAAACAAAGTAACATGGACAAAAAATGACATCATACAATACAAATGACCAATGATAGGCCATTGTAAATTTAAATTGACCAATTGTAAACCATATACTGGCCTATAATTGGTCATTTGTATTATATGACAAAAAAATAAAAAAAACTGCTTAAATAATGAAAAAAAAATTTTTCCAATTGATTAAGTTGTTTGTAATACATTTACCTGAGGACAAATCTAAAACCTACAGAAAATCTTGAGAATAACAACTTAGTAGTAAAGGCTTTTAAAAATTTTTAAAAATATTTTCTTACCAAAATATTTATGTTTAGCTAAATAATCATCAGTCCATTTCATAGCCTCTTCCACGCTTTTCCTGAAATATAATATTATTTCATCTTTATATATATAGATTATCTTTATGATGATTAAGAAACTAACAGCTGTGTCCTTTGCATCTTGTATCAAAGCGGAGGAGGGTTAGATCATCTCAAGACTTATTTAAATGTTTCATAGCTTCAATAAAATAAAGAACTCAATCAGATTAGTGTTTAGTAAGATATTTACAGACAAAGCCAATCACCATTCTATTGTTTATAATGGTACAAAATAAGCAACCTGACCTTTCATCTGTGTACTAAATGTCAGAATTTACCTTTCTTTCTCTGGGATGTCATTCCTAATTCCAAAGCAGACTGGTGCAACTGCATCTGTAATTCTCCTGAAAACATTGATATTAAAAGTTCCAGCATTCTTCTACAAAAGAAGACTGGTGAAACTGCTTCTGCAAGTCTCCTAGTGACATAAACCGTAAAAGTTGCAGCTTTCTAAATTGATTCCAAATAAGACTAGAACAGCTGGATCTGTTATTCTTTAAGAAGCATAAACAATAAAAGTTGCAGAATCCAAATTCCAAATTAGAATGGTGCAACTGTATCTGTAATTCTCCTGGAAATATAAAAATTTAAAAGTTGCAACATCCTTCTTTTTTAAAGAAGACTGGTGCAAATTCAATTCTCTTGGAAACAAAATATTAAAGTTGCAACATCCTATTTCTAAATCAGAATGTACAGCTGCATCTGTATTACTACTGGAAACTTAAAAATTAAAATTTGCAGCATCCTAATTCCAAAATCGACTGTTGCATTTATGATTCTCCTGAAAATCTAATTAAATACATAAGTTGCAGCCTCCTAATTTAAATTACATTATTTCATCAGTAATTCTTACTAAAAAAATTAACATAAAAGTTGCAACATCCTAAATCTAAAGCAGGCTAATTCTCGACTTGTTAAATTGATTAAGGCTTTGATCACAGAAATGAAATAAAAAGAAATTAATTTTGTTTGAGATGGAGAAATCTAACTTTTTGCTTTCTGTCAAGATTAAAATAATTATGGGTTCTTTCTAGAATTAATGGTCTTATAAGGGATTGCCAGCCGTAATTTACAAAAGAATTTACTTATTATATTTTGCATTGCACTGTTGTTTTAATCAAAAAAGGGGGAGTCGGGCAGGGACAATAAATTGATGTACATCCCCAATGATGATTCACAAAGCTAACTCTTTTGTAGATCACAATTAGTGATCGAAACGTTTGTACAATCAAGCTTATGAATCAAACAATCAAAATTCAATAAAAGTCCCCAAAGTTGTAAAGCCAACGAATAAGATAACATTATTATAAATCTTTTGGGGAGTAGTGTAAAAACAGCCCAATGTCTCCTTCCTCCCCGGGAGTCGGGCCAAACTGATTGACAAGACAATTTAAGTTAAATTGATGAATAGTTTTACATGTATAAAATGCCTAGATCAAAATTCAGTCTTTGATTAACTACGGCAAGAGCCTAGTAAGCAAAAATAAATAATTTTAAAACGTTTGTCCTAATAAGTAGATGAGATTGTACGGCTTTCTAGTAAAGAAGGTGTATTACCTTTTATTTTTATAGCTAGCCAGTGCTTTTAGTAAGTAGTAGATGTAAATTTTTCCATAGAATTCAGATATGCAATCGTTTTTTTGTTGACCTCTTATTTTTTAAGTAATTCAAGTTTTTTTTTAAATTAAGTCGATTTTGAGGTACTAAAACGCAACAAAAAAAGGAAGAAAATGGCCATTATGAACAAAAATAGTAAGATCTTTAATTTGACACCTTACTTTTTGAATTCTGCCAGGTAATTATTGAAAAAATCTATTTTTTTAAACCCACGAGAATAAAAACTTTGAACTTAATTATATCATTACACAGGCATAAAAAATATGGGTTCATGTATACCTAACTTACTTAAAAGTAAAACAACATTTTATCTTAAATTTTTATTTTCTTTTACTCAGAGTTTCATGCTTTTGCAATCATCAGAAAGATACTATTTTTTTCATTAAAAATAAATGTATACCTTTAGAATCAGAAAAATATTACGAATCCATTGTAAGCAAAATTGAAAAAAAGTAAAAATAAAAATAAAAATGGCCTAACATATTATTTTGTACAGGCAACTCTTTCTTCATCCCCTCTTTACCCCCTTCCCATTTTTATTCTCAAAACAAGAAATAAGATGGTTGCCTGTATAATAGAATATAATATTTTCATATAATTCCTATTATTGTAGTTTATTTACTATTTTGTAAACTTTTTATTTCAATTTTGCTTAGAATGGATTTGTAATATTTTTCTCATTCTTAAAGTATATATAACGCCTATTTCTTATGCCTGGGTAATGATATAATTAAGTTCAAAGTTTTTATTCTCGTGGGTTTAAAAAAATAGATTTTTTTCAATAATTACCTGACAGAATTTAAAAAGTAAGGTGTCAAATTAAAGATTTTACTATTTTTGTTCATAATGGCCATTTTCTTCCTTTTTTTGTTGTGTTTTAGTACCTTAAAATCAACTTAAATTAAAAAAAAAAAACTTAAATTACTTAAAAAATAAGAGGGCTACAAAAAAACCGATTGCATATCTGAATTCTATGGAAAAATTTACATCTACTACCTACTAAAAGCACCGGCTAGCTATAAAAATAAAAGTGAATACACTTTCTTTTGACAATATCGATGAAAAACTTAAAATCAGCTTTTTTTATTTTATAAAGGTCCTTTAATATAATTTAATTTATTTATTTATTTTATTTTCCTTTGGATCTTGAGTTGGATAGAATTTTTCTCCATTAAACACTTGACAAAGGTAGATCAAAATTGCTCGACTAAAAATGGAAATAATTTTTATTTAATAATTAGTAGAACAAGGATGAAAACATCCGTTTATACTGTACATCTATAATACAAAGTAGAACGATGTCTGTCTGTCCGTCTGTCCGTCTGTCCGTCTGTCTGTCTGTCCGTCTGTCTGTCTGTCCCTTAAGATCTCCGTAACCACTGAACCGATCGGATTCTACTCTTCAGGGTATCTACCTATTGGTCCTGTGGTGGTTTTAAGCTATTTTCTTGGGGAGTGGGACACACACAACCCCCCCAAAAACCATAAAAATCCTCCCCCCCCAATTTTTTTTTTTTTTTTTTTTTTTTTTTTTGAATGAGATTTCCATGGTCCTTTACGATTTTCGTCATAATTTTTTTATCACCTCTTGGGGCAGAGCCCCTAGAGGCTAGGGGCGAAGCCGCTAGTGTATAAATAATTCATGACTTGAAATAATTTTCAAATATTCTAAAAAAAAACAGACCAACAGGTGGGCAGCCAAAGAAGGTTAAATTTAACATTTTTCTATGATATTTAAAATAGTTATTTATCGCATCGTATTATAGACAGCTTTCCACGGATATTAAAATGAAACAATATAAGATTAATACCAGTTTTGTTAGATTAAAGGGCCCAAATTCCCAATCTAAAAAAACTTGCATTAATTTTATGATTTTTTTATATTCGTGGGAAATTTTCTGAAATGCCATTCTATTCATGTTTTTTAGTATGGCTGAGAATCGGTTTTAATCCATCGGATATTAATTGGTTTGAAAGCCACACTGGAAAAAAATATCATTTATTAATTGTACTAACCTTTCACTGAAAATTCAATACAAAAAAATCATTATTATCATTTACAAAAAAAATATAGGAATTGACAATCCTTACATAAAAAAACAAGATATCTTTCTGTGTGTCTGTCTCTATGTACCGAAGGATCTCCTTTACAGGGTAGCTTCTAATAGGTCTCGAATAGTTAATAACTATTTTTAGGAGGGTACCACCACCTTCCCAACAGAAAATTTAAAAAATAAACACTCTACCTAAAGAAAAAAACAGTAAAATAAAAACTTTATCACAAAAAAAACTAATTTAAAAAAAGTTTGACAAAAATGATTTAATTCCTGATAGGAAAATCTCCATGTTTAAGAACTGGAACCGTGTGCTGCGGGTTCATTGCCAAAAATTCAGGAGTTCGAGTCCCTCCACCCAGTACATCAACCTACACAGAGATATTTAGTTGAAATATTTTCACGCAACCTATATTACAATGTTTTAACACCTTCTGCAAGGAAGATTCGATCAAAAACTTTCGATTCGTTTATTGAATCATAATTGGTTAGTTAACAATTAGTAGTCTCTTTACTTTTCAACCAGTACTTTTAATCTGAAGAAGGGATGATTTTGTTCTTCGTTATTGGAAATGTAAATTAATTTATCGTGCAATGTCTTTTACCAATATTTCATTCCCTTGTCCTCAATTCAGAGTAGCTTAACTAACCATGATTACTTAAAAAACTGACCTCAATTAATTTCGACTCAACATTTAGTGTTTTAAGAAGAAGATTGACCGATCTTGTTGGGGGGCTTAGATGGATCCCATATAAATCTACAGAACTAAAATAAGTGGTTGAATCAATTAATCATCTAACCATGCGGGAGATATCTGCATGGAAAGAGATGATTTGCATAAAATATTTTCTCGTATTCATTCGAATCCGGTGGATAGGAACCGGTTCTCATCCATACGAAAAACTATGTCTAGCATCGTATTATATCCAGTTTTCTACGAATATAGAAATGTACAATCATAAGATTAAAACTAGTTTTTTTAGCCGGTGCCTTCGGCACCACGGGGCTAAAAAATCTAGTTTTAATCTCATAATTGTACATTCTATATCCGCGGAAAGCCGTTTATAATACGATGCGAGAAATAACTATTATTTCATTGTCCTGTAAAACATTGTTCCAAAAATCAGATAAATAGGATAATTATATCATAAAAAATTGTTTGTCAAAAAGTTAAAAAAATTAGCCTTTTGTTTTAATTGGATGTATGGACTTTTTAGTAAATATTATAGAGTTGCTTTTATTTCCAAGTTGTGCATACCTGTAATAGAGATCATTATGCAATGTTTGAAATCGATAGTACAATTATAACATGACAAGATAAATGATAAGTACGGACGTACATACCCAAATATTAGAATAGTTTTGCTTTCTAAATTCTAAGCAAATGGGAAGAGGTACTATGAAAAAATACCTCATTTTAGAATTTCAAAAAATATGTATTAATGTTATAAAAGGTATCAAACTACTAAATTTATTTTTATTATTTAAATAGATTTGATAAGACAAAGTACTTATCAAAACACTTACCAGTTCAAACACCACTTCAAGCAATTAATTTATTTTGTCGCTTTTAATTTTATTGCATTGTAATAAAGCCAGCTTTCCGCGGATAGTAAATTGAAGAATAATAAGAATAAAGAATGGTTCCAGTTCAGTTGGCCTCCAGTAGCTGAAGGCCCGGGCTAACAATACTTTTATATATTTTATGATTTTCATTCTAATATTTGTGGGAAATTGTCTGCAATAAGATACTTAACATGATTTTTCAGTATGGCTGATAACCAATTCTAATCTAGAGGTTATTGATCGAAGACCTAATGAAATAGGTAATATTGCATGCTATTATAGACATCTTTCCGCGGATAGGAAAATGAAAACCATATGGCTAATTCCAGATTATAATAAATCAATAGTAATTTATAAATCTATTTAAGTTATTGACAGTAACTGCCAACATACACCGCATCTCCGCATCTCCGCTACTGAAAATATTTTGTATTTTAATATCAATTTAAATCAATTCTTTAGAATTTTGAGTATAAAATTTAAATTACCAAAGTACATATTTAATCAATATTAGTTAAATAAATTTTTGTAAACGCGGGACTACTCTTCAAGTAATATGTACACCAATTTTTAGATTAAGATTTTTTTTTAATTCAAATCTTTTCTATTATTAGGGTCTTTCCGTACGGAACGGGTAGCTCTTTTCGTTGATTTAGACATGTTAGAATTGTCCTATCGATTTCAACATGATGATTCCTTTAACAGTTAGGAACGATTTAGAAAGCGTAGAATCTCCTTTTACTGTATCCTGTATTTACACAATTTTTAACAATTTTATGTACCTACAATTTTGTTTAGACTTAGAAATTATTTTTTCTGCTTATCAAGAAGAAATCTCTATCAAATTATGCATAAAAAATTACCCCCCCCCCCCCTGCAGTTTAAAATTATTTGTGGAAAAGTTTGGTTGCTGTTGCTTTGCAGCACATTACAAAATAAAGTTTCAATAAAAGTTTTGAGCTAACAATTGTAAGGACAAATTATAAACGTTGGTTAATAAGAAATGTGATAGAATTGGAAGTTGGCACTATGACCTTTCTAATCTTTGCGAGAAATTAAGATTGATTTTAATGTACATTTTATTGCTTACCATATAATTATACAGTCAAAATATTTTAAAATGTGGAGCTAGTTTATCAATTTCAACATTGATAACAGCAATTAAATAGACCTTATCAATGCTTTATTTATCACTAGCGACTTCGCCCCTAGCCTCTAGGGGCTTTGTCCCAAAAATGATAAAAAAAGGTTAAGGGGAAATTCGTAAAAAAAATAAGAAGGACTAAAGAAATCTTATACAAAAAAAGGACCAAGGATATCTCCTACGAAAAAAATGGGGGTGGGATTTTTTTGTTTTCGGGGGGGTTGGGGGTGTCCCACCCTCCAAAAAATAGCCTAAAACCATCACAGGACCAGTAGATATATTCCCTGAAGAGTAGAATCCGATCGGTTCAGTGGTTAGATCTTAAGCTTCAGACGGATGGACGGACAGACAGACAGAAAGACGGACAGACATCAAGCTACTTTGTATTATAGATTAATCATTATAATAAATCAATGATGTTCTTCTAATTATTTCTTATTAATTAACAAATATGTATAAACAAAAAAATCCAACATCTATAATTTAAAGTAGAATGATGTCTGTCTGTCCGTCCGTGCGTCTGAAGCTTAAGATCTCGGTAACCACTGAACCAATTGGATTCTACTTTTCAGGGTATATACCTATTGGTCCTGTGGTAGTTTTTAAGCTATTTTCCCCACCCAAAAAAGATTTTCATATTTTTTTCTAAAGGGTGTGCAAAAAAATGCGGACATTTTTAAAATTGAAATTGCGCGGCTTACAGAAAATATCTAAAAAAAAAATGTATAGAAAATTTTTAAAATTCCCCCCTTAACCTTCAGAAAAAAGCCCCTAGAGGCTAGGGGCGAAGCCGCTAGTTATTACATATAGCAACTGATTAAATTTTATTTAGTTACTTAGACGGACGCATAGACAGACACATTCTAGCTATTGAGTAGCTGTTTCGGATCATGGAAAGAAAATGAAGCTTTTCTCCTAATTCTATTAAAAGCTACTGTGAAAATACGACGAAACCCACTACTTCGTTGTCTTTCCATGATCCGCTGTTTCATAATAATGACATAACATTTACATATAAATTTGATTGCAATATTCAATATGATAATAATAGTTAAATTCATACCTAAGACTGCCCCAATAGTCTCATATTTTTAAAGATAAATTTTTGTCTTAAACTATCTAAATTATAGCAATGCTTTACGTTGTTGTGCTTGTATCTATTCAAAATGAAGCAATTAATTTAAAATAAACAAGAATGACAACATCCATAAGTAGCGAAGCTCTAAATCATGAATAATCTGGAAAAATTACTATAGAGCAGTATAATACAATAACTATCTTGAATAGGAGCCGAGAAAATCACGTTTCCCCCATAGCTTTACAAACAGACTGACTGACTGACGGATGGACTGACGAAAGTGAATTATAGAGTAGCTTCGCTACTAACAATACGGAGGTACCGACCCTATTTATATAAAAACCTCGGTTTTAAAAAGAATATGAAATTTTCTATGGGGCTGCCACACCACCTAATTCTCTTTGTCGATTACGATTTCTGCCATTATCTTTAATGTTAAAGCCCCTTTGTTTTAAATTATTAAAAGAATTGTATTAACGTAACGTAGGTTACTATAAAATATTAAACATTTGCAACAAAAAAATGGTTCCGATTCTCCTAATCTATCTTTTAAGAATCCATCTCTGGTATTGAGTAAATGTACAATTGTTTAAACAGAGTGCAAATTCTCAGGCACAAGGTATAAATATTTTACATCTATATCTAATAAACATGAACAATTATGTCCATATGTAAGGGTAATAATTACAAGAACAAAATTAAAAGTATAACTATAGGACAGATTTTGTTTGGATTTTAGAAAACAGTCAGTTTTTACATAGTAATAAAAGAATGATTTTAAGTAACAGAAAATTTTTCTTTTTTGTCAATTTTATTATAAAAAATATGTTTATTTTTTTTATATTAGTGCCCGTCCCCAACAATAATCTAAAATATTTCAAATTTAGCCCTTCAAAACATTTATAAACTAGAATCAACAATTATATTTCTAAAAGCTCTCTTCGTTAATTTAGACAATTTACACAATTTTGTAAAAAAAAATACATTCAATTTTGTTTAGACTTACAAACAATGTTCTGCTTTTTATTTTCTGACAATTTACAAGAGTTATTATTTGTTTGTCTTTCATTCTGATTTTCGAGCTTCGCTTTAATGGATGCTGTCATCCTTGTTGATTTATTACTAAATGTTCTTTCTTTAAATTTTCTTGATTATCTTAGTTGATTTTAAAAATTTGTAAAATATACTTTGAATTATCCATTGTCTCTGAAAATCTCCATGGAAGAGTCTCAACTAAAATAGAGATGTAAACAATTTGTGAGAAACATGTAATTTAAGTGACTACAAATTCTCTTTATTTGTCTGTTTAAGAGCAGAAACTCAAGATGCTTTAGTATACTTTTAGAAAATATATTCTATTTTACTGAATATATTTGGACGCTTTTCACTTGAATTAATTTCTAGTTAGATTAGCGACATTATTGTAATACTAGTGTTTTAGGATCAAGTCAAACAATGCATCTTCAAGGGATGTTGAATAATGGTATACACAAAGGAAAAAATGCATAGAATTTTTAAACTAATTTTCCTGGACAAATTTTAACTCTACCCTTGAATAATTGCTTAATTAAGTCCAAAAAGTACCCTACTAGGTTCTTGTATTATTTTTTGTTAAATTTAATGAAGGTCAGATATAAGTTTAACTTACAATTTAAGAGCAAACATAAGAAAATTCTCACAATGCAACCTATTTCTCTGATTTAAATTTCTACATATATATACATTTTTAAAAGCGAAGCTTTTCTATAATTAGGGTAGGTCCGTACGTCCGTCCGAGATAGATAGCTTTTATTCGTTAATTTAGGCATGTTAGAATTGTCCTATCGATTTTAAACTTTGCATGGTGATTCCTGTAGTAGTTAGGTACGATTTAGAAAGCGTGGCAACTCTATAATCATTACCAGAATGTCCGTACGTCCATTTTAAACATGTTGATTTTTCTACTTTTTTAACAACAAATTTTTATGTGATCTAATTATCCGTTTGATCTGATTTTTGGTATATTGATTCCTGGGACAACAAAGAACATTTTTTAAAGCGAAGCTACTCTATAATCAACTCCTAAAAATGTAAGTATGTCCATAAACATTATCCTGTATCAAGCAGTTTTGCAAAAAATTTACTTACACTTTTGCTTCGACTCTTATACTTTTATATTCTGATTATTCAGTTCAGACACTATAAAAGTGTTAATGTCCGTTTGTCCTACCGTTTCAGAGCTTCGCTTTTATGGATGTTGTCATCCTTGTTTTTAAATAAAAGAAATGAAAATTATTAGGGGGAGGTAATTTTTTTCTTGGGTTCGTTTCTGTTCTGAAAGATGTACTGGCCTAGTCCTTTACATATCAAATATTGTGTGAGCTACCCAAATATTGTGCAGCTTTTAGCTAATAAATAGATTTTACTTGAAATATAAACAACATACTACCGTAAAATGTGGAAATATATCAAAAATTCATTGCATCAAAACTATGGCTTCATGGTGCTCCCAGGAAAGGCCTTGAGGAGTAGAATCAGGATCTTTTGTCTGTTTTAAAATATCTCGTTCCTAGCCTGAAAAAATCACAAAAATCATCAAAAAACTTCTACAAATTGGACAATTCTCAATAAACTCTAAAAAATGGTGTTTTTTCGTCATTTCTAAAGCTAGGAACGAGATATTTTGAAATGGACAAAACTTCCTGATTCTACTCCTCAAGGCCTACCGTCGCAATTTTTGCATTACAGAAAAAATATTTTGCATTGGTTATTTTTTTTGCATAAATCAACCATATTTGGGCTGGGGGCAAAAATTTAAACAAAATTTTTCAAATCTGGGACAGGCTAATATACATATCCTAGACCTTCTTACACTGATTTAAGATGGGCTATGAAGTTAGCCAAAGAAACACAAGATTTTCAAATTGAAAAAAAATCCTGAAAGGATTATACCGCAATATGGAATATTTATAAAAAGTTTGAAAAAAGTTGGTAAATAAGCAGAAAATTCTGATTTTAATCTATCTAAATCATGAAAAGTATATAAAGACGTTATGTTAAATTGTTAATGCTAAGTACTACAGGATTTTTCTAGATTTTGTTACAAGAGTATAAAAGGGGTAAACTTACAAAGAAAAACACCATGTGGATAAGCTGGAAATTGTTAAAAATTGTTTATTACTCTATATCCCATATTGTTTCAAATCCAATTTGTTTTTGATTGATTAAACCCTGTTTTATTGATTCTACAATTTTATTTCACTATCACAGGATATTAGGCGATAAATAACAAACATTTATTTAACTGATTTTGTGGCATTCAGACAAAAAAATCTGAAGTGGCAGATAAAACTAGCAGCTGCGCCCCTACCATCTAGCTATATTTTCAAAGGGGTAAGAAGGGGGTAGAAATATAGCATAAAACCATCTTAAGGCTTAAATGTAAAATAAAAAAGCTGAAAACCAGTCCGGGATATATGTGAAGCTTCCCTAAAAAGGAGAACTCAAGCTGTTCAATAGTTGTTGAAATCTTAAGCTTCAGACAATTAAAAACTCACTACTAAAATATAATAGGAGGAGAGGACATTTTTAATTTCACAAATGTTTAGTTGCTCCGATAAAAATAGGGCCTCCGCAGCTGGCTAGGAACAAAGGCTTTGAGAGCCCATTTCTCTCTCTCAGATTCCGGCCAATCCTACGTTGTTTCTCAAAACATCCTCTTTGATTGAGGCTATAGTGGGAAAGTGAAATAGAGTAATACAGAAGAAACAATGAGAGAGAGAGAGAGAAAGTAGAAAGAGAGAGAGAGAGAGAGAGAGAGAGAGAGAAAGTAGAAAGAGAGAGAGAGAGAGAAAGTAGAAAGAGAGAGAGAGAGAGAGAGCGAGAGAGAGAGAGAGAGAGAGAGAAAGTAGAAAGAGAGAGAGAGAGAGAGAGAGCGAGAGAGAGAGAGAGAGAGAGAGAGAGAACGAAAGAGAGAGAGAGGATATAAGAGAAAGTTTTACAAAATGGGGTAAAGAGACAGAAGACTGTATATAAGTTTAACCATATAAAAAAGAGGCGTCAGCATATGTACATACATTATATATACATCTGAATGTATATAGTTTTGGTCTTTGAGAGCAACGGGTAGTTTTACATCGAGTATACCCAACCTCTGAACATTATTTTCATACCATGTGACTTTTTAGTTTTATTTAATAAAGGGCATGTTTGAGGGCATAATAAAGTTTTAAAAATTTAATAATTTTCTTTTAAAAGTGATTTTAAGTTATTGTTATTTTAAATTTAAAACTTTAGGTGTATTTAATAATGTAAATATGAAGTAAAATTTAATTAAGTTGATATAAAACTTGTTGAGATTAATCAATGAAAGAGAGTAAAAATATTTTTTGTTTAAGGCTAATAATAAAGTGGTTTATTCTTTTTTATAAAAGCTATCATGTAAAAAAGTACAGTTTTCTCTAATTCATAATTTTTGCCGCTTAATAAAAAGCTTTATATTATGTATCTTTAATTATATAAAAACCCATTAGATCTTGTTAACAATTTTCAAGGAAGTTTGTTATTTGCATATAATCATTCCTATAACCTATTGGGGCGAAGCTTCTACAGTCTTTATTCAACCCCCCCCCCCCCCCACCCCTCTCAAAATAAGTTCCCCTTACCCCCTTATAACCTATATTCAAGGAAGGACGTCTAAGGGGGGGGAGTAAAGGGGTTATTAGGGCAAAATTTTACCCCTCCTCCCAAACACAAATTAAATTACCCCCCCCCCTTAAAGAAATTTTACCCCTCCCCAAATTAAAAAGCTTGGACGCCCCTGCCTATATTTAGCATATTTATTTTTAAGTGCACAATCAACATACATTAGACCTTAAAAGTTTACAAACACACACGAAAACACATTCAATATAAAAATTAATTAAGTAAAATTATAGTTTAGAAAAAACTTAGTTTATTAGTTTGATAATTTTTATCTAAACATTTATTGAATATGTCATAAGATATGATTTATTATAACAAATATTCGATAAAAAAATTTCTTGAGAAGTCAAATGCGTTGTTGAAGTCAAAAGAACAATATTATAAGTTTTGACATTAGACTGAAACAAAAGTTATAAACAAAGTACTTTTAGATGCGAAGCATCTCTTTAGTTGTCCCTTCAGCTCAATGACCGAGTGCCTCGATTTTAAAAAATTCACTTTATTTTCTTATACCCAATTTGAAGAGCTAAACCAATTGAGTCCTCATTTTTAGGGGGGTTTCACATAGGTTTCAAGATGGTTTTATGCAATTTTTCTGTCCGCATCAAATAAAGAGCTTCTATATGCTTGTAGCGCAGGCGCTAGTAAGTAATAGATTACTATACTTTTTATTTGTATCAAATTCTTATTGTAACTGAAAGCATTTCTTATAAATTTCTTTTTTTAATCCTATGAGTTAATAGATACATTAAATTATGTAACTCATAATACTAAGCTCTCATAGAGAATCTAAACCAATAGATTTTTAAAAACTCTTAAACCTTACAAAGTACATATTTATAAAAATTATGCATATCTATAAAATTTGAATTTCATTGATATATATTCTGATCATAACTAAGAATCACAGAAAATTTTGATATTTTTCAATATATATTATAAATCTTGTTTTTAAACTTTAGTAAGGTTAGGTTATATTGTATGAAATGATTTCCTACAGATTTCATACCCTTTGAGTAGAGCATTAGGGTGGACAATTTCCCCTGTATAAATATCTATTGTAGCCAAGCTACTCTATGTGTTTATTCTAGTAATTTGAAAATTTTCAACTATGGGAAGCTACAAATTCAATCAAGAAAAAGCATGATCTCAACTCACCATAAGGTCCCAGTGAAGTTTGCCTAGAATAGTCTCTTTATTTTTTTCCTCTCAGATTAGTTAGTCAAATCAAAATAAATCAAAACTTTGATTTACCTCATATTTTAGAGGTAGGCCTTAGGAATCGTAAAATATACCTATATTTTATTTACTTTTGAATAAGGATAAGAACCATAAACCACATAGATACATATATCAAGCTACCCTATAACAGAGCTTTTTAGATTGAGACAAAAAAATACATTTTTTATTTTTTGTTATCAATTAAAAACGACCAACTAGTATTTTTCAGTTATCTTTGAGAATAATCATTTGTTCTACACGTTAAATTAGAACTACGACCTACGCCACAAGAGGCGCTTTGGGCTCTTTTAATATTGGAAAATATGAGAAGTGTCGAACCACCACCCTAAATTTAAGTTTGAAAAAAAATGCATGAATAATTTCACGGGGTCTTTTATCTCGGGAGTGTAAGGAATTAATGGTTTATTTGTAAATAGTAAATTATACGTATGTATATATTTATTCTATTATAACAGAAAGGCAGCAGATCATATTGTCCTTCCCTTAAGATAGTGAGTTAAATATAAACGTTTATTTGTAAATTGTAAATTTTTTTTTATTTATGTATTATATTTAAGATGAATATACCGTGCTTAAAAATGTAACTTATTGTATTGTAAGAAAAAAACTGCTTAGTTTTATGCCTTTTCTTATACAAAAGCATGCTGTATAATAATTTAACAACAACCTGAAACTAAGAGTTTAACTCATCAAAGAAGCTTTCGAAACTTCAATATTGCCTTTAGAATGAGATAAACTGTAATTTAAGGAAACTAAAATTAAGCATTCACCCAACTTTAATACATTTGTGTATATCATTACACAGTAACTTAATTAACCAACAATATTACAAATAACACATTAGTACCAGATACATAGATAGATAGATAAACAGATAGATGGATAGATTGATGGAATAATAACTTGATTAACCAACAATATTACAAATAACACATTAGCAACATATACCTAGAAAGATAGACAGATAGTTTAGTGAAATAAAGGATGTTTGATATGGAAAAACTTATATGTACTTAATTATAGAGAATTATAGACTTGCTTGTAACATTGTCCTAAGAATAAATATTCCAAAAATCAGTGGAAATGGACAATTATATCATATTAAAGACTAGCGGCTGCACTCCTACCATCTATGGGTACAGTATTCAGAGGGGAGGGTAGAAAAATAAGCTAAAACCATCCTTAGGCTTAAATATTGCAATAAAATAACATAAATCGAAATCTTATTATACTGGCATAAAAACTTGATACTTTATATTTTAGGATTGTTTTCAAGAAAGCTAAATAATCTTCATGCCTAAATTAAAGATATTGACTTTTCAGCAAGATTATAGAGTTAAAACTCATTAGAATTGGTCCTTTTCGTGGCAACGCCTTTTAAGGGGCGTTTCTTTGTATTTTCACAGTAGCTTATCTCCTATTTCTAGCCCCTAACCTAATATAACCAAACCAAACCTAAAATAACCTAAAAGCCATTATGAAAATACGATAAAACGCCCCTTAAGAGCCGTTGTCACGAAAGGGACTATATCCAAAAAAGAAATATAAAGGTTATGATAAAATAAGAGATATATAAAAGAATTATTTGTTATAATGTGAGTAATTGAATGGCAAATATGGTTTATTGCCAAGAAAGCCAGGGACATGGTTCATTATATGCAGAAGTTGCGCAGCAATAGCAAGCTCACAACATTGGGATGAATATTGTATAATAGTTTTAAAAATTTAAGCCATTTTTAAATTACATAGTCAAATTTCGTAGATATTGTCGATCAATCAAAAATATGAAACTACTGTTTAGTACACATAGTTTATTTGATTTTTGATTAATCGTGATTTTGATATTTTAAAATTAATTTTAAACAAGTAGGAAACACACAGTCAGTATTAGAAAACTACTATAAAGATCTAGGAGGGGGAGGGGGGGCATTGGACGGTAAATGTACTAACCCTCAAAATTACAAATTTGTTCTGTTATTGACTGGCTTAAAATTTTTAAAAACATAATTGATTATAATTAAATTTTGATTGAGTTATACAAACTAAAAGTGTCCAAACTCTTCCACCGTCAACATTTTCTCATTTTTCTCATAAAATTATCCCTTCCCATGTTATAAGCTTGATGTATAACATAGTTATGCTCTTAACAAAGTTTGGATGTATTAGAGTTATAGTAGTTATTTATGCCAAAAACATAACCTAACTTAAAAAAAGAACATAATCAAAATATAATTCAGGCGATGATAAATTCCCTGAGTGAAAAAGTCTTTGGTACTTCTTGGTTATTTATTGAAATATATTTCGGTGAACATGGTACCCTCTTAAGTCTAAATGACATAAATCATATTAATTTAATTTCTCGTATTCATTCGAATCCGGTGGATAGGAACCGGTTCTCATCCATACGAAAAAACTATGTCTAGCATCGTATTATATCCAGCTTTCTACGAATATAAAAATGTACAATCATAAGATTAAAACAAGTTTTTTAGCCCCGTATGGATGAGAACCGGTTCCTATCCACCGGATTCGAATGAATACGAGAAAACATTATATCCATGCCCCAACACTTCCATTTTCTAGCTTCATAAACTAAGGTGTTCAATCAATTCCGTATATGTGGCTCAATCACAAATAATCAAAATATTATAATATCACAAATTGCCCCTTCCTCTTTTCTTTACCTTCACGATTAAAACTTCCCCTCCATAAGTTTTACAAACGCAATCTCCTCTTTGATGGCTTAAAAACTTTGGGTACTTTTATTAAATTTTCTGAGTCTAAACTTTAAACTAGCAATTTTGTCTGGCTTAGACTTGTAAAACTTTATGTCCTTGTTTTACTCTTTAATTTTTGTCTACAAAAAAAAGCTCAACTTGATTAAAGTTCAAGTAGATGTATCTGTAAATAAAATAATGTTGCACAACATATATTGTTTTGTTAAATAATGCTTAAATAAATAAATTGTGTGAAAAAATATTGATATTGAAATAAAACAAAAATAATACCTAGAGTTTAGTAAAGGATTTATTTGGTTTATAAAGAATCTTTTAATAGGGAACAAACAACTATGATGTCATATAAACAGGAGAACATATATACCTTTGCAAAGTGATAGAGTAGCCACGCAAATCAAAATTTAATATTTACTTTGAATGAGGAACAAACCGCCATGATTATAATGAATCCCCACAAATAAAAATGAAATATTTACTATGTTTATAATTTCCTAATTTTCTACCAATAATATTTCTTTATTTTCTTTCAGCCTAATGTTTTTTTTATTCTCTAGGCTATATATACAAAAAAAATTTAAAGTTCTTCCCAAATCTTTTTTCTATCCATATTTCAGTAAAGTCCTAGCCCTTACTTAACCTAACCTAAAAGATAGAATCACAGTTAAGAACCCAGAGGGTTATTTCTTAATTTAAAAAAAAAAATATAATTTCTTTTGGTTCCATTTCCCTGGTGCTACTGAATGTATTTCCAAATAACCTAATATAGAAATATTATCCTATATCATCATCATATATTTTATACTAGAGGCATCTAAGGGCATACTCAATTTAGGTTTTAAAAAGAAAATATAGAAAAATTATGAATGGGGCTATTCCAAGGGCTATTTAGGGAGGCGGTAGTACCTCCCCTCGGTTTAGCAGTTAGTAAGATACTTCGTTACAAACAGACAGACAAACTTACATAAATCCTGTTACTTTTATATTTGTACACACTAGTCTAAAACCGAACTTGGCAAGTGCCCCTCCTTACCCCCCCGCCCCCCCTCAACCTGCCAAACTGTGAGGGGCAGTAATTCAATCTTAAATTCATATTACTTGAAGATAAAATCATTTTAATTAAATTTTGCTATAAAATCTAAAAATCCACTGTCGAAGGATGCTCATAAAATTGGTTGGGGCATCAGAAACTGTTTTTTTTTATATGGTTGTTGTTATACTTGTTTTTTTATGTGTTGACATCTGCATATGATCATATACGCATAGTCTTTTATATTCTCTAAATAATCAGGGATATTATGAGATGAGAGAATGGAAAATAAATTGATATACACACCCAATGAAAATAGTTAAAATTATCACTCATGTACACAAAATTGCTAGTTTAAAGTTTGAAATTTAATAAAAGTACCCAAAGTTTTTAAGCCATCAAATAGAAGATTGCGTTTGTAAAACTTATGGAGGGGAAGTTTTAATCGTGAAGGTGAAGAAAAGAGGAAGGGGCAATTTGTGATAATAAAATATTTTTTATGTGGAAAAAAAATATGTCGAGTTTTTCTTGATTTTAGGTCGGAACTAGAGCTGGAGCCGGAGCCACACCAAAATCCAACGGCTCCGAAACGCTGGAGAAAGGGATTAATATTAAAAAGTTTTTTTTTCACAATAACCTTCTAAAATTTTTTTTGATTATCAATAATAATGTATAAACAGCTTGACTTTTAAATACTAATTTTATTCTACAGTATCTATGCAGATTAACTTAATAATTCTAAATACTTTATCAATAAAAGTAGACTTTGATTTTGAAAGATAATTTCATTAAAAAGGAAATAGTTTTTTTTATATAAAAATGATAAATATTAAAATTTATGTATATCAATGTATTTTTAAACACTTTACTTTTAACATCCAGCTTAACTACAAGGTTGATCATATCATTTTCTTTATTTAGCAACATTTTCTGCCTATATAGTTGTACAAATTTCTTTATTTTTACTTATCTTTTAATATGTAAATTAAATTAATATGATTTATGTCATTTAGACTGAAGAGGGTGCAATGTCCACTGAAATATATTTCAATAAATAACTAAGAAGTATCAAAGACTTTTTCACTCAGTGAATTTATCTAATTTATATTGATTTATCAATCATTGTCCACACCCTCCCCGTGTCTCTCACAAATACACAAGGACTCTTAAGTTTGCACTAGTGTCGAGACTTATTTCTGAAAATTATTATTTTAACGCAAGAAATAGTTTTGGAGGATTTAATAGTTATTTCTTTCAAAGCGGTTTATAATACGATGCTAGACATAGTTTTTTCGTATGGATGAGAACCGGTTCCTATCCACCGGATTCGAATGAATACGAGAAAATCAGGAACACAGTAATAGTGTCTGACTGATTATGACGTAACAAAAAAATTAGCCAATGAGAGGCCACTATAAATTTTACCATTGGTCAATAACGGCCTCTCATTGGATAATTTTTTTTTGTTACGTCATAATCAGTCAGACACTATTACTGTGTTCGAAAATCAGTTTTACTAATTTTAAAATATATAAATTTTTGGGGGCTATAACAATTTTATGCATTTACTTTTCCTATTAACAACATACTGTTAGAATAAAATCTAGTTTTTAGATATAAGAACCATTCCTGTGTTTATGAGGTACGTTGAAAATTATAGAAATAGTTGAAAAGTTTTAAGTAAGTTGGAACATTTTACCACGTAGCACACGAATGGTTCTTACATATCCAAAAACAAGAGTTTATGACGATTCTGACGGTATATATAACATTTTTCGATTTTTAAGGCTTGTTTTGTCGGAATAAGCATTTTTAAATATTTGAAACATAAATGTCCCAGAACAGGTTTTCCAAATATATAAAGACTTTATTTAATTTTTTTCTATGCATAATTAAAAAAAACGCATTTCTCTTGAATGACCCTGTAGGTTAAGGTTAGATTCGGACAACCCCTTACTATTGACGTTTGTTCTAGACAACAGAGCGGTGCTGTGGAGGAACCTACTAGCGGGATCGCTTCAGACAACCAATGTCTGAAAAAATAAAATTATTTATCTTAAGAGTTTTCTCAGTTTTGTTATTGAATAATTTAAAAATATTTTAACTTATACTTTAAAATTGTTTTTAAACGATTCCTGTATTTACATTACATGTTAGGAATATATTTAGAAAGTCTAGATGATCAACTTTTAATTGAACCAATAGGAACATAGTGTATGAATGAACAATCTGACCACGCCATTGGTATCAATTTATTTTTAATCTTGAGTAATTTTTGTGATCAATTGTCTGTGGTCTTAAATGTATTGTATTGGGAATTATATTAGCTGGTTGTTGCTTTGCTGCTTATGGTCATAATTGTTCTTGTTAGTGTCTAAATGTTATACATATATTGTATAACGAAATGCAATGAAATAATTATGTTTATCGTATAATAAACATATAATAATAAATATTTCTAGTTTATTATAAGGCAGGGATTTAGCGATGGGTCAATCGACAATTTTATTTCTTTCCATAAGCTCCGATCTTCAATTCCTATTTGAAAAAGGATATTTGTTTGTATATTTTTCATATGGAAAACATTCTTTAAACACAGACAGAATAAAAAAGGATATTTACGCTAGTAGAACCATTAATTTTAAATTTCATCCTAAATTTTTTTCCTTTTTTCTATTGAAGCTACTCGATAATCGTTCTTGTCTGATTGTTAACATATTGTTAATGCTATAGATATCTGATTTTTATTAGAA
This sequence comes from Acartia tonsa, assembly GCF_053477335.1. NCBI lineage: Eukaryota > Metazoa > Arthropoda > Copepoda > Calanoida > Acartiidae > Acartia > Acartia tonsa. The sequence continues at coordinate 22,527,496 of NC_137264.1, read as the reverse complement.
ATACTACAACATGTAGTTAATTGTTAAAATATGCTAGGAAAAATAAAATAAATTTATATCAATCGGGATATGAAAAGATAAATGCAAATTTTCCTAAACGGTCGCAGCACAAACTTTCTCATTGATTTACAAATGATTTTTAGAAAACCAAAGTTCTTTGCTTCAAATTTATTTAACTTTCAGATTCATACTTCTTGTTACTTGAACTTGAAGGAATAAAGTTTGAACTTAATTATCATCTTTCATTAATCAAGTCATAAAATTTTCGTATGACCTTAAAAAGAATCCTGTCTTTAAGCTTTTTAGCAACTAATTTGTGTCTATTTAGTTTAGACTTACAAATTAATATGCTCATTTCGTTCTGACATTCTACAAGTGTTATTGTCTCATTAAAGAGTTTAAGATGTTCTCATCCTTGTTAACTCTCTGTTTCTGTTTATATTGATTATAATAACAAACAGCTTTACTAACATTATTGGATGTAATCATCCTTGTCTTTTTATGTTTTTGCCAACACTTTTATTTGTTGGACATAGACCCAAATTGGTTGTAAAATGTTTATTTGTGTTAATCATGACATTAATTGTTCAATGATTCTTTCACAAATCTTCAATATTTTTTGCATTTGCTATACATATTTTTTTTCTATTTAGACTAGCGGCTGAATCACTTGCATCTATTCTAGCAAAAAAAAACACGCTTAAAATTATCCCAAGGATTATATCTAAAAATAAAATAGTCTGAAACTATCCCGGAAGCTTTCCTAAAAAGAAGAACTAAATCTATTTAGAAGTTAATGAAATCTTAAACTTCAGACCAAAAACCTTACTACTTTACTTTAAAAAGGAAATCTTACTTGACACACGAACACCAATTAAAAACATTTTGACATCCGTCTACTTTATTTATAATTTTTTTCCTACTATAGAAGACCTTCTAAGGGTCTAGCCACTAGCATAATACGATAGATCATTTTAGTTTTCTGTTATGAACATCGTCAATTGTTATTTCTTATAATTAATTCGAGTATTTCCTTTGCTATCAAAAATGTTTAAGCTCTGCTTTTTCTGGTCATAATTACCCTACTTATATATAAAAAATCATTATCATCAATACATAACATAGAAATAATATATAAATCATCAATATATGCATGATTAATTTATTCAAATATATTCCATTTTATGGATTTTACATAGTTAGACATACGGACAAATACTATATAACATTAAACAATGTCGTGTAATATACAATTTTTTGGCTCCTTTAATATACAATTTAAGAAATCAATTTTCACTAATTTATCCTTGATTTTTTTAGTTTTTTTACTTTATTTTTTTAAGCTTAATAATTTTTTCTTAACTACTATAAGTTTGTTACAAAAAATAATAAAGTTAGCAACTCAATAGAGATTAACAATCAACATGTTTGAAACTGATCTCTAAGTTGGCATACTTTTAAAATTATATCTCTTTGTCATGGGAATTCTTGCTATATTTATAATATTAATTTATTTAAATTTTGGACTATTAGATACAGATTTTTACATTTGTAAAAAAAACTTCTTCATTTTATCTTACTTGATATATTTTTTTCTTTTGTCCTCTCTTTGAAGTATTTTTAATCAACCAAAAACCTTTACAATCTCTTGTTGAATTTATTTTAAGTTTTATTTTGTGTTATATCCATAGAAAGTATTGTTGAACATAAATTACTTTTTACTACTTCAGCTTTACAAATAGGGTGGACAAACTAGTTTGAAAGTAACAGAGAATTTCAAGTAGGCTGATCTTAAATGTTTTTTTATTATTAACACATGACAAATCATCTTTCGGCTTCCACAAAACTCTTTGTAAAAATTTTTTGATGCATTACACCATGGTCTAAAGCCCAAAAAAATCAGATGAATTTGAACCATTCACCATTTTTTAAATTTAAGAATCAGGAAGGATTTGATTAAAAAGATGATTATACTAATTAAGATAATGGGTATGTGTATCTTTATATTGTTAATTAAGGATGTAATTCAGATGTATAGTTACTGTGATACCTTTTTCTGCTCTTTTTTAAAAAGTGTTAATTAGTTTAAATCTTTTACTTTGAATAGAAGGATAATTGTTAAAAAGATGAATAAAATAAATAGAGCAAATTAACTCGTAAACATAATATATATATTTTTTTTAAATTAACTCTTAAACATAATATATATATTTTTTTTTAAATTCATTTAATTTCTGCAAAATATACTTATAAAATATTGTTGTTCTTTTATTTGTGAACCAAAACAGTTTAAAGATAAGAAAAAAATTATTCAGGTTTTTGTTATCTATGAAATTCTATATTTATAAGAACTAAAATTTTTAGCTATATCAACCATTTAAAAAAAGTTTAATTTCTTAAACTATATGAAGTATAATTACTCTCTTACATTTGTTTATGATAACAATTTTAAATAAGCTGAACTGATTTAATTTTAATTTTTAGTAACAATATTTTAAATTGTATTGCACCATCTGACATCAATTTGTACTACTTTTACTTTTTTTGTATAAAAAAATAAATAATATCAAAGGAAGATACATATTTACGAACTGCACAAATAAAAAGGATACCCGATGAAAACCTAATTAGAAAGAGAGTGTATTCATTTTCTCTTGTCTTAGGTTACATTTACGTATATTCCATTTATGTACGTAACAACCTTTTTCAACTCCCCTGAGCGAACCCCATGTTTGTTTGTTTTTCACAAAGTGCAACCAGTGAATGTCGCTCCAATCATAAAGCTAGCCAGGTGAGCTTAATGTTTGTAAAAAAAACTTCAAAATAATAAATATATAGCTTGAATTAAAAAAATATATGGTAAATTAAGAAAAACATTTAAGGTAAATTTAGCAGTGAAAACTAATTCTGTTCCAATTCCTCATGAATAATCTTTGTGTGATACATTAAGGATGTTTATATTTCATATTCATGTTAAAAGACAAATTTCAAACAACACAGAAAAAAACGATTCCTTGTGTGAGTGAGACCAAACTCTTTTATGGGAAATGGTGACCATACTACCTGGGTACAGTTCACAAAAGATTAGCAAGGCAAGAATTGTAGAGGTTTATTTTTGTCCGAAATTCTGAAAAATATAGCCACCCTAATTTTACAACGTAATACAAGATGGGAAAATAGAAAAATGGAACATACTTATTTCTTTGCTTGCTTGAAAAAGGGTTCACTTTATCCTGAAAATGGTTATACTTGTTGGTTTAAGGTAACAATAAGTCTATGGAAAAAGGGTGCTTTCCCACAAAGTGCATGTCGAGCACTTGAACCCTCTATCTAACCCTGGAAGCCTAAACCTCCGGTGCTTAAACCTTGGGATGCCAATATAACATAAATCTAACATTATCAACAACAAAAAATTACCCATCACTTTCTTTAAGTTTGTTTCAAAATAAGGGAAAGGGGAAGGCATTTGCTTAACAAGACACTTTAAAGGAAAAAGACGAAAATATCTCGTAAATCTTTTCTTGCCTTGTAAGCATATAGTATATATACAATATGTTCATCTCACCTTGCCAAATTGTAAAGTAAATATTAACTAGACTTAGCAAATTCTAAAATTGTCTCAGGTAAGGTATTTGTTGAAGCAGATTTTATTGCCTAATAAAAAATGTCTTCATACAATATAAATGACCAATGATTGGCCAGTATTCATCTTACCATTGGTCAATTACATTGTATACTGGCCTATCATTGGTAATTTGTATTTCATGACTTCATTTCTTATCAGGCCCTATAAGCTGCTTCAAGGTATTTTCATGCGTATAAAAATTTCTAAAATCAAAACTTATTTGAATTTACTTTAAATTAATTGTAACCCAGTAACCCCTCAAAACTTCAATCTACTTACAATTCTAAATTTTATTCATAAAAAAGGCATGGCAATTATTTTATCCACGTTTTTTATGAGTATAATGATGTAAAGACATAGAAATTCCAACTAAAACATTCTTCCAACTTTTTTTATTTCATAGGTTATTCTAGTTTGTATTAACATAGAGTAAATTACAGTTTTATGCCTTTATACTTTATGCAGTAAATTTTCCTTAATAAAAAAGTAAATATAAAAACCATCTGGAATATTACACTTTATTATATACAACTGTCTTTCCCTTTAAAGTCTATGGGCTGTGTTTGAGAGGGAGGGTGCTAGGAAAATAACCTAAACCAATTCAAGACATAAATGAACTTTCATGGGCATCCTAAGGAGATAGTAGGTGGTATTGTAAACCATGAAAACTTTCAAAATTAAAAAATATACATATTTATGATTTACCCCTCTCTCCAAAATTTTACAACCTATTGGTCCTGACGTACTGACGTAGATACCCTGTAGAAAAGCTTTGCTTTAATAAGTATGAAATACCCCATGTAATGAATGATAAGAAAATATCTTAATAAATTATTCTGAATTGTTCTAAATTTATAAAAATGAAGTCACTGTTAACAAAATTGTATCAGGTCAAATAATTCAGAAGCATAATTCTAAAATTACCTATTGAATACCACAAACGGTCATTACACTCAAAGATGAAACAAGGATCAAAATTTCCATGAGCCTAAAAATTTATTTACATATATAATCTTTTAATGCAAAAATCTATCTTTTGTTGCTTGATATTGTTGCAGTTTAGTGAAGAGATTAATTCATTGGCCAGTTTAAAATGTTATTAGAATATGCCATAATAAAAATTCTTATTATAAATAAAGTTATTTCTATAATTAATAAAAAAATTAATAACAAGGCATAGGATAAATGTAAAACATTCTCAAAAAAAATCGCTAAAGAAAATTTACAACCTAAGTGATGTAGAATTTAACAAAAAGAATATATATAGGTACCTAAATTAAATTTGTATTGCATTTCCCCATTTAAATTTTATCTTAGAAAATAAGTAAATGTTTGTGAACGAGATAAAACTGTTAAAAATAAGGTTTTATCTTTTATATGGATTTAGCATATACGTGGATATTATGACAGGCGAAAAAATGTCGTCCATTTAGTTAGCTAATATGGAACTTATTTATTGGTCAGTTTGTTCATCGAGTAAGATGAGAGGGGGATGGGGTGAATTAGATCCAAGTAATAATATATCCATTAAATTTTACAAAATATTTATGCATTTTTTTAGTTTTTTTTTACGGAGAAGTGGCAATTATGAATGGCTTATCTTTTTTATTGTTTAAATTAAGTTGAAATATTTAAATCCTGAATATAATCCAAAATTCTAAACTTTAAACTAAAATAATGACATAGAAAATCTAATGTTTTTCAGTTAAAAGTTTTAGCTGGTTTTACCCGAAAAGACTAATAAATGAAATTGTGTGAGTAATAGCTTCAGAGAAGTACCCAGAAATAAATATAATATTGAATGAATCAAAAACATTGGGCTGTCTATTTCATGAGTAGCTGGATTACAACTTTGGGTACTTTCTTAAATTTTTTTTGGTTAGTTTTTTAAGTTAAGTGTCCAAACGTTTCAAACACTAATAATAATCTACAAAATGAGTAAATCATCATCGGGGATGTACAATTTATCTGCCAGTGTCATATCCCTTTAGATACCTGATTTTGTTTAAAAATTGTTGTCAATGCTTTCTTTTCAAGATCTAACCACACCTAACAAAGGTCACTTCAAATGTACTCAGAAGTAAAGGGGGGGATAGAGAAATGGAAAAATTCAAATTAACTTTTTAATGATTATAATCATTATCAAGCTATAACTTAATTCATTAAGAAAACTTTCATCCTTGTTTATAAGTAACAGGGTGTCATTCGGGACCTAAATTGAACTCCTTTACTGTGAATGTTTGAGAGAAGGTTTTTAGCTATTTGGGTAATGTTACCACCCTCCCTCCAAAGAGAAAATGTCCCTAAAAATCCCTCGCACCAATTTACTTTGTAAATGTTATATGAAAATGCATACATGAATATGTTAGATATTATGAAATATCAATAGTAATATTGTTTGTTTCAAGTGCATCTACTCGTCAATCCTTATAATAAAGTAACAGGATGTTTGTGTGTCTGTGTGTTTGTGTGTTTGTGTGTTTGTACCGAAGGATCTCGCTAACCGCTGAACCGATCGGGTTCTCCTTAACAGGGTAGATTCTCATATGTCCCGGGAAGGTTTATAACTATTTTGGGGGAGGGTACCACCACCCTCCCTAGAGAAATTAAATTTTTTTTAAATTTCTCAATTTTAGAAAGAGAGTTCAACGAAAAACAAACATCAAACGTAAATTTTTTTTACTTTTTCTTTTAAAATCTAAAATAAGAAATTGAATTATTAAATTCGACTCTCTCCTCCTCAAGTGCCCCTAGAGGCCTCTAGGGGCGTAGCCGCTAGTATTATATATATATTGCCAGTTTTCCATTTTTACATTACAACACATCTAAATAATAAACAGATTAAATATTAGTTGTCTTTCCCTTTTAAAGAAAACTTTTCTTCCCTGGATTGTGTACTTTGTAAAATCAGTGTATGGTTAACAGAAAAATAAATCAACATCTAATTCTAAAAACAAAAAGTTTTCTCTTTCTGTTGTTTCAGACTAAATTAAGATGAAATTATTTTGTTAAACTGAAATCATTTTAACGTCGTAAAATTTCACAGTTTTATTTGAATACTATGAAGAAAAAAAATTAAAATGGGGACGGCTGATATTGTCGATATATTTAATAAAAATGCTAATAATGACACTTATCAATATTCAACACGATGTTTTTAACTATTATGGCATCAGTTTTATGTTGATAAAAATACAAAATCATAAAAAGGTAATTTACCTTTAATTTATATTTTACATGTCACTGTACATTAAGAGATATAAGTTTTCCGGAATTTTAATGTAGGGAGTAGATTTGAAATCTGCATCAAATTTTAAGGATTTTTTATAAAATTCGTTTTTTGTATAATTTTTTATCTAAAAGCGGAAACACATTTTAAGTTAATTAATTTTGACCAATAGGATAGTTGGATTTTAAACTACCTGCGCTCTAATTGGTTGAATGATGTACGACATCCAATCAGAGCGCAGATTTTTTAAATCCACCAATCACGGATGCCAAAATTAATTAACTTAATTTGTATTTCCGCTTTTAGATAAAGAATTATACAAAAAATGAATTTTATAAAAAATCCTTAAAATTTGATGCAGATTTCAAATCTACTCCCTACATTAAAATTCCGGAAAACTTATATCTCTTACTGTACATAGTTATAAGGTTTTGGGTTGGTTATTTCACAAAAGCGCTTAGCTTCTTATTATAATAGAATTCAATAATTTTTAAAACACAAAATACAACAGTTTAAGACGGGCATACCACAGACGGACTATTATGAAGACACCGCGAATTTGATGAAGAAATTTTGCTGATTTTAACTTTGCCTTTTTATTTCAACACTAAAGTTTTGGTAGTTTAAAGTTATTGCGTCAATATTGAGTGATTCCTAGAATTTTTCCTGATGTATTATCACAGTAAATTTCTATTACTATTTTTTTGTTATATTCTGTTGTTACTTCGAAGAAATTAATTACCCTAGTCACGACATAATATTTTTGAGGGTGTGCTTTGGTTTTCACATAATACAACAGTTGCATATTTTTTTATTACAGATGAAAACAAATATATACTGTGGTTGATTAAATTATTTTTTTCGATAAAGTTTTTAATGATAAAGATTTTTTGTAAAGTAGTTAAGTGATGCAATTTTTGATAAGTTTAAGATTGTGCTCTTGCGGAAATTGATGCACATCAATATTAAGTGGAGGTATTTGGTCATACAATACAACCAATATTTTATTCACAAAATTTAAAAATTTAAATTTTTTTTGTAAATTTTTGGGCGTTCTCCTCTCAGAATTTTTTTTCAATTTTGAAAATTTGAGTTCTCCCCCCCCCCCCCCCCCCCCGTCAACGAACAACTATTTTAGGTTAGGTTAGGTCATAGGCTAGAGAGCCGAGCGCTGCGGCTAGGGAGTCGAGCGCTGCGGCCAGAGATGTTCGTTGTCATGATGGGGTGTTTTTTACCCCTTATAATAAAGATTCTCTAGATTCTAAGGGTGCAGCCGCTAGTAATTAATAAATTATCAAGTCAATATTATCTGTGTGATTGCATGATTTCTTTGAATTTAATTTGCTATTTAATTGAGCAGTATGATTGTTAAAACTACTATATAATATTCATTTTTTATCTCGGTAAATTTGATTACATAAATTATTGTTAGTTGAAGGAAGAATTTATGTCTTTACTGTGCATTAAACTATACAGATAATATAAAAGAGTAAATTTATTATCATCAAATACGTATTTTTGTGACTTTTTATGATTAGAAGTGATTTTATATAAAAACTAGTAAAATGAATTAAATAAAAGATTTTCTTTATTATCAATACCTTTTCAGTGAATTGTTATTTCAACGTAAAGTGTAAGATATTATGTCAGTTTTAAGCACTTTTTGAAAGGCATAGTATAATTGCAACTAACATTTTAAACAAGAAAAACTTTTGGAGAGAAAAACTGTAAATACCCCTTAAAATTATTTATTTCAAGGGGTGGTGGGAGAAACCACACATTTTTAATATGAAATATCCCATATTAAACTTATTTATAAACTGTAAATAAAAACGTTACAACTTAATAAACTTGAGTGCGAAGCTACGAAATTTTTAATCTGTGTTTCATATGTATTCTGCTGGTTTGATCCATGGCAGAACGCTCTGCACATCAAAGTTTATATTTTTTGCAGAAAAAAATTAATGTTCTTGTTTAATTAGTATAATTTTTCTTAAATCTTTTTCTTAAGAAGACTAGTCTTATACAAAATATATTTAATTTTAAATACTAGTTTCTAGTAAAAGAATTTTAAAATTCTACATTAAATTAAATCTCAAATTTGCTTCAGGAAAGTGTTTAATCACCATCACATAATGTCATTTTTGATTTTATGTTCGCACAAAATGCATAATATCATAGAAATAGAAGAGAATGTTTAATGATAAAATTAAGATATGGGTAAGGGCTATTTTCATAACCATAGCATTTGTGGGGATTCTTTTATTTGACAGAAGTGATGTTACATCTTCAAATAAAATTTTTAATTTATTTTATAAACGTTAAGATTCTCTTAATATTTATGAAAGAATTATCCAGTATGGCTCCGATTCCAATTCATATTAGCTGGATTAAAATCGGTTCTGAGCAATACTGAAAATTCATGTATCGTATGACCTTATTATTGTTAGCTTGTGTTATTGCGTTGTTTATGGATATAATTGCCATTGTTCATTGTCAAAGTACAACTTTTGTTAAAAAAATTTTATTCAAAATTATTAATTAATTTTTATTATCAATATTTTAAACTTCCTGTTAGTGATGATAAAAACTTTTTTATCAATTTAAAAATATTAAAAAAATATAGTGTAAAAAGCTACTTGATAATTAAGAATTTAATTTGTAAAATTACCTCTTTTTTATTATTTACTTCTATTTATTTACAAACAAGACCGAAAAATACACAAAGGTGTACAGAAATTTGAGAACAAAACTAAAAGATAGATTTAAATAAAAATAATATATTTAATAGTTAAATTGGTTGGATTATGTTTCATATTTCTGAAGTCGATTTAGTTAAATAGATAATGTTATGTTTGATCTGTAAAAAAATAACTGCCAGTTAGTAAATACTATCATTATCATCATAGCAAGTTATCTCTTCTTTGTAGAGCATAGGCCACGCACAATGGTTCTCCAATCTTCTTTGCAAAAGTTGATGCATCACTAATAGATGATATTTACTCATCTTGCAGTTCATTTAGGAGTTCCCTCCTCCAGGTTGTTTTAGGTCTACCTGGTTTTCTCTTTGATTGATTGGTTAGCCTCCAGGGGAAATCTCGTCAGTGGAATGAATCTGTGTTTTCTGTTCAAGTTACGCCCTCGACAAGTTTAAGAAAATTTGCCACCAAAACAGGCTGAGTCCATAGTGATAAAACTGTAAGATGCGTTGGGTTGTTGGGGCAGTTGAACAGGTGAACAGTGTCATGTGGTGTTTGGTTGCAGAGCGGGCATTTATCTTCAATATTCTCGTCAATTCTATGTAGATATGAGTTTAAAAGTCTACTGTAGCCAGATCTTAATTGAGATAGTTGGGAACGTACAGATCTAGTTAAATTAGCTTCCATTTTGTTGACCTCTGGGGGGTTGGCCTGAAGGACTTTGTTTGGTGGATAGTTGGCAAGAATGCTGGTAACTTCTCTGGTGTGTATAATTTTCTGCTTGGCTTTAAGGTTGTCTCTGGATACTGGTAGGAGTTCTTGTATGTCTTGTCTCATGTTTTGGATTTTAGGTTTTAGGTGAGATCTAGGTGGTAGACGTTTATGGACATGTTTGTATCCAGGGTGACCAGGAACATTGTTTTCTCTTTCCTTAATTGTTTAGATCACCATGTTCTTTCCTTAAAGTTTGCCCCAACCATCTAAATTTTCTCTGTTTTATTGTCAGTTTGATGTCTGACATGTCACTGCGCTCTAAAAGCTCATAATTTGTAATTGTAAATACTATGCAGTCAGATGATTTGTAGCTGCTGCAGACTGCTTTTTGTTCAATGATTTAAAGCAACCACAAGATGACCTTATAATGCTGCCAACTGTCTTATTCCAGAATACTCTTTTGTTTTAGTTACAACTTTACTCTATACAATCAACATTTTATAAACATTTGTTTCATTTTTCATCATATTGAAATAATGAACTTTAGTTTGCACAAGTCAAACTTTACTAAAAAAGTTTAAAACTATTTGAAAAGAACTTTTGAAAAGAATGATTTCTATAAGGACTAGACAGCCGCTCATCAGACACCCGAAATCCGGCATTTTAGATGTGTTTGGGGGGTGATTAGCTTTTTTTCAATGAAGATATTGTAATTTTATTTATAGCTCAAGACATCCAGTTGACTTTAAAGAGACCTCTCCACGGATTATATGTTGCTGTTGCCGAGCCCTGATCTTTATTCACAAAAAGTTTGCAAACATTTGAATTAAGTAACTTAATTTTGATATTGCATAACCATTAAACAGAATAGCTCTTTCAGCTCTTTGTTGGTTAGCCACGAGAATTGTGGGTCTGCTTGAATTAAATCATAGAATACATTCAGCTGTTCGTGACGCTTAATAATCTAATAATGGCCAAAAGATGATCACCTCCAATCTCCGTGTGCATCTGAAACCTAACTACAGCTGAGAAACAGGGCTACATGAACACATACACATTGAACTGTATTTTTCACTGGTTGCCAAAGTTTTATAAATCTACAGGAAGAAAATCTGACAATGTGCGCCATACTTATTAATGTTTAATAAAATATTGTACAACGTAATTCTATTTCTTAGATAGGTACATTCTCATTTAAAAAAAATTTTGACTTTTAGACGTCCAAATGAATAGACAATTAGGATAAAATATAGTTTTTTTTCTAATTTAATTGAGGCCATTATTAGCAGATTGAAAAAAAAACAATATTTAAAATGATTAATATAATTTTTTAAACATTCAATAAATGTTTAAAGTTATATACAGAAATATATAATTTCATTCTTTTATTTTCAGAATAAAAATGGGAGACGAAGAAAAAATGGAAGAAAGTCCTCCTTTTGATCAAAGAGCACCGTTAGCCAGGTAATATCTAGGTTGTCGTATATGCCCCGAGAGTCCTCTAGGGCCACATACTAGAGGGGTAGGGTGGTGATTATGATGGGGCCCTTGAAAATTTAGTTTAAGAAATTGTTGGGGGGGGGGGGTAGTAGGGGTACTTTATAAAGATAAATTTACCATGAGAGAATGGAGGTAACCTCCCTAAAGACCTCTACTTGACCTAAAAGAAGGTTCCCTATAAAGGATAGTCATAGCAGTCCAGCGTTTATCGAAATCTTTCAGTACAGACAAGAGTCACAAAGACATTATCTCACATTTCATCCAATTTTGAAGGTTTCCTAAAATTGGTCTTTAAATCATATTGGTCCCCAAAGTTTTATTAACACTACCTTTTAGTTGGATTAAAATCTTTTGAGACCTTTATCAAAACTTAAAATATATGCAATGTCCAATGTTTTGGGCTGATAATTTTAATCTACAGGAGGGGTAATTTTGTTTGTCATAATTTGGGATGTACATCTATCTATCGTCAATTGTCCGATCCATCAAGATCTCTGAGTATAAATGATTATAAAGCTATTAATATTATCAGTGCTGAAAGTACGAGCTCTCCTCCAAGCCAGGGTGCTAGTCCATCCTATAATCTGGCTGGCAAGACTATTGAGACTGTTAAAGGGAAAGACTACAAGGTATTACCTGCATTTTAGAGTAGATTTGCTACTTCTCAAGTTTGTTGAGTAGATTTGCTAATTCACAAGTTTTAGAGTAGATTTGCTACTTCATAAGTTTGCTACTTTATAAGTTTTTTAATCAGTTGGTTGTTTAGTCAACAAGGACAATTGTATACACAAGCAGCAGTGCAACATTAAACTTAATAATAGAACTGTGAAGACAAAAAAAGTTTAGAAAACTGAATAAATGTGTGCCTTCGTTACACATTTTCAGAAAAGCTTGGTATTGATTCTTGTCAGGTTTTTGGCTATTTTATTCCAACGTCTAATAGATAGTCCCAAGAAAACATCTCCACTCCAAACCAAAAATTATTTTTAATTAAGAAAATTGAACCTAGGGGTTAAAATGTTCAACCCTGAAACCCCTTCCCTCTTCTTATGGATAAGCCTATATATATTACGTTTACTTTCCATGATACAAAATTACTGTTCCTATAAATTTTATTCTCCCTTTAGTAAAACCAATTAAATGGAATGATTTTAGAAAATTCAAAATTGATTTTCATATTTTGAATAAAGTGAAATAGAGAAAATTTAATGGGAATTGAGATTAAGAAATTGGTCTACAGAGGAAATTTGTTTTAAATATCGTAGCTACCTAACAACTAAGGGACATACGTTCGTCCATTGAACCACCTTGTTCAAACTGTATGGGCATTAACCGTTTAAATAAATTAATTCAATTTGAATGAATTTCTGTTTAATATAATTTAAAAACGGCTTTACTTTATCTACTTTGAATATTACTGCTGCATTATTTATGGCCAATAGTGTTCTTGTTTTCTGTAGTGTAGCTGTTCTGTACAATATTCAGTGTACTGTACGTACATAAATACATGACGGCCATCTAAATCCTAAGCTTAGTTTTATATGTTAAATGGTGTACCTCAAACGGGCGAGGCTTCTGTCCATGTTATTTTCAACAACCCAGGACAACTAATGGAAGCTTCTGTCCATGTTATTTCCAACAACCCAGGACAACTAATGGAAGCTTCTGTCCATGGTATTTCCAACAACCCAGGACAACTAATGGAAGCTTCTGTCCATGTTATTTCCAACAACCCAGGACAACTAATGGAAGCTTCTGTCCATGGTATTTCCAATAACCCAGGACAACTAATGGAAGCTTATGTCCATGTTATTTTCAACAACCTAGGACAACTAATGGAAGCTTCTGTCCATGTTATTTCCAACAACCCAGGACAACTAATGGAAGCTTCTGTCCATGTTATTTCCAACAACCCAGGACAACTAATGGAAGCTTCTGTCCATGGTATTTCCAACAACCCAGGACAACTAATGGAAGCTTCTGTCCATGGTATTTTCAACAACCCAGGACAACTAATGGAAGCTTCTGTACATGTTATTTCCAACAACCCAGGACAACTAATGGAAGCCAAATCTCTCCTTTCCTGTCCAAACACCCGGGATATTAGGGTAAGTAACACTCATCAGACAACCAACTCTATGCTAATCTGACCTTTATTTGGAAGTCTTAACTGTGCATGATATAAGGTTCCACCTGTTTTGGACCAAGGCATTCCCCCTACTAGAACTATTAATAGAAACCATTTTAAACGTCTATAGTTTGACTGTACATGAAAGACGGCTTAACGTATAAATATTATGCCTGCAAGACTAAAGAAAACGTGTGATAAATACACTTTTTCGCGCATTTAAGTGTGTTGCGAGATAACTGTGTGTTATTGACTATTCAAGATTATTTGTAGGCTCTCTTTTTCTTCCAAAAATGTTGTAAAAATAATATTTAAGTTCAACCGTTTGGCTGCTAGATGACTTTTAGGCTATTTCTTTTTTTAGAGCTAATCGATACCAGGAACATTTTACCGTTTTACATATAAATTTTACTTGTTTTCCACCAGGGTAATCATTTTAAATGTTGATATAATAACAACACAAAAGTTTGATACGGATTGTAATTATTAATGGATTTATCATTACTTGGATCTTACACCAGATTATCGTTTACGTTATTAAATTAAAACTTATAGCTGGCTAAAATAATGACCCAACCCCTCCACCCTCTTTACCCAATCCCCTTCCCTCATACTGGATGAACGAAGTGATCAATAAATGGCAGAGGAAATATCAACCTTAAGTAACGACAATTATTTCCCTGTCAGAATATCCATGTATATTTTACATCCATTCAATTATCGTTCACAGCATAAGTACACAATTTTGCAATGGTTAGATAAATCATTCCCCCTGAAAAGCTCATTAAATTCTCATTTACCCTGCCCAGACTAAAAAGTGCACATTTTGGCATATATCCATTTTTCCAATACAAAATTATTAATGGTTTTCATTTTGGTAGATTTACATTTTTCGGCATAAAATTGATATTTGTTTAGCAACACAGCTACTCTCTAACTAGGACATGTAGGTGTTACTGATCTTCACCAGGGATCCAAAAGGATAAGATTATGCCTGATAATTTATATACATCTCCAATGAGGATACACAAAGTTACCCTTTCTGTAGATTAGAGTTAGTGGTTGAAACGTTTGGAAACTGAACTTAAGGAAAACTTATCAAAAGTGTCCGAAGCTGTTAAGGAAAAAGTTATATAAAAACTTTAAAGACTAGTACAATAAACAACTCCCCTCTCTCTCTAGGACTTCAGTTATTCCGACGGTCAGACGAATCGACACCCTAAGAATAAAGTGGTTATTTGACCTATCCTATAGCAGGAGCGTGCGAAGGGAAGGAGTAGGTGCTTGTCAATACTTCTTAGAAATAATATTTAAGTAGCATGAGCTATATATAACTCTGCCCATCCCGATTTTGTGTCCAATCTTTGAAATCAGCTAATAGCGTCGGAAATATAAACTAAGCCGAGTCTCTAGAAAAAAACAGAAAGCTATTTAGTTAATGAAAAGGGTCTTCATCACTAAGGCCAGGTAGTTGTCTGAATTATTCATCTAATAATTTTTAAGGATAAAAAATCAGGGGTCTTAAGGGATAAGACAATGACCGATAAATTAATGTAAATCCCCCAAATTCCCCTTCTGTAGATTTCAAATTGAGGTTGGAACGTTTGAACACTCAACTTAATGAATCAACCAATTAAAATTCAGTAAAAATCCCCAAAAGTTGTGAAGCTAACGAATAATAAAACGTTATTATAAAACTTTATGGACTAGCGTAATAAACAGCCCATTGTCCCTCTCTTTCTGATTTGAACGAAAATAACTCTGTTGGGATTAATCTCAGCTTTGTTAATCTTTCTCTTATGGTGTGCCTTTACATCCGCATGGTGGTTCACAGTCACAATAGCAAATATATCTTCTTGAAGGGAGGGGATATTAGGCAGTTAATTACACAAGTACCCAAAGTTTTACTTTATCTTATTAGTAAGCTCAGAAACTTTGAGTACATTTACTGATTTTTGATTGGTTAGTTTAAAACTGGTAGTTTTTAAACGTTTCAAGCAATAATTTTAATTTACAGCAGAGGTGATCTTGTCTATATCATCATTGGGGATATTCATCAATTAATCGGCTATTGTCTTTTCTTTAGAGTAGAGGTAAATTTTGCGATTTAAATTTAATAATTAAAAATTAATTAAGATAATGCCCACTCTTACTTGTTAATATTTTATCAGCTGTAGAAATTTTTTAGTATGGCTTCGAAAACGATTAATATCCGCTAGATTGGAATCGGTAAAAAACCCCATACTAAGAAATGGTGTATAATATCGAATTATAGACAATGTTTAACTGATAATAAAATAAAAATCATATGATTAATACCAGTTTTGTTGGCCTGGGACTTTGTCCACTCGGGACCAACAAAAATAAAATTGATCTTGTAATTTTTCAATTTAGTATCTGTGGAAAACGATGCGATAAATAACTTTTATTATTTCTATATATTATGTGAATTTAAATATTAGTTATGGCCATTTTATTTTATGCTACTTAGTCGAAATGAAACTTAGATAAAATATCAGAAGTTCTAAATAACAGGGAACGGTTACTTTCATAGCTTTGTCCTTTAAATCAATTCATGAAAGCCATGCGTATTGAAAAAAAAGAGTAGACTCGTTGCTAAAAAAACGTGTTTCTCTGTTTTATATATAAATGTATTTTTATTTTTTCTCTCTCTCAGGTTACAATTAGAAATTAACTTTACTGGTCACATATAGGATAAACTACGTAGCATTTAACCATAAAACCCTATTAATCTCCTTTGAGACTGCACCCCCCTCCCTTACAATCGCCTTTTGATAAGTGCTGTTTTTTTAGCATCAGCAGGGCTTTTCTGATAATTATTTAACCTAACACAAAAAAAAAGATAAATGTATTTTTCTTGCAAGACTTGAAAGAATAAAGGATGAATGTATACTTTACCAACCTGGCTATTCGTTTAATGGTGCTAAATAAAAATTATTGGGTATTTTCTATAAAATAAAATAAATAGAAAAATATATCTTATTCTGTTTTTGGCATTTAAACTTAACGAGGAGGACAAGCAGAATAAGATAACTATTAATATTCATAAGATATAATAATAAGATATAATTCAAGTTGATAGTTTTAATACTTTGCTCTTCTTATCAGAGACCTATATAGTATATATACCCAGCTTTTCAAAAAGCCGCATAGAGGATGGCTGAACGACACATTCATACGTTACATTATAAGAAATGCGTCAGTTTATAAGAAAAGGTAACGCTATTGCCTTATTAATGCGTCGAGAATTTGTTAAAATTGTTACTTGTTAAACCTTTCCATTTTCTTTCATAAAAATTACAACACACACGACGCACAGAAAGGTTGACAAATTTTTTAAAATGTAGCTAATTGATTGTGTAGTTTAATTTTAAAAAATAACAACTTCTACGTCGTATATGAATGTTGTTAAATTGAAATAAATGTGACCTTGAAATGATGAAATTTTATTTAAATAGGGATGGTAATTAATTTGTGTCTATATATAGTTCAAATTTTTGCTGTCAGGTGTCTCTTACTTTTTAGAAAAAACTGTAATTTTTTATTTTTTTAAAATGTAAGTATGGTTTTTTTAAATGATATAAGTAAATCTTATGTAAATTGGTTTCCCATTTCATTGTGTTTTGGTACTTTGAAATATTTTATTTAAATCATTACAAAATCTAAACTATAGACAACAGTATAACAAATTTAATCATTTTCAGTATAGCATGGAAAGTATTATAATCTAGCTAAGTCAAGAGAAATATCATGAAATCTCTTCACTCAATTTCCATATTAAAAGTATAAGAGGAGTATATCCTTTGATTTTAAGTACTTTTATTTATAAGTACGTATTAATAATTAGTAACGTCTAATCCGCACCCACATGATGCAAACGGCGTCATTTTATTTTTTCCACAAATAAATAAAACCGACGCATTTTTCATTATTCCATCGCAAAAGTGGTCCAAATCGCGATGCATTTAAAAACACGTACGTCGTAAGAGCATATCGAGAAAAATATTAAAAAAGCATCGTATGAGCTCAAGTGCGTGCATATATGTTGTTTTTTTACATCGAGGAAAATAATAGTATTGCGACGTATGCATGCGTCGTTCCTTTAGTTTACATGCGGATTTTTAAACAGCTGGGTTGAGACTTTTAGTATTGTTTCAATTAGAATTAATTAAAGGTTTGGAAGAGGCGGGTGGAGGGATGAAATGGTGGTTTTCCAATTTCAGAATTTAAGATTTCTTTCAGAGTATTTCTGTCTGACTATAATTAAATAGAGAATATGTAACATACTCCTAATTCTATTATTCAAAGAAAGCACATTGTTGATTAGAAATAGAAAATACAATAGATAGAAAGTATATGTATAGCCAATATATTTAAGTGGGTAGGTGTTTGTCTGTCTATGTATATGTACTACACCAAAGGGAAAAGAAAATTTGACATTTTAGAGGTGCTTTATATTGGTCTATGTTATTTAACCAAAAAATAAAGCATAAATCCTTTGTTGTATACTAATTTGTATTTAGGCATCATGCAACAGACCCATAGTTGTAACAAATACATAGCCAGAAAGACAAAAACAGACGCACCTTCTTTTGGTATAGAGATGACCAAGAAAAGCATAATAGTTATTTGTGCACACCAAAACTATAAATTATAAGATAAAAAAGAAGCCCCACCCCTAACAAAAAAGCTTTAAACCACCACAGGAACATTAACTATATTCCCTGAAAAGAAGAACCCAATCGGTTTAGCGGTTACATTTAATTTATGCTTCAGACAGACTGACAATCGGACAGACAGACATTGTTCTACTTTGTAAGAGACACCTGACAGCAAAAATTTGAACTATATATAGACACAAATTAATTACCATCCCTATTTAAATAAAATTTCATCATTTCAAGGTCACATTTATTTCAATTTAACAACATTCATATACGACGTAGAAGTTGTTATTTTTTAAAATTAAACTACACAATCAATTAGCTACATTTTAAAAAATTTGTCAACCTTTCTGTGCGTCGTGTGTGTTGTAATTTTTATGAAAGAAAATGGAAAGGTTTAACAAGTAACAATTTTAACAAATTCTCGACGCATTAATAAGGCAATAGCGTTACCTTTTCTTATAAACTGACGCATTTCTTATAATGTAACGTATGAATGTGTCGTTCAGCCATCCTCTATGCGGCTTTTTGAAAAGCTGGGAACAGAATTTTAACCAACAAGGTCTATATCTTTTAACTTATATTTTTTGTACAAAATATGTTCTTAACGTTAATTTTACAAAGGGTAAGCTTAAGTGAGGGATAGGAAAGCCCTTCAGGGCTAAAGCTGCGCAAGATTAGGGCCCTCTTAAAGTTTTTGAAAATCTAAAAGAATAAGGGAGGATGGATGGGGCTCTTTAAGTCTACTTACTGATTCAGGTTTTTATCCTATTTCTCATTAGATTTAATCAGAATTTTTCTCTATAGTATCCTGGTTTCCAATTAGAATTAATGAACAAATAGTTTAATAGATAGTACTAACTATAAGGACAATTTTGTCCATAAGTAGGTACAACAATATGCTATCAGTTCTACTTTTGGAATATTGACTGAAATTTTAAAATATCTTATCGAAAACCTAATAAAGCAATAATTTAGTTAATCTTTTTTGGTGTTCAAACTCGCTCCTGTGATGACGCCCGGCACATTACAATTCCAGTAAATTACACTTGATTATTACACTAGTCCTGAAAGTTTTACAATAACGTTTTCTTTTTCGCTGACTTAACAATTTTGGAGATTTTTACTGAATTTGATTGGTTGGTTTAAAAGGTTGAGTGTTCAAACCTTTTAACCTTTATTTTAATCTACGGAAGCTGCAATTTTGTATGTCATTATTAGGGATTTACATCAGTTTATTGGCTAGTGTCTTATCCCTTTAGATACCTTCTTTTATATAGTCGCTTCGCTACTAAAAATTATTAAAGAATGTGTTCTTAATAGAAAATAGATAAGTATACAGAATTGTAAAATATGAGCTCTAACTTAGTAGGCGCTTGAGACTTTGTGAGCCATCGATTCCACACAAAAACCTGTTATTTATATCCACCAAAAACAGAAAAGCAATACATCAATGTATCTAATTTGTAAAGCTCTAAATAACAAATTATTACATAATAAGTCAAATTTTCTTATCTTTAAAAGAGCTTTGATATTATTTATCTTTATCGGTATCGAAATAATTAACTATTTATCAAAATGATTCCAAATATTAAGAAAATATTTAGCTCATTGTTATGGGGTTGTGTTTTTATTTTTTTGGCATTTTAATTAAATGTGGATCAATAATTTTATATTGATAATGATAATGATTTCTTAGAATTTTTCATAAAAAAACTTGCACTTTTCCTCGTTGGTATTATCCTTTATCGTAAATGGAGGTACACCCCCAGACATACTTTTATATCACAATATTTTAGGACATCACATAATGTTTCTAGCCATTTAGAATATGACTTTCTGGGTAACCTAGGATTTTAAGGAATAAGACAATGGATGATTATTAATTTATTATCCATTGTCTTATTCTTGTTTCCCTGCTGTTGATACATTCTAAATTGATGTACGTACCCAATTATGGGGGGGAATGTCATTTACACAACATGCAAAAGATTAGTAGATGTGTTTTCGCCAGTGCTATATAATAAATACGTATGTATTGTAACCCATCAAGATTTTAAAAGAACCAAAGTTTCTAAGCGAACGAATTAGAGAACTTTGGGTACAAGTGTACTCTACAGTAAAATGTCCCTACCTGACGTTTGACCTTTGTCATGAAGTTCTAAATTACTTATCTATTCTACTGAACGAAGATATTATCATTTCGCTACATATTGAAGTGTTTAAATATGCTTTGTGGGGACATTCTACACTAAATATAGGATTAACTTACCTTTTGTCATCTTAATGTTTTACTTCAGCTGTTCTTAGGGATGGAGGGGACATTAGACTGTTAATTACTATTTGAAGGTGGATGAAGGGACATTTTACTCAAAAATTAATTTTCTAAAACTAATACAAGACCTAGAAAGAGCTTCTTTAAAATATAGAACTCAAAGATTTAGTGGTTTATTACTTTAACTAACATACTTAACTTACTACTTTATATTTGTAAAAATGATCAATTAATGATTTTCTTTTTTTTCAGGTGGGACCCAGATATACAGGAAACAATAATATACAATTGTAATAGCAAACCTACTCATTGAGTGGGGTGTGGCCGGGCGTCCGTAATATTACATACAAAGTGTATCCATACTCATTTTTTTACTACTATAATTTACTTTTTAATAACTTTGTCCCTGTTGTTTTTGTTCCTTTTTTCATCCACATTTTCTTTTCAATTTTTTATATTTGTTCTTTTTATCCAAAAAAATAATGTTTCTTTTTTTCTGTTAAAAGCTTAAAGTTATGTGTAATTACATATAAAATAACTTTGCCTGAATTCTATGTATTTTTTCTATGGGCAGGCAATTACTTTTTATTACCCATTACTGAATATTAAGAAGATTATATTTTCTTTAAAATGAATAATAGAAAAGTTGACTAAAACTCAGGAAGGGAATTATTCTGGTCCCCAAGGTACTAAAACGCGTTCTCTCATTCTTTGGTTAAAACATTACGGGACAAATTTATTGATTTTGATTTGGTTGTATAACCCAGCAGTGTTTAAACTTCCCTCTAAACATTTTAATCGACGAAGGTGGTAATTTTGTTAATTAATTTGGGTGTTAATTAATTTAACTTATATTTTCTTATCCCTTGAGATCCCTGCAAAACTAAAGGTTGTGTCCATTAAATAAGTAGGAAAGTCTAAAATCCCGAAAGCTTTGATTTTATTTTCTTTACAGCAATTATTTTATCATAGTATGTATTGAGTATGTAAGTCAATGAATTTGTATTTCTATATTGAAGATGTAGTTTTATTTCTCATTGGTCAAAACACGGCAGCTATTTATCAAAGACAGCTCGATTTTTTTGAGGAATAAAGCCAGTTAGAGATTGGTTTTGAAAAGAGCAGTTCGGCTGCTTATTTTTTACCTGTTGGTAGTATCTTTGGAAACTGCAACTTAGATTATTTCCATTGGCTGTTGCTGCTTTACCCCTGGGATCTAAAGGGATAGGACAATGACCAATGAATTGATATCCATCCCCATTGATTATCGATAAAATTATCCCTTCAGTAGATTAAAATAAGTGGTTGAATCGTTAGGATACTCAACCTCATGAACCAACTAATCAAATTTTAATTTAAGTCCACAAAATTGTTCAACCAACTAATAAGAAAACTTTATTATAAGACTTTGGGACTTTTGTAATAAACAGACTAATGTCCCTTCTATTGTCCCTTCCCTCCCTGTCTTTACACAAATTAAATTGTATGGTGATTGTTTGTGAGTAGATCTGAAGTATGTTGGAGAAGGTGCTTATGGAGTCGTTGTTGAAGCAAAGGTAATCATTAAATACCAATTTTAAGAAATACCTTTAGTTTTCAAAAAATTAAATATCTAATCTAAAAAAAGGATGATCTATCAATCATCCAACCTATTAAAAAGAACATAACAGTAGAACTCATGTATGGAATTAAATAATTCTATCTACCATTTTTCCTTATATAAAAGTAACATGATGTTTCTATGACCGTATTTGTGTGTGTGTTGCGAAGTATCTCGATTATCGATTAACTTTTCATAGGTCTAGGAAATCTTTATAATTATTTTGCGGGAGGGTATCTCCAACCTTCCAGGACACATATCATTTTTGGAAAGTAAATACTTTCTTGAAGCCAATCTTAACGAGGAAGGTATTTTTGGAAAGGGGAAAATGTGCAGAAAACACCTATGTAAATTAGAAAATCCGCAGAAACCATTTTCAAAAGTTATTTGCAAACATTTGCAATGTTAATTTGCAAAATTAATTTCATGCCTTAAATGACATATTTTGAAATAAATGTTCTTATAAAAGTTTTTATCTATGAGTTTAGGACATGTTCAAGACATACATTTTATTTTCAGTGTTAGTTTTTTTGCCCTACGTGTGAAAAAAGGCATTTCTCACATTTTATTATAGAAAATTGCATATAAACACAAAAATAATTTTTTTCTGCAGTAAACATGATAATTGGTATAAAATCTATCATTTTAAATGCAAAAGTCAGATACTGAATCCTTTTTAGAGCGAATATATTGCAAAAAGTTACCAGGGCATTTTAGCAAAGTATGAATATTTAAAGAAAAAAATACTTTTTATTCTTAATATACATATTATATAAATGAATAAAAAGAGAGAGAAAAAAAACTATAAAACAAGGTATATGTTTTTTTCACTCTATCATTGAATAAAATGCACTTTTAGGTTTGATTATAAGCAACGCATCACATAAAAACTCATTTTTTACAGTTATTAAACAAAATCAATGCAATTCTACAATCAAGGTAGTTTTATAAAGCAGTAATCCTTTTTGTAGCTATATTTTTTGCCAAATTTATTCTTTATTTTTATAAATAAACTTAATTAAAATCTAATGATTTGAGATTTCGTAATAAAGAACTTCATATTTTTACTGTTTAGACATATAAATTTCAAAGAAAAAGATTAAATCCTTTAAGTTTGAATAAAACTTTATTCATTTACATAATAAAAACGTTAAAATCATTAAAGAATCTAAAAAAAGAAAAAAATAAGTAATTTTTATAAATGATTTTGTGTCGTCTTTATAAACTCTTTCCGCTTTTATTATTAGACTGATAGAATTTAAAATTATAAATAACACTTGTTGGGCCTATCCTATTATAAAAACTTAGTAAGATATTTTGTCAGTATCTTAAGGTTTGATACTGCTAAACTGATTGAGTTCTCCATTTTAGGGAAACTTTACATTGGTCCCGGTATGGGTTTAAGCTATTTTTCGTTCCCTTCTTAACCCTTCAGAAAACAGAGCCCCTAGAGATAAATAATTTGAAATTAATTTAACCTAAACAGTCGGACCCCTTCCAAAGCTTAACCCTTAACAGTTGGCCCTCTTGCCGCACCTTTATCGGCCAGGGGGAGGGGGGGGCGTTCAATGCCTCCCCCCCCCCTATTATCTCACTTCCTATTAGAGCTAAAAGGCTTAAAATTTTTGTGCATGCCCTCTGTTTGATAATGAATTTCCGACTATAAGTGAGTGAAAGTCAATTTTCGCTTCCTTCGCCCTTTTATTTAATAACCTTTGTTTGTAGGTCCTTTTCTACTAAAAAATTTAAAACAGCTGTCATTTTCTTATTTTATCTTTTTCATACAATGTTTATTTTTATGTAAATTTTATAATAGAAATCTTGTTTTTATCAGGTGGAACTATATTGTATTCAGAGCCATGATCATGGACATCAAAGCTTTTTTATTTGGGTGGGGGAGATAAAAAGACGAAATTCTTTAAAATCCTATTTTATTTGGGGAAGGGAGGGTAAATACTTCCACCAAAATGGTTGTTGGTAAATTTTTTGGTTGGGGGGGGGGGGGATGAGTAAAATAACATTTTTTTCTTCTTAAATATACATGGTGCCTGTGACATCCCCAAATGCATTTTGGGTGTGTGTATGTGGGGAGGGGGGTAAACAATAAACACACCCTTGGACATACCTGACAAAACAAAGTATTTTCATTTTTAACCTTTTTAGGGTGTCCCAAAGTGAAAAAAATTATGCATAAATAAGACACAGTTTTAATCAGTAATTAAAGGCCTGTTTTATGTCACTTGGAAACAAAGTAATCAAAAATTAAAAATTCTCAGTACAGAAAAAAAGTTTATCTAACAAGATTTAATACCAAGAAGAAGAATTAGAGAGAGCTAATAAACATACAGACATAGTATACAGTATTGGAGCCATTACAAATAAGCTACTGAAAAAAATTAAAGGCATTTAATTTTCATAACAATGCTTCGCTACTAAATGAATGACTGTCCCACAAAAAAAAACACATTTAATTATTTGGGAATCGTCCTTTTCATAACATGGCCCCATAAGGGGTGATTCATCGCATTTTAAAAATGGCTTTTTATAGGTTATTTTAGGTTAGGTTAGGTTATATTTGATTAGGTGATTTCCCCACAGGGTTAGGTAATTGGCTCCGCAGGGTTAGAGCCCCCCTGCAAGGACTAGAAATAGGAGATAAGCTACTGTTTTAAATACAAAGAATCGCCCTATAAGGTGCGATGTTACGAAAAGGACTACACCCGATTATTTTTATATTACTATGTCACCTCACTTTTTAATAATTCACTATATTTTTCAAAAACCTTTTTTCACCCTTATAATTAAAAATTTCTTTTGCCCACAGGGAGAAAATATTCTTTTTTTTTCTTTCTAGGTATATCAAATGGCTGGATTTTTTAATCATTATGACATGCATGTTTAAATATAAAATAGAGACAATGCGGGTTTTTTTAATGTACAAAAGTAATTTTATTACAAGAAAAAAAGAGTATCTTTTATTAGAACTAAAACAAGCTTTTTGTTCATGTTAAAAATCCTTTTTATGTTTCTCAGAAAAGAATATTATAAATACATGCATGCCTGAAAATTAGTTTTAAAAATTCGTATTAAACAGGAAAAAGAAACTAAGTCGTCGTTATATTTATTGTTTGTTCTTTTTGGTGTAAGGTTTTTTTTAATTAAACTTTTTTGGATCTCGTTAATTCGATTTCTGCGGATTTTCTGGTTGCCAGAAGTGAAATCTACGCATCTTCTTTAGCTAGATGGCATTTGTCTGGTTAAGATTGGATAAAAAATTCTTTGGTTGATTAAATTTAATAAGTGTGAGGAGAAATCATCTCTAGACAAAATAAACATCCTAAAAATAAACTATTTGTATATAAAACTAAAACTGACACCGAGTACTATGTACAAGTTCCCCCAGAGGCCTAATATTGGTGTAGTCGCTAGTGTTATTACATAGAAAGATACTTTCAATTTTACTAATTGCAGCATGTTTCATGTTGTAATAATCAACTTTGAATCATTGCAGTTGAATAAAAAACAAGGATAATTGTGTTAATTAGTAGCGCAACATTTTTTTATCCTACAATATGAATTATTAAGGATGATGTTTTAGTCTGAAGCTCAAGATTTCGTTGACTATTGAACCGATTTAGTTCTCAAAATTTTTGAAACCTTCACTTAGAGCTCAGCAGTTTTGGGCTATTATATTTAGATCGTTGGGTGGTTTAAGACTATTTATTCAATCTTTAAACATAGAGCCCCTACTATTATTGTTTTTAACTTCGCACTCTTAATTTTAGCCGCAAATTTAATAAGACCGTTTTATGCTGTTAAGATCACCCTTTGACTAGATAGGCTGTTGGATAGAAAGACAAACAGACAGAAGGACGTACAAAAGAACATAATTGTTGAGCAACTGTCCTATTAAAAAGTTTTAGTAATGAACCACAATTAGGTAGATGATCATACACTTAACTTTCTAGTTTTGTATATTTGTATAATATTTTCTACTGTTAGGCATACGCCCCTGAAATAAATTCCTCCCCGTGATTTTTCGTATTCTTTGTAAAACTAAAATTGAACATGGAGATTTAAATAAATGATGTGCATACATTTTAGTAAACCCTATGTGTTACAATCATACTTTATAATGCAATTGTAATTTTGATTACATCATATTACACAATTAACTCATTTGCTAGAATTGCATTTGTTACATAGCATTGGTTTTTATGATAAATATCAAGATCATTTAAATATACACAAAATCAAAGACGATTTGCCCATTAACTTTATAAATCTATCATATAACAGTTAACTGTATTACAGAAAAGTAGAGGATATATTTCGATACTTGCGGCTACGCCCCTAGAGGCCTCTAGGGACACCTGAGGAGAGAAGAGGTTTTTTGTTTGTTTGGGAGGTGGGTGCCCCCACCCTAATTTCTAATTTTAGTTAAAAAAAATTTGGGGGGGGTTTTATTTTTTGGGAGGGGGGTTAGGGGGGGTTGGGGGTGTCCCACCCCCCAAGAAAATAGTTATAAACCTTCCCGGGACCTATGAGAAGCTACCCTGTTAAGGAGAACCCGATCGGTTCAGTGGTTAGCGAGATTTTTGGGTACAAACAAACACACAGACACACAAACATCCTGTTACTTTAGTATAAGGATAGTTTAGTTGATCATTAGTTATGGGAAGTATCAGTAAGACAATCAACGATAAATTGATGTACAACCCAAATGAAGATAGATAAAATTTACCCCATGATATATACATTAAAATGACTATAAATTTATATTTTTAGGACACGTTGACAAATTCTAAAGTTGCAATCAAGAAGATTTCACCATTCGAACATCAAACTTATTGCCAGGTAAACAAATTTAAACAATTTGGTGCTTTCCCTCAGCTATAGTTTTGAATTCTTAACCCCCCCTCCCCCCTCCATAATACCCATTTAAAATAGCCCTAGCTAACCTAAGTCATCAAACTAACCTGAATAAACCTCCAATACAGTTACGTTTATTTTAGATTCTTTACAAAAATAAGATTCGGGGGTCTCGTGCTCGGTTAGGTAATTTAAGGGAGATCTCAATCAATTTTTTTGGACACCTATTAACCCTCTCCGAATTTCTATTTGGACTTTGAAATCAGTTAATGGCGTAGGAAATATAAACACAGCAAAGTCTCTATCTATAATACAAAGTAGAACGATGTCTGTCTGTCCGTCTGTCTGTCCGTCTGTCCCTTAAGATCTCGGTAACCACTGAACCGATTGGATTCTACTCTTCAGGGTATATACCTATTGGTCCTGTGGTGGTTTTAAGCTATTTTCTTGGGGGGTGGGACACCCCCAACCCCCCCAAAAACAAAAAAAAATCCCCCCCATTTTTTTTTTTTTTTTTGATGATATACAGTTTGTAGAAGATGAGGATCCAATTTTTTTTTTTTATGTATAATTGATATACAGTTTGAAGAAGATGAGGATCCAAATTTTTTTTTTTGATGTATAATTATAATATGATGAAGATGAAGATCCACCACATGTACTACCTTATTTTTTTAATTACCTCTTGGGGCAAAGCCTCTAGAGGCTAGGGGCGAAGCCGCTAGTAAATTTATAAAATAACAAAAAGCAATTTGCTAGCAGACGAAAAGGGTCTTTAAAACTTGAAGCAGGTAGTTGTCTGTATTATACATCTATGCTTAAACCATTTTTGGGTTATCTTCGTGATTATGGACATAATGACTTTTACAAAGTATTTGATTAATAAAAAGGGGAGGTTGAATTTTTAAAATAAAAATTTTATTGTTTTCAATGTTTGTATTAATTACGAGATTTCTTACAATATTCCACCCCAACCCTAGCTATCCGTTCATTCTATAAAAATCTATTTTTACCTTTTTTCTATATCTTAAGATAAATAAGAATCAATTTGACCAAATTCTTTTCTGTATTAGAAGAAAGGCTACTATTTAATCTACCTCTTAGAAAACATAAAAATCTTGAAAATATTTTGTTTATGTTTTTCACAGATAGGACAATGGGCGACAAATCATCCCCCCCCCTCTCCTTTTCCTCCAAAGGTTAAGGACTTTTAATTTGTACAACCCAATCAAGATTACAGAAGAAAAATCCCCTCAACCCAAATTTTTTTTTAATTTTAAAATTGAAAAGAGGGGGGGCGTAGCCGCTAGTAATAGATAATACATTTATTTGTAATTAGTTTAATGATAATCTACTTATATGCTTTACAGTATCATTACATACAGATAGATACCAACACGAAATGATAGATACCATTACGAAAACTTGTAGAGAAGCTCGTAGCTCTGCTTCTAATAATAATGATAAAAGTATCACTGAGTGTCAATTCCAAAGATTTATCTGACAATAATAAGAAAATTCTCTGTTATAAAAGAATGACAACATCCATAAATGCTAAGCTTACAAACTAGGAAACTAACGATGATTGAACTAACTTTTATAGTATTATTCATAGAGTGACTAAGCTCTTGATAAATATATATAAGGTAGAGAAATCCTCACAAGAAAAAACGTATTACTGCGGTGGGAAATTTAATTTATTACTGGACATACTCATCTTTGTTCATCTGTTCTTTAACATTATTTAGTTTAATAAATAACCTTTTTTCTCCATTATCCTTGATTTAAAAATTATGTTAACAAGAATATCCATGTTAATGATTAGCGCACTAGTTAAATTCTTTAAAAAAAGTAACAGGATGTTTGTCTGTCTATCTGTTTGTGGTAAACAATGAATTTATATGATTCTTCTTCATTGTGAAGCTTCTCATAAGTCCAGGGAAGGTTTATAACTATTATGGGGAGGGGTCACCCTCAGATAAATTGGCCCTGGAAAAAAATCCACCGCCGAAATGAGGGTCGACTCCATTTCGTCTCCCTCAAGTGCTCCTTGAAGAGTCTAGAGGTGTGGCACAAAGATAAGTGTAAAACAATGAAAAAGTCCATTTTTTACCGCTTGGGTTTGGCTGCCAACTTTTCATAAATGTAAAGTGGAAATTTAAAACTTTTTGCTAGTTCGCTTTTGGAATAAAAACAAGAAAAATCTTTATAAATTTATTTTGAGAGAAACAATAAAAAATTTAATTTCATGATTAATTTTTTTTTTCAGAGAACGTTGAGAGAAATTCGAATTTTATTGAATTTTGAGCATGAAAACATTATTGACATCAGGTATTATTTAATTATGTTTTTTTTAAATCTGGGAAGCTTCGTTTAAGTCCTATGTCCGTTTTATAAGCTTTTTATTTGATTGTATTAGTTTTGAAAAAAGTTTTAATGGTGAAGAGAATAGAGACTTAATGTATTTTTTGTAATTTTATGTGAAGCTATGTCATTGTCCTTAAGTCCAAGGGTTTATGGTGACTATCGCTTCCACCCGCTTTGGTATTGGTTAGGTAAGGTAAAGTTAAGTTAGTTTACCTTATTCTTATTTATATTATGTTAGCCTTAAGCATAAAATATTTAAGCTATTGGATGTTTATCAATAAATAGCTAGGTGTTAAGAATTCTGATTTAAACTTTAAATTTAGATTTTTGTTCCTAACAGAATAGAATACTGTTATATAAGAAATTTTGTTATATTTTCATTCTAAGAAGGATTAATGTTCTATGAAATAAACCTAGACCATTAGTAGCGCAGCTATAATCTTTATACTATAAAACAGTGAAGTATAATACAGTAATATTATTGAAATAAAATATTTATATATGCATAACAAGATGCGTGCATAGAGATTGCTCCGTTCAGTGTGAGGCTCATGTTGGCATTGCTCCTATCTCGCCCATGACGATTACGAATTGATAAAAGTAGACCTAGGGGCTCTGTTATTGTTAGGAGAGGGAGGGGACAAAATAAATATCATAAGCCCATATTTTATTCTTAAAAATATAATAGTCCTAAACCACCCAGAGACCTATGTGAAGCATAGGAACTCAAATGGTTCAGTAATTAGCGAGATCTTATCAGACAAACAAAAAACCTTACTATTTTTATGTAATAGGATCGACTATGGAGTGATAAATAATATACAAATTCTAAGAATCAATATTCTCGGTATTAGGGATAAAGAGATAATTAATTTGAGATATTTTTTGTACAGGAAGAAAAAGTTCAGTGTAAAGTGCAGTATTTTTTGTTAAATAGAAAAGTAATATATTCAATTAAGTTTAGAATTTAATTTGTTAGTAGGTAATAATATTAAAATTGCTTACTGCATTTTATTTGAACTAGGTGCTTCGCCCCTAGGCCTTTAGGTTAAAGAGGTGGTTGGGGACCTCCGTGAAACCTCCCTGACGAAACCCTGTGGACGTCGCCGTGTTAATAATAATTTGCACGGCGGATAATTTGTGCGGATATGATTGTACACCAAACACCAATCTAAAATAAACAAATTTACATCTAGTCTGTTTATAAAATTAGTCTCTAGAGGCTTCGCATATTATATTGGTGCATGATCACCCCATACTTTTTTGTTTGTTAGAAAAATAAAAATTTTTATTTGGGGGATGGAAGGATTGGGGTATAATCTAGTTATATTTTACGAAGAAGAAACCCTTTTCTTGTACCATTATTTTTTTAGAAAGGATGAGTGGGGTACCAAGTTCTTTTGCAGAATAGCTTTCAAATTATCTTAAAACAAAAGAGTAGCTGACATAGTAGCTTTGTTACTAGAAAACATTATAAATTTCTCTGTTTTATGCGTATGAAAGAAAAACACATTAACTTACTTTTGAAACCTGATATCTGAACATAAATAGACAGAGAAAGTAAAAAACAGAGAAAAAATTGTTGTAAAAATGCAATATCCATCAATCTGTACTCGATCCAAGAAATTTTATTTTCTCTTCGGCTATTTAAGATATACTGCAGAGCTGGATCTTTAAATGAATAGCCGTTGCCGTAGCCGTGGCCAGAGTTACAGCCACTACCGATACCGATCTTAAATCAATTTGGATAAGGCTAAAAGCGATCTTTAAATCACAACCACTTTTTCAATTTTCAGTAAAAATATGAGAAAAAAATAACAGTAATACAACTTCAAACATTTCAAAATCCATGTTTTATTGTCAGCACTGGCAGTGGCGACGGCTACGATTACGGCCACGACTACGGCCATGACTACAGCCACGGATACGGCTACGGCAACGGCTACATATTTAAAGATCCAGCTCTGTTTTTTTTAAAGATACCTTATTATAAATTAGCATCCAGTATACAATTTAATTGGTCCATTGGTTTATTAGTCATGCTATATAAAAATGTAAAAATCAAAACATAGAAAAATAAGACATATGTGACAAGTTTCATATTTTTTTTTTATAAATTTAATCTTGATTTTTTACCACTGAACCTCTGTTCTTTAATCTTAATCCATCACCCATGAATTTTGGGTGCTTTACTACTTATGGATGTGGCCATTATTGTTTTTTTTCTGAATATCTCCCCTTCCATGTCAGAAACTAGCAGAAACAGGAAATGAACAATTTCTTCTTGTTCTAAAGAGTAAGAGATGAATGCTTTTTCTTCTATTCACTTTTTTGTCATCTATAATAACACCATCAAAGGACACATTAAAATACATTTTGAAGATTATTTCTAAAAATTAATTAGAAATAATAATAAAATTGTGCAACAAATATAAAAAAAAACCAAGTTAAAGTATATGTTACACAAGGTATAAAAAAATGGGATTAAAAAGTTAGAATTTTAATTTTTTTTTATCTAAAGCTGCCTTAAAACTTTCTTTATAGACATAATTAATTGTTTTGTTTAGGTTATATAAAAGATTTAAAGGCATAATATACAAAAAAAAATCCATTTAGTTTAAGTAATTCATTCTATTTAAAATCTATAGTAATTGGGAATATTCTAATATTAGATTCTATAGGTCTCCAAATCAAAAGAGAACATTTTCTTTTTGCATAAACAAACTATTGTTTTATTCATTCTCAAATTCTTGCCATTTTTCATCTCACCTAAAATATTTTCTATTAATATAATTTCTATATTTATTCTAGCTTTTTATATAAAACAGCAAGTTTATTTTTGTCTGATTTTAATATTTCAATAACTACTGAATGGATTGAATTCCTCTTTTCAGGGAAGCTTAAGGTAGGTCCCAGTATGGTTTTAGGCTATTTTATTTCTAGATTCAAGCCCTTGGGTAGTTTAGAATGATTAAATGTCTTCCTCCTTTGAATACAAATCTCCTAGATGCTAGGGGCCGCTGCCGCTAGAATTTAAAAAAAACTCATGTTGTATGTATCAAAAATCTCTGCTGGGTGCTAGATTGATTCTTAAGTTTTCAAAAGAATCATCGTGAGAAAAAATCAATCCACATTATATAACTACCCCTAAAGTCCAACAGTGGCATACGCATTAGTTTGAAATTAAGAATTGTGACAAATGCGCGTTAAAAAAATAATACCGCACACTCTTATTAATATCAGATAAGTCATCTTTAATTTTCTAATTGAAAACTAAACTAGGGATCTCCTTTGTGAAGACAGCATTGACACGTTGAAAGACATTTATATTGTACAGGTAACTTTACTATATATATATTTAAAATAAAACAAATTTATTGTATTCTAAATTAAAGTTTAATTTTTAGTAGCGAAGCTACTTTTATTTGTATGTCTGTCCGTCCGCCAGTACGTCTCTGACGCTATTGGGTAAATTTAAATTTCTGGACTGCTATTCAAGATAGAGGTTTACTATACAAATGTTCAGCCAGCATATAATTTACTTGGTCCGTTGGTCTGTCAGTCATGCTGCAAAATATAGACATTAAAACATATAAAAACAGGTTTCGTGAATTATTCAAATACATTTTTCCTTGATTTATGACCACTGCTCTTGAAATCTATTTGTCCGTATTTCAAAAATCTTTTGAGCTATGTTACTTAAGAATGATATTTAAAACAATCATATTCATTCAAATCAATATTTGTAGAGCCTAATGGAATGTGACCTCCACAAGTTGTTAAGAACCCAAAGACTGTCAGCTGATCATGTCTGCTATTTTCTTTATCAGGTAATAATTATATTGGAAACTAAAAATTGTATAATCACATTTTGTAATTAGTTGGCTCTTAAACTTTGTTTACTTTTCTTAAATTTCGATTGGTTGGTATTAACTAACAGTGTCCAAAGGTTTCCACTATATATTTTAATCTAATAGATGGGTTAATTTTTTTTTAATAATTGACAGTATATAACAAATTATCGTCCATTTCCTATTCTTTAATTCCCTTGGTTGTACAAAGATTACATATATGTATCAGACCCTCAAACTTTTAAACTGCTTATTTTACCCCACTCAAATTTAAAAAAAATTAATGTAGGAATAGTTATGTATGGTATCGTATTATAGACAGCGTTCTGGGGATATTAAAATGAAAAGTTATATGATCAAAACCCCTTTTGTTAGTACCGAGGTGCCAAAGGCCATGGCTAACAAAATTGGTTTTAATTTTAGGATTTTTATTTTCTATAAATTGTCTATAATTCGGTTCTTTAATCCAGCGGATATTAATCGGTTTTAAAACCATTCAGGAAAATTTCAGATGATTTATCCTTTTTTTTTAGATCCTTCGTGGACTGAAGTACATACATTCAGCAAATGTTTTGCACAGGTGAGAACAGAATAATTATTCTAATAAAACTTCTTTTATTGACATTTTAAAAATATTTTATCAATTTTACCATACACCTAATATGTGTTAGCTTAACTCCATTTAAAAAATGTAGTTTAATGAAGGCTCGTAAGAACTAATAATGGCTTTTACAAACATGATATAATAGGATTTGTTAACAATCCAATTATAAAAAATATTAAGGTTTTTTGTTTTCAGTAGCACAAGATTTCGGTAACTACTGATATTATTGAGTTTTCCAATTTAGGGAAGATTCACATAGGTCCTGGGATAATTTTAGGCTATTTTATTTATAGATATAAGTTGTGGGATGGTTTTTTGTTTTATGATCATCCCTACATAGACAGTGGACTTAGATCTAGGCCAGGCTGCTAGTATTATAAAAAGGAGTAACTTCATTGCATAATAACTATAAAAATTAAAGCAGAAATTCTCTTTAACGTTTTTTTTTTCAATGCAAAAAAATATCCTAATTTTTTTTATTTGTTTAGAGACTTGAAGCCTTCAAATATATTGCTCAACGCAAACTGTGATCTCAAAATTTGTGACTTTGGACTTTCTAGAGTAAGGTAAATATATCAAAAGTAATTTCCCCACTAAGGGAAGGGACATTGGCCTGTTTATTACACTAGTCCCAAAAGTTTTATATTAATGTTTTCTTATTCGTAAGCTCAACAACTTTGGGGACTTTAATTGGTTGATTGGTTGGTTTATTAAGTTGAGTGTCCAACCGTTCCAATCAATACTTGTAGTCTACAGAAGGGGTAAATTTGTGTATCAGGATTGGAGATGTACATAAATTTATCGGTAATTGTCTTATCCCTTTAGATCTCTGCAATTTCCTCCTAACTGGAAGTAGACCACACATAATCTATTGGTAAAAAATACTTTAGGTTATATGAAATAAGGGCTAAGAGGACTTCGCAGGGCTTGTGTCCTGAAGGGATAGTGCTCTGAAGAGTTAGATATCAAAGCAGGTGCAAGGAAGTCAATTACAAGAGAGGGAGAGGAAAGAAGGATGACCGTTTTTCTAATACAATTAAGAATTATTAGTGCAGCTACTTTATTATTCAAGTATATAAATATAAATGGTCCGCTTATAAAGTAAAACAATAGGGGGAATGTTCCCACCCCGTGGATCTACTCTGATTTTCAGTATCAATATCAATTGAATATCAGCCAGTAGTGTCACAAATATTAAGCAATTTGCTAGCAGACGAATAAGGTCCCCAAAATGGTTCCAGGTAGTTATCTGGATTATATGTATATATATTCTATACATTTATTGTAAGCGTAAAAACAATTCAAAATTGAGTGTATTTCATTAAACGCTTTGTGAAAGTCAAACAAGCACAAATTACATTTAAGCCATCAAGCTCTACGAGTTGTATATTAGCTACATCGCTAAAAGTATTAACACCCCCTATATGAAAAGTTTAGGAATTATATTTAAATGTGCACTCTCTAAAAAGATTTCCAGAAAGATTATCACTTGAGAAACTACGCGAAACAAATTTAAATCCTCTTTTGCAAAACTTAAGTACTTTAATTTCTACAAACTTTTCTCATTTTCATAATTTTATTGCGTAAAACATTTTTATTTCATTTTATTGCATTTAAATGGAAATATTTTTGCAGTAAGAAATTAATGTATATATTTTTAAATGTGGTTTTTAGCAGTCAGATTTTTTGTTTCAGGTCAGCCGTGTTAAGCCTCAAGTTTTAACCAGTTGGATGCTTTAAAATTTTTTTTTTGAAAGAATATATTGCAATTTTTTTCGAGCTGATTTTCAATTTGTAAAAGTTCCCTAATGCTTAAAAGCGGCTGACGAGCCCTGTTGTATATAGATCAATTTTATCGTAAGTTGTTTTACATGATTCAATACCATAATAATGCACGATAATTTTGGGCAATAGAACTGTCCCATTTAAAAAAATTATTTAAAGCTGACTTTTTTGTACCTAAGAAATCAAAAAAAAAATTTTGCTCCAAAATATCTTGTCGTTTTTATATTGTGATACTATTGGGACAGCTTTAATTCTTATTTGATATTATTTTAGTGATCCCAGTCATGACCACACTGGACTTCTTACAGAATATGTGGCTACCAGGTAAATTATATATCCCAGTCATGACCATACTGGACTTCTTACAGAATATGTGGCTACCAGGAAAATTATATATCCCAGTCATGACCACACTGGACTTCTTACAGAATATGTGGCTACCAGGTAAATTATATATCCCAGTCATGACCAATACTGGACTTCTTACAGAATATGTGGCTTCCAGGTAAATTATATATCCCAGTCATGACCACACTGGACTTCTTACAGAATATGTGGCTACCAGGTAAATTATATTTTAGTGATCCCAGTCATGACCACACTGGACTTCTTACAGAATATGTGGCTACCAGGTAAATTATATTTTAGTGATCCCAGTCATGACCACACTGGACTTCTTACAGAATATGTGGCTACCAGGTAAATTAAATTAAAAAGAGTAGCATGTTGTATGTTTGTATGTCAGCACATTAAGATCTCGTTAACAGCTAGACTGATACAATTCCACAATTTCAGGTATGCCTAGCATGGAGGGAGGGGACATAGGGCTGTTTATTACTCTAGTCCCTATTTTTTTATAATAAGCATTTCTTATTCGTTAACGTAAGAACTTTGGGAACTTTTATTAAGATTTAATTGGTTGTTTTATTAAGATTAGTGTCCAAACGTTTCATCCACTAGTTTTAATGTACAGAAAGGTTAATTTTTCATCATTATTTGGGTTGTACTTCAATCTATCAACCATTGTCTTATCCCTTTAGATCCCTGTGTACTTAGTATAGGTTGGGGGCAGTTTTTAAAGCTATTTTACGGGTTTTTTTGTTTATATGATCATTTTAATAAAAATAGTTAAGAAAACTATAGTCTACATGTTGCACAAGTTTCTGCAAGGAAAGATTACAATTCAAAAATTTTTGGGTTTGACATGTTTAAAAATTTTTTTGACAATATCAAACTTATTTTTGACCACGGCTACGAACATGTAACGCACAATTTTGATAGATTTATCATATAAAAAATATAGCCACAAGAAGAAATTATCTTTCTATCATTTCGAATACATATTGATAGAATCTTATTATATAAAGAAAGTAAAGCAATATTTTAAAGAGTCTCAAAGTTCTACCGACGGAAAATTATGTATCTCTCCTAACTGTTTATGGCTGTCTTTTTTTTGGAGGGAGAGAATCATAACAACTACTTAAATGGCGTACAAACATTTTATATTTTAAATGGAGATAATATACGTGTATATTATGACAGGGGGGGAATTGTCGTCAATTTAGTTTACTAACATGGACATCACTTATTGATCAGTTCGAACCTCCAGTAGGGGAGGGGGAGATGGGGTAAAGGTGGGTGGATGGGGGATGTCTTTGGTTTAGCTAGCGACAAGTTTCACTTTATTACAGTACATAATAATCTGGTGTAAAATCCAAGTGTTAAAAAATCCATTCATATTTTACAATAATTACATTAACCAATTACGTTTTTCCTACACAGAACTAGTTAAGGAAAGGTAAAAGTAAATTATAATTCTGGAAAGGTTGTTGCTGTATGCATTTCTTGACATATGAGTGCACAGCCTAAAATAATTGACACGATCCATTCATTATAAAT
The DNA here is from genome assembly GCF_053477335.1 of Acartia tonsa. Taxonomy (NCBI): domain Eukaryota; kingdom Metazoa; phylum Arthropoda; class Copepoda; order Calanoida; family Acartiidae; genus Acartia; species Acartia tonsa. Next base: position 22,489,663 of record NC_137264.1, on the reverse strand, counting down.
TGGACCCCCCTCAATAAAATCATATCTTAACTGTAGAACAAGAAAACGGACTTTATTTGATGCACATCCCTAATATAAAATATGCAATTCTGTAGGAAAAGATTTTTGATTGAAATTGAAATGATACTGCTAATTTGAACCAAGCAATCAAGATATGATATAAGTAATATAAGGTTTAAGGCAAACTAACGAGAAAACGTGTTAGAAAATTTACAGTTAATTGTCTCCCCTCTAATTATAATGAAATATATCCCCCCCCCCTCTCACCGTATGATATTTAAATTTGAATGTGATACTAAAAAACAATCCTAAAAGAAAATTTCTCCACAACCCCCTTCCCTTTTTTCTTCCCTTCTTACCCACTCCCATTCAGTTACATAAAAAAAGTTATATGCCAACTTTACCCCAACAAAATATTAAATTTTACGGCAATTTCAATTGGAATTAATGGCTGAATATGGCAGCCTCTGTTTAAACTATTCAAATTAATGCCTAGGGAGGAAGGTAATAATAAAAGGTGCAGAAAAACTGAAAAGAAAACTTAAAAATTTATTATATTTCAGGTGGTACAGAGCTCCAGAGGTCATGCTAAATGCAAAAGTGAGTGTTTATAACGTTATAGCGAAGCTTCTCTATGGCTAGCATTCACCAGTACGTCCGTATATCTAAATGTGTGGTTGTAAATTGAAGTTAAAAGACTAGAAACAATGTGTGGTTTTTTAAAGACACAGTAAATTTAAAACAGTAATAGAAATCAAATCAATAATTTAATGATAAAGTGTTGGATTGTTGCCGAGAAAATCAAAAATATGTCACATTTTTTTAGAAACGTAAAATATTTTGTCAAATCTTTCTATTAACTGCATTAAAAGAAAAAAGAAAAAAACGTCCTTATAAAAAACATTCAATTATATTAAATTTCGAATACTGTTACCATTTTAAATTTAATTTATACATGTTAAGGCAATTTTTATTTAAAAAATTTGCATTCTTACTTCAAATCTATTGGTATTGTTAAGTAAACTGTAATTTAAATTCTTTACATTTTTTGACAATAAATTTTCTAAAGTCAAGTATATTAGACTAAATATATGGTTCTCAGGGATAAAGAATCATTAAGAAATAATTTTTCTAAAGTCAAGTATATTGGCCTAAAGTATAACTATAATACAGTAATAAATTTTCATAAGTCAAGTATATTGGCCAAATATAGGTCTCCAGGAATAAAGGATTATTAAGTATTTCAAATTCTAAAGTCAGGTATATATGTTAAAATGTAATGTAGTCAGGGATAAAGGATCATTTATAAATATATTAGTCAAGTATATTGGCCTAAAGTATAACTATCAGGCATATAATACTAGGTTCATACAGTAATAAATTTTCTAAAGTCAAGTATATTAGACTAAATATATGGTTCTCATGGTTAAAAGATCATTAAGGAATAAATTTTCTTTCTAAAGTCAAATATATTGGCCTAAAGTATGATTATCAGGAATATAGGACAAGGTTCATACAGTAATAAATTTTCTTAAGTCAAGAAATAAATATATGATTGTCATTACCGTACCAACACTCCTGATTTCTATTTAATCCTATAATTTTCTACATGGGATTTGGATATACTATAAAAAAATATTTTTTTTTATGTTTAACAGCTATTTTGTACGTAACAAAGGATAAGACAATTTAACGGCCATTGTCTTATCCCTTTAGATCCCTGGACGGACAAGTTATCATTTACGCTAAAATATTGTAATTTTGGATATTTTTTTCATGAAAGTTAAAATTATACATATTAGCCATTTTTTTACAGTACCTTCATTGGAATTACAAAGAGCAAACATTGCATTGGCTTTACATTTCAAACTATAGCACAATTACAAAATATCTAGTAGTTTTCTCGAATTTTATGTTCATTAACATATAGAACAGGCTAGATTTTCCTTAAAGAGAATCATTTTATTGATATTAATAATGCTCTTGTTTGTCTATAAGGAGGAGTGTAATTCATCCCCCAGTCTAGAAAAAATATCAACCTTAGGATGTAAATGGTTACCACTCCAAGTTTGTCAACTCCTTGTATATTACCATCTTTAAAATATGTTTATAGAAAAAAAAGATAAAAAGATAATAATTGAGAAAGACATGTGTGTCTTTCTATTTCATTGTAGGATAGCTTCACTGCTATACATATATAAAATGTTATTATTTATTCATGTTTAAAATTATATAGCATCTTTTAAAGCTGTGTTCAAAGAAGCTTATCCCATAAAAAAGCACTTTAAGCTTTTAACAAGGACAAGCTTGTTCATAAATATATAAGTTTGTTAAACCATTAGTAACTTTTTATAGTTTATATAAGTTTTTATTCACGTACATCAATGTATCGGCCATTGTCTTATCCCTTTAGATCTCGAATTAATTAAAGCTAGCACTAACTAAAAAAATACTTTGAAGATGCTGTGAGTATTGGTGCAAAAAATATGACGTAACAAAAAAAATTAGCCAATGAGAGTTCACTATAAATTTTACCATTGGTCAATAACGGCCTCTCATTGGCTAATTTTTTTTGTTACGTCATATTTTTTGCACCAATACTCACAGCATCTACTTTGAATATTTGTAAAAATCATTATTCAAAGATTTAGATTGATCAAAATGTCGTTGCTTTTTCAGCAGATCATAACAATTTTGTAAGACAGTTATAGAATAGCCTAGCAACAAAACAACATTGTATTCAATGGTATGCATAACACCCAATCTCAAGAAACATAAAATCCTCAAGTTTTCCCCATTTCTAGTTTCACATTTATGAGGTGTGCACTGTGTCACTAGGCTGGCTCAAAACAAAAATCTGCAAAAAAAATTATTGATCTGTTGTTACGCCCTTAGCATCTAGGAACAGGAACAGGGAAGAGGCAGAGAGGGACTTCACAAATAGCTTAAAACCTTTCTAAGACTTAAATCAGATAACAAAATAGCCAAAAACTATTACATAAACTATGTAAATCTTACCTAAAATAGAAAACCCAATCAGTTCATTAGTTATTGAGATCTTATGGTTCTGACAAAAAAAAACCTACTACTTTATATGATAGGATAGACTATGCATTTGTAACATCCTTTTGTGAATTTTGTCGATTAAATGTTTGTGAATGAATGAATACAATAAATCGATTTTAAATTTAAGATTTTACGTGAATAAAGACTATAGTATTGACACTTTTTTTAGTATAGGCTATTTTCCTTAGGAGCAAAATAAAAGAACCCAAGAGAAGCATGGAGTTATAGATTTTGCGTATTTTGATTAAGGTTTGGTATCGGCTAATTGGGATAAATTTTGGTCAAGGGTAGTGCGCATCAAAACTATGTTTTGGAACAAAATTTGGTACGGGCTAATGTGCATAGAACGAGGAAGCTACACATAAAATTTTGTGCATGCTCAACTCTTTCTATGCATGCATTATCAAATTCAATTTTACATATGGACAAGCGTATATCTATAGCAACTGAGAAACTGGTTGGTTTTTGTGGAAGAGAAAGCGGTGCCTTTAAAAAAATGACGTCATACAATACAAATGACCAATGATAGGCCAGTATACATTTTACCATCGGTCAATTAAAATGTATATATGTCATTTGTATTGTATGGCGTCGAACCCAGTAATAGTGTCGGACTGATTATGACGTAAAAAAAATAATTAGCCAATGAGAGGCCACTATAAATTTTACCATTGGTCAATAATGGCCTCTCATTGGCTAATTTTTTTATTACGTCATAATCAGTCCGACACTATTACTGGGTTCTATGGCGTCATTTTGCATACGCACTATAAGCTGTTTCTTGACGAGATTTTCAGATATAGCATAGAATCAAATCTCTTAGTGAGATTTTTAAAAATCTTTCATATTTGTGTATTCAGTTTAAAGTCTTAGAAGTCCGTTTTTTCTAGTATTTTAATCCAATTTTATGCAATATAATCTAAAATTTTTTCTTGAATGTATTCTATCTTATAAAAGCAAGCTTTTTTTTCTTTTATAATATTTTTTTATATATACCACCAAAGATTAGCGTACATGTGTATTTATTCAATTTTGAAACTTTTAGGTTTTCTTGAAAAGTATATACACATGTAAATTTTGATATTGTTGTACAAATTCAGTTACTTTTCCGGAAAAGTTGTATATAGTACAAACTCTCAGATATAGTTTTTTGCCTTTATTATACATTCTTTAAGTTAAAACAGTAACAATAACTACTATATGTATATCATGTATATTTTAACCCAAGCCCTAATGGCTTTGAAATTACTCACATAAAATAATATTATGTAAAGGGGACACAAATTAAGTTAATTCAATAGTTTTTTTTTATATCATAAAATGTTAGTTTAAATTAAAAACTTAAAAACATTTTCTTAAATTTTGTATCCCATATAGTCAATTAGGTCCACTAGTAGCGCAGCAATAACAATGAAACATTAGTGATGAAAAATAACAATAAAGGCCTTAAGGTGGAAAGTCCTTACAATATTAAAATTGACAATTTCGATAGACAGTTGTTTCATAACAAACAATTTTTAGCGCATTTTTTTCTCAATTTGTCATAAAAGTTTAAAATAAACATACTTAAAAATCTTTTGATGAAAATAAATGGGAGTTTCAGAGAGGAGTAACCTAATTTAGAGTAGCTTTGCTGGTATTAAAAAGGTAAGAATTAATAAAAACATATGGAAACACACAAGTATGACATAAAAATGTTGAATATCTGTACATATTCCTGTTCTATATAACTTGTCAAGGAATCTGGGGAAAGTTTTCAAGGTTATTTCAGCTTACTTTCCTATATACCTATACATTACATGTATCTTGAAATGGTTTACTGCTATTTTATTTGTATATTTATGTCTGGGTGTTGTTGGAGCGTGCTTTAAGATCCCTCACTTCCCCTATATATCAGGAATAAGGTATAACCAACAAGCAAAATAAATCTAAAATAATATTTGGGGGGCAAATGGAAAGGTCGTAAATTTTACTATGTGTTACCCCCCCAACGACAGCTGAAAACAAATATAGGTTTCGTGATTTCTTTCCAAATTAATTTCATTGTTGGTATAAGCTGCCTATATATACAGAACCTCTAGATGCAAAGGGTACAACCGCTATCAGAACAGGATGATTTCAAGTTATAATATCTTAAATGCTCGGCACTATACTTTAAGGCTTTTATTTATAATAATTTTTCGGCATCTCGGAGTAAAAAAAATGGTTTTAATCTTATAATTGTACATTTTATATCCGCGAAAAGCTGTTTATAATACGTTGCGAGAAATGACTATTATTCATATAAAAACTAAAATACTAAGAAATTGTGCAAATATACGTTAAATAAACATTCAAAATCAATAATTATATTTGATTAAGGGTTTCTAATAAGGAAAACTATAATTCTAAGAAGCGCAGCAATAACGAACAAACATTGCTCAAATAATAACAGAATTACAATTTGTTTTATTTGTTATCTAAATTATTTTAATTTTGTTAATTTACTTCGACGTTGTGATTGACGAACAGACATGCCTATGGTATTATATTATTTAGCTTTGCTTCTTAATATATCTAGGTTGCAAAAGGAGAACTAATACCCCCCCAACTCCCCCCCCCCCTGACCCCGTCCATTTCCAACGATTTTTTACGTATCCTTCTATTTAACCATGCGTTGTTTTTGTTTGTCCGCTAAAATCTTGTTAACATTTACAGAGAAGCATACATAGATTGTGGGATGGTTTTAGGATATTTTATTTTTTAATAAAAGTCTTGGGATGGATTTAGGATAATTTACTGAACTTCCTCCCCAGGATGCTAGAGGTGAAGCCACTAGGCTTCTAGAAAAAATAAAGGAGTAGTGTGCAATTTTAAATTTAAAGGATTATTTTTATCTTTTTAATATTAAGTTCTAATTAACCAGCATAAAGATTTAATGATTATCTTATTCAACCCAATTATTTTGTTTTGCTGAACTTTGTTCACAAAATAATTTATTAAAAATTCTGTCTTGTATTAAAACTAATGTTTTTGCACTTAATTAAGATCTTGAATTTAAAAAATATAAAGATTCCAATGAATGGCATAAACTAAACTAAATTGTTAAGCCTGCCTGTCATTGATGACCTCTTAAACTGCTGGAACGTTGAGTCTATGCCTACAAGGTTTTAGATCTGTTTTGGTTCGCCAGGTTTTTGCACATTTTTCGGGCTACTGACAACGCCGCCCCGTAAAAGAAATAGATCTCTTTGTATGCCCCTAGGAAAATATTCCCATTCCTAAATATAACAACTCAAGGACGTCCAAGCTTTTTTTTATTAGGGGGGGGGGGTAGTAAAATAAAATTAAAAAGTTTTTTTTGGGGGGGAGGGTGATCTTTTATATCGTAAAGACAAGGACGTCCAAGCTTTGTTTATTTGAGGGGTGGGGGGGGGTCACCAAGTTACCCCCACCCCCCTTGGCCTGGGGGGGGGGGTTATCACCAAGTTACCCCCACCCCCCTTGGCCTGTTTATTAATTTTAAAAACTGATAGGGTTTGTTTGTATAATTTTCCTGTTCAATAATGAATCCCTGTAATTGATCTAAAGGGATAAGAAAATGAGAGATATACGTATACACAATCACATCCCTTCCGTACATCAAAATATTTTTTTAAAACAGTTTGGTTACTGCCATTTTGAAACATCAAGATTTGATAAAAGTAATACCTTTTAAGCCTACGAATGAGAAAGCGGGTTTATAAAACTTTAGGTACTAGAATAACTTTGAGTTGGGTTTCTTTATACATTTTTGTACTTGTGAGTACCCATAACTTAAGAGCACCCAAATCCAACGAGGAAATAGAGGATAAAAAATAATGCAATTTGTCTAATATAAATGTGTTTATCTTGAAACCTAAACCCCGCAAATTTCTTCTCTTTTACTTTTTTTGAGCTCTTACAAAACTACAAAAATGCCCAAAAATAACAAAATAAACAGACAAAAAATATCATCATCATCATTAGGCGCGTCTCTCTATTTGACTGTGAAGTCCAGAGAATTCGAACACCCTGTCCTCCACTTTTAAACCTATTTTACATATAAAATTTATGTAAATATTTTTTATAGTGTTCAATATAATTTAGACTGCCACCTTATTCCATAGCCAATCTTTTATAGAAAAGGCTTAGGCAAAATTCAGCTGTCAAATTCTATGGAGTTTTGAAAGCTGCTAAAAAGCAGCTTAAGAACGGTCTTTGGCTACAATTATTTTTTAACTAGCCGCTACACCCTAGCATCTATAGAGGGAGGGAAGGGACAGAAATAAAATCCTAATAAATCCAAGACTTGAACTTAATAATATAAGAAACAAAAATTCTCCCATGCGAGATCTTTACAAACAAACAAAAGAGCTTACTACTTTATATAATGTGATCTTAAAAATTGTAATTAAGAAACTAACATTTTATCTAAGACTTATATTTATTATTTTGCTGTAAGATGTGGATGTCACAGAACCATTATATAAATTTGTTGCAGTATAAAATGCATCTCATTCTAATCATTACGAGGGCAAAAACGTTCTTTCAGAGCAACAACGTTTTAATGACAGATCAAAATAAAAATAACCTAAATTCTAACCCTTCCGTCTCCCAATTGCTTTTATTATTCTGCTATCTTATGCAATTATATTCATTTATGCAACTTTTAGGCTATAAAACTTTAAAACTGTTTCTAAAAATTAATTCAAAATAGAAGAAAAAAGGGTGTATATTTTTGTATTTGTGTGGTTCATTTTGACTTAGACAAATAATTTATTTCCCATTAGCTAATTATTTATCTTTTCAAATATTGTATGAACACTGTTTATTTAGATTAAAGTTTGTTGGTTCTTTGTTTACTTTTTTCCTTATTTACATCCTGTTACTTCTTATTTATTTCCTTATTACAGCCAAAAACAAGTACAAAACTTACAATAGAAGATAAGCATATATTCATAGACGAGATTCAAACATATTACTAGCCACAGTGTGTAACTTAGTGAAAAAAAAGACAATCCCTTTGAGGAACAAGAGATATACAAAAATAAATATTAGAGTTACAGACAGAAAGACAGAAAAACTTACAGATAGACTGAAAAATAAGCCAACACAAACATTTAAAAGTGGCTCTGCTACTAATGATTGGTTTGTAGTTTTTTTTATTGTATTTTTAAGCTTTTAAGATTTGAAAATAGCCAATTATACAAGGATAACAACATTCATATCAAACAAAACAAAAAATTAAAATAAATAGTAAAACAAATTATAGAGTATATAATTATTGACCAGTGTAGTTGTATAAATATTCAAAATATCAAAATGATATATTTTTATAGGTTTAATGCTTTAAAAAAACGGTCAAAGTAAGTAATCACATGAGGCCAATGGTTATTGAAAAAAATAGGAAATAGAAAATACTTTAAAAGGTATTTTAGTTACAATAGAAGTTAGAAGAAAAAAGGTGGAAAATAAAACATATTTCGAAATGTACAAATATATTCTTGTTTACTTTTTATTGAAAACAAAAACACTTTTCTATATATTTTACTAATGTAAACAAATGGTAAAAGTTTTTACGATTTATACTTATTTTTCTGTTATAGATTCTCTGGGTGTTTTACCACATAGTGCGTGTCGAGCATTGCATTCCCTCTCCCCCCTATTTAAGGTTTTTTTCCCTATAAATGAGCCCTACAGGTGGTCCTAACCCTGCGGTGCCCTAACTTGGAGGGTTTACTCCTTACCAAATATAACCTAACTAGACCTAAAGTAAGAAACAAACGAAGAACTCCCCTCGGTTTCGGTGGTCAACAAGGCACTTTGAGGGGAAGCACAACTAGTTGTCCAGCTTCCTAGTGGCGAAACTTTTTTTTTTGATTAAATTAATCCGTCAGATGACTTAAAGGACAATGTCTTAGACTGCAATTAAATATAGGTGTCTGAAATTTCGCATAGCACCTTATCTGTAATACACTTTGTCCGTCCGACAGTCCTGTATTCTGTACATAGTTTAGATTGATGTTTTTACTGTTTCATTTAGTCTTCCTTTCTTTCATTTTGATATTTTTTGTTTCTCTCTCTCTCTCTCTCTCTCTCTCTCTCTCTCTCTCTCTCTCTCTCTCTCTCTCTCTCTCTCTCTCTCTCTTTTTCTCTCTCTCTCTCTCTCTCTCTCTCTCTCTCGCTCTCTCCTTATGCTCCAAGGAGATTAATTTGTGTATTGGACCCAACTTTTCGCATTTTATATTCCATACAACACCATAAAATTTTCTTTTTTAAGTTAACAGCTATTCTATATATCACTTTGTCTGTCCATCCGTGAATTCATTTACGCTGCGCCCCTAACATCTAGGTGATCCGTATTCCAAGGGTGAGGAGGGGGCAGAAAAAAAGCTTAGAACCAACTTTATTAGTTGTGTAATTGAAATTTAAAGTTTCCAATAATGACAAACTCTAAGGCATTGCTTCATTTAGGCATTTTTACTCTAATTGAATTTTAAGTTAACAATATTTGGATCGTGGAGAGAAAACGAAGTAGCGGGTTCGTCGTATTTTCACAGTAGCTTTTGATATCTTATTTAGGCAAAAAAAACAATGATAGGAGAAAAGCAACTCTGAAAATACGACGAAACCCGCTACTTCGTTTTCTTTTTATGATTCCAATATTTTAGGTTAAAAATTGTGATAAAGTTAGTCATTTTCTACTGTATCTTGTTTCAACATTGTATTAACATAAATTTATTGTAAAGAGGTCACAACTCTATCTATACATTGTATATTCATCATGACGACGTAATCAATAGATAATTTAGATAACACACTATTACATTTAATTTGGTCAATTTTGAATATTATTATTTGCCCATTAGAGTCGTCGATTCTTTTGGTTTGTGTAAAGTCCTATTTCTGCTTCTCTAAAATTGCCTCTGCATGTCTGTCAGTATGTAACGCTATTGGGGGAATGTGATTTTCTCGAGACTTCTGATATTTTTTTTAAAAATATACCACGTACGTTCTATCCATCTATTATTTTTTTCTCTTAACATAACACATTTTTTCTCTACTTTCTTTATTGTCTTCAACTTATCCTCCATTCAAAGTTAATCCTTAATTGTACTACTACTTACTTAACATATATTTTTATGCTTCTTATTGTCCAAAATTAGCATACTTCTCAAAAAAAACGCAGAAAATTTAGAAATAGAAATAATATATTTTCGTGAAAAACAGTCTTTAGAAATGTGTAATTAAACAGAATACACGTTTTATTGTTTTCATTTTCCCTCTTACAATTTATTTTAGTTCTTTAAAAGTTTTAAATTAACAGTTTTCTTTTTTAGAAATGTATAGCTGTATAAACTAACGCAAAAAAATGCTTATTTTTGTACACATAAATCTACCAAAAATCTATTCTAAAAATAACTCGTGCATCTTTGACTCCTTTACGGATTTTTCATTTGAATAATATAAACGCTCGTTTTAACAATCTGCCTTAATAGTTGGTTAATTAATAGTTATTTCTCGTATCGTATTATAAACGGCTTTCCGCGGATATAGAATGTACAATTATAGGATTAAAACTAGTTTTTTTAGCCCCGTGGTGCCGAAGGCACCGGCTAAAAAAACTAGTTTTAATCTTATGATTGTACATTTCTATATTCGTAGAAAACTGGATATAATACGATGCTAGACATAGTTTTTTCGTATTCATGAGAACCGGTTCCTATCCACCGGATTCAAATGAATACGAGAAAAAGTATTAGGTTTTTTTGTGGTTCATCTCAAAAAACGCCCATCTCAGAAAACGTCTATCTCAAAAAAAACGCCTATCTCAAAAACGCCTATATCAAAAAACGCCTAATTAAAAAATTGCCTATCTGAACGAAATGCCTATTACAGAGCTTTTTTATAATGCATTGCTTTATTTTTAGCAATCAATAATTTAAACAAAGAAATATTTTATTACCCTAAATATTTCCCAGTTTTATGACAGACTGGCTTCCTTTTACTTTAGAATACATTATTGCAGCCATACTTATGAACATCATGTTCCTGTAAATTTTTAAAATTAATTTTATAATTATTTTCAGGGTTACACAAAAGCCATGGATATTTGGGCAGTTGGATGCATTTTAGGTAAAATATCTTAGTAGCGAATCTTTAACTCTTTAACTAAATTCTGTCATTCGTACGACTTGATTGATTGGTTGAAATTTAAAATTCTATGTCTTTTGTTTAATATTTTTATTAAAATTTTAATGTAAATTCCAAAATATATAATTTACCCAGTAATCTTAGGGGACGAGATAAATTGATATATATACATCCCCAATGAGGATAGACAAAATTACCCTTTTTGTAGATTATAATTTTGGTTTGAAAGAACAAATTAAGATTTGGTAAAAGTTTTTAAGACAAAACGAATGAGATATCTTGTTTTAAAACCTTAGGTACCAGTACAATTTACAGTTCAATGCTCCTGCTGCCTGTATGACTCTTACCTTATAATTGTTCTTTTTTGTATTCAATATGCTCTAAAACTAATGAACATTATTGTCCTTGTTTGGGTTTATTAAGATAATGTTGAACCAAACTAAACATGATTAATGAGCACATTTTAACTAAGCTTATGAAAAAACTTTTATCATATGCTAGCTGCATTAGAAAAATTAAAATTTTAACATTCTTTCAAAATTTATCATTTTGAGTTATTTTACTTAAAATTTAGATATGAAAATTAGGATGAATGAATAAAAAATTTTTTTAGTAGTGCAGCTTCTAGTTAATAATTTGTGTATGTCCGACTTAACAAATAATTAAATCTATGCAGTTTCTCTTCTCACTCAAATTTGCACTCAATAAAAGTCTGTATAGATATAATTATACGTTGAAAGATCCTGTATAAATTTCGTTTAAATTTAGATATAAAATATTATTTTTTTACAAAAATTGCCAATTTATTGTATATGCACCAATTTTTGGAAAGCTGCGTCTTTGTTTAATTAAGTTTGAAAATGTGTTCGAAAAAAAACATTGTTAAGATAATCTAAAAAAAAATTATTATATTTTAAAGTAAATAATATGGATTAGTTAAAAATGTAAATAAACTGGATTTGAAAAAATTATATTAAAAAAATCGTTTTTGCACGATTGTCAAAGTAGGTTTCTTCTCATATGTATCAAATAACGCTATTCTAATAATGATAACTTGTTCAGGAGAAATGATAGATGGTAAACCCATGTTTCCTGGAAAGCACTACTTGGATCAGATTTCTAAAATACAGGTAGTTACCTTTTTAAAATCTTTATCAGCATTATGCATATTCCAGTAATCTAGTGATGAAAAATTATAATATCAATACCAGTTTTATTGACCCAGGACCCCATCCCAGGTTTATAAATCCTACTCAATATTAAAGTTTTTAAAATGTTTATTAATGCTAAATATTAGCACAACATTAGCAAATGTTTATTAACCGGCAGCTTGTCGGTGGATTGCGCGTGACTGTCCCGTTTATAAACCTGCAGGGCACTTACCAACATAATCTCACACATTATAAGTATCTAGATATACTTATATAAAAGCAATAGGATGCCTTTCTTTAAGTCTCCTTGTGTGTACCGAGGGATCATGCTAACTGCTGAAAATATCTATTATGTGGGAATCAATATGATTCACCTTTACAGTGTAGTTTCTAATAGGGGAAGGTTTATGTCTATTTTTGGAGAGGGTCCACCAGCGTCCCAAGAGAAAACGCCCCTAGAAAAAATGATCCCCCTTCCCACCGCTAGTGTTTTAATAAACCTAGATATGGGAGGGTTAATAATTTGTCAAGTTGAGATAAAGGGAATTTTTGTAGTAATTTCCTTATTTTTTCAAAGAATTTTCTTAGACTTAGAAAATTTTGCATAAAAAATTATTTGAGAAAATATTTTATCCTCAAGGCACACAATCCGATTATTCAACTTTTTGATGTTGTACGAAAGTACGATTTTTTTAACGGTTGATTTTGGGATTATACCTGACTATTGCAGGAGTCGGTTTGTGAATATTTAAAATCAAAAGGAAGATTTTGAATTGCTAATTTTTTTATGGGATCTTTTTGTGAAAGATAAAAATGTAGAAATTCTTAACATTTTCACGAGGATTGGTTATTACGTTACGTGATTTTGAATGGAAATAGAAAAACTTTATCTTAGTGACGATATTCAATACAACGTCATGAAAACGTATTCATAAATATAAGAGATTTTCAGGGATAAAACAATGGTCGTTATATTGATGTGCACTCCCAATCTTTGAATTTATTTCATTGGTAGAAAATTTGCATTCTTCTAGTTTTCACCAGCCAATCAAGATAAAAGAAAAAATTAAGCCAACAAATGTTTGAATACCTATAAAATTTACAGTCCAATGTCCCTTTCCTCCCTGATTAATACATTCGTAGTCAATAACATCAATACTTAAGATGTGTAAGTTGGGGATAATCCTTATTTCAAAATATTTTTTTCAAACCAAATCTTTTCTACTTTTATTAGCTGTTCAAAAGTATGCACGATTTGAACACATAGCAATTATAAAAAATTAGTTTGAACCGTCCAACCTCTTTTGACGATTCCTAAGACAATATTGTATAATATGTTTAGCAATATTCACTATCAAACGCTCTCGAGGATTTTAATTTAGCATTTATTCGCTTTATTCGTTCGTCCTTTCATTACGCTATATTGGAGAACGATATTTTTTTGACGTTTGGGGTTTTTGAGAGGAATTCAATTGAGAATCAGCTTTACTTATTCAATCTATTTGCAAGAATATTTTAGAAATATTACACTTAACTAGTAAATTTTTTTTATCATCCTTGTTTAAATTACTGTCCTCTCACTTGTCCAAAAATTGTCTGTCAGAAGAAAGTTAAAATAGTTGTACCTGCAATGTATTGATACAGAAGTATTTAAAACTTTTTAAACTTCACTGGTCGATATACCAATCCATTTGTTATACAATTATTCATCTATTCAATAGCACATTTAGAATCATGTAATAGTTAATTCATAGTATTTTCGTAATATTAATCATGCTGATCTAATGAATATTACAAATATTCTGGCAATTTGCTAAACTTTAAATTTATCTCCTTCCTTTGGGGACGAAAATGATAGAAATTACAATTTTTGTCCTGTGATCACTTTATTTACAGAAAAGTTTGGAACGAACAAAAATACATGACCTTATTATTGAAAAGCTACATTAACAAAGTACATAAAGAATTATTATGATTCTACCTATCGAATACCTGGCTATTACAACTTTGTTTTTGATGTCAGAGACTTGAGGAAAATACAATGGTCTTTAAATTTCTGTACATTCCCAATGATTATAATCAAATTACCTCTTCTGTATATGATAATTATTGGTTAAAGTGTTTCAACGCTTCTAGTTTGAACCAACCAAATTAGACTCACTAATCCAACCAATAAGATAACATGGTATAACATTTTAGCGCTACCAGCGTAATATTCAGTCTAATGGCCACCCTGTTCCCTCCCTGTGTTGATGGAAAATTTGATTATTCTCCAGGGAGATATTACTTCCTTTCTTCATCATACCTTTCTATATGCCAAAGTAGCTGGATGTATGAATGTGTGTATATATAAGTTCAGTAAGATCTCCAAATATCTGGACTCATTTTTGGGAACGTTTAGAAACATTAGTGCTGCAGGGTTTACGCTATTTTGAAATAGGAAGATCACCCTCCTAAAAAGATAAAGCCCATAAAATTAACTTCTTAAAAACAGGCCTTTTTTAATTTTTAAATAAAAGAGAGAGGGACTTTTTTGTGTAAGCTCCAGTATTATTTCCTAAAAAATTTGTCCCATGCATTAATAAATAAAATTAACAGATATAACTTGAATATAAGCTACTCTCAGGAAAATACAATATATAGTGCACTTGTGAGTGAGAAAGAGAGTTAGTATAAAATAAACAGAATTATGTTTATTCAATGTAAAAGATAGGAAAAAGCAACTAATTACATCTAGTCGCCTGACACCTTTAAACTATTTCGAAGGGGGTGTGAGCTTTACTTGGGGGCTGTATTATACGCCATGGAGGGGAGTTATTTTGGTATTGTTGGCTTACATTTAATTCTAAATAATCAACACCCCAAACGCTAGCGGACGCTCATAAAATTTTGCTGTAATATTTAAATACCAAAAGAGACAACATAATTTAAGTTTTCTCTTTTATTAAAGTTTGTTCAGAAAATTGAAAATCTGTAAAAAGTTGAAGGGTCCTGTTTCATAAAATGACTTTTCTGTATGTAATAATTAATCTTTTTAAAAGAAACTAAGGAATTTATTCAATTAGTCAATTAACTATTAAAACTTTAGGTCCCAAATTTATTATCATAACTGTAGCCTTAAAAGGCTCAACTCAGGGAGGGAGGGGACATTGGGGACTATCCGTTGGCTTAACAAATTTGGGGACTTTTATTGAATTTGATTGGTTCATTAAGTTGAGAGTCCAAAGTTTCAATTACTGAACCGTCGGAGACAGGAGGCTTATTAGTTATAGGGTATCTTTACTACAAGGTCTGTCCGCACAACATATCTTTGTATATTAATGTACAATTTTTAGACAAAATATTATTTATTATTGGAAAAAGGATGACTACTCCAATCTACGTTCCCTATCCCTTCAATACAAAAGCCTTTAACACATTAAAATCATTAAATAAGTGTAAACATAAAATTTATGAAGAATTATTATGGTTTTAAGTGAATGAGGTATGTTTGTTAAACCTCAGTTGCATATAGAACAGAATCTCATTTCTTTTTAAAAACTTTTTCAAAAGTTATTAATAATAGATTTTCATTGAGTGCTCGACAGCCGCTCACAAATATGACCAGAGGAATGCAGAAAAGGGGGTGTAGGCCGGGGTAGTATCAACCCCCTATGGCAAAACTAAGGGGAGTGGATACACCAATTTAGACCTATCTACGCCTTCCTTGACAAGGGTCAACACCACCATGCAACACCCCACTATAACACCCAAGTGGGTGTTGGGGTAAAAAGTCACACACCCCGTAGACTTGAATAGGAACCAAATGCTGGAAATTATGGCAGGGTGGCTGTTATAGCAAGAACTCTTAGCTGTTGCCTGTTGTTATACAACGGGCTGTGAGTTGTTAGATGTTCCGAATACTATGTATGCGGGTGCTCTTGCCTATTTTACATAAAAAAAAACTTAATTCCCAACGTATCAAAATAAAAAAAGTTAACTCTAGAAATTTAAGATAATTATTCTTTTCACTTGACCAAAGGGATAGTTCTATGAAGTGTATTTAAAGAGTTAAGGTACTTAGAGTAGTGAACTTTTATATGTCTTAGTAGAATATATTAGGCATTAGATAGATATGATTATATGTTAAAGAATTTTTAACATTGACCAGACCAAACTTTTTTTATTTGACAATATCGAAAAAAATTAAAGTGATTTGCCACATAAATTACATGAGAATGGTCTATTTTTTTCCGAATATGTATAGCCAAAAGACCAATATCAGAGAATCTTTTTCCACATATTTCACAAGAGTTATAAAAAAATTGAACAGGGGTTCCCCTTGGGACAAGTTACTTAAAAAACATAAAAAATAACGTCCGGTTCATTATAGGACAGGTTTTCTATAGATTCTTTTTAAAAAAATTAAGAAAACCGTCCGGTTTACTTACAATATACACATTATCTCACGGGGAAATACCAACTAACCTTAAAAAAAATATATATATATATATATATATAAAAAGACCATTCTCATGTAATTTATGTTGCAAATCACTAACTTTTTTAGATATTGTCAAATAAAAAAAGTTTGGTCAGGTCAATGTTAAAATTCTTTATCACAATCATATCTATCCAATGCCTAATATATTCTACTAAGACATATAAAAAGATCACTACTCTAAGTACCATACTAAATATTTTATTGATCATTCTTTGTTGTTATGTGTATTTTGTTGTATAAAAAGTTTGAAGTTCTATTAACTAGTAAATGCTATCTAAAGTTATATATGACAAAAAAGGTTTTGCCATATATAACATGCAACAAAGTTGAAAATAAAAATGAAAAACTCATTTTTTTAAGGAAAATCCCTGGTCAAATCTTTTAATTTTAATCAATAACTTTATATTATGCACTACTACGTTATTTAAAGTAGAAAAAACTTACAGTTCACTATTTTTTTTAAAATGCACTTCGTGAAACTATCCCTTTTATGTACATTTTGTTTTTGTTCAATATTTTTATAATCTTTATTTTTCATTTAATCTTTTCATACTAAAAGGTATAAAGTTACTTTTTTTTAGCTATTTCTCATTTAGGTTAGTCAGAAATATACAGCTTTTTGATATGAATACACTTATCAAATTACTAGCAGTTACTTGTATAAAAAAGGAGTAAGATATGTGCAGAAACCATACCAATGCTTAAATCTAAAAATAAAATTGCCCAAAACCATCACATGACCTACGAAGCCTCATTAAAATAAAGAAATCAATCCGTTCAGTAGCTACCGTATTCTTAGAAAATCTATAATACAAAGTAGAATGATGTCTGTCTGTCCGTCCTTCTGTCCGTCCGTCCGTCTGAAGCTTAAAATTTCTGTAACCACTTAACCAATTGGATTTTACTCTTCAGGGTATATACCTATTGGGCCTGTGGTGGTTTTAAGTTTTTTTCTTGGGGGGTGGGACACCCCCCCCCCAAAAAAATGAAAATTTCCTCCCCCCAAAAAAATTTTCATATTTTTTTCTAATTTTAATGTTTTTTTTATGTTTTTATATATTTTATATTTTTTTATACTTTTTTATATTTTTTTATATTTTCAATCATTTTTCTTTTTTAAAAATTTCTTTTCTTCTTTTAAACTTTGTTTTATCAAATTTAAAAAGATTGTGAAACCTTTTCTTCTATATGTTATAAAATGTTAAAAAATACAGAAAATACTTTTTTTAAAAATGTAAAGAAAATTTAAAAAATTCTCACCTGAACCTTCAGAAAAAAGCCCCTAGAGGCAAGGGGCGAAGCCGCTAGTTACTTTATATAATAGGATAGGATATAAACCACCTAAAAATTTGGTATTTTATTGAAAATTGGTCTAGCAATTGTAGCATTGCACAAAATGACAAAAATAGAAGACAAACATCTTAAATTTTTATATTAGGTTATTAAACAGATCAATTTACTATAAGAAATTTAAATTCTTTATGTGAGGTACCTACTAAAGGATGAAATTTCAAACCTTAAAATATTTAAATAAAATTATTTTGATACAAATTTTGTTGAAAATATATAAACTAGAAATATAAAATAATAAGACAATGGCCGATAAATTGATGTATATCTCCAATGATAAAACACAATATTACCCATTCTGTAGAGATAAATAAGTGGTGGAAACGTTTGGACACTCAAGTCAATCATCAGACATATCAAAATCCATCAAAAGTCTCGAAAGTTGTTAAGCCAACGAATAAGAAAAATTAATATAATACTTTGGGGACTTGTGTCATAAATAGAACAGTGTCCCCTCTCTCCCTGATATTAAACACCAAATAATATCATGTATGAGGTCAAAAAAATTGGAATTTTATCAATGTTTTTTTTTTCAAATTAATTATTCATAGGCATGTTACTTTTTACGCTAATGTCTAGGCATCGCTTTCATCAAAATGCCTATCGAGCATACAATACCCCCACCCCTTTTTAAAAATAATTTGTAAATAAAGAGAAAGTTTAGTTACTCGTCTGTATGTTTATTGTTGTTGAGGTTAGGGTAGGTAATATTTGGGTACTGGGTAGACACGCAGGGTTAGGTTACCGCAAGGGTTAGGCATAAGGGAAAAACGAACACCGCAACCCCTCCCCGTTTCTCTAATTATTTCCAATATATTTCTAAAAACAAGAGAGGGAGAGAGGGTCAGTGCTCGAAAGGTACTTTATGGGAAAGCACTGTCTTGGTTTTTCAATTGTGTATTAAGTAACATATAATATTTTTATTCTTATTTTTAGGAAGTGTTGGGGTCTCCTTCTATCAGAGATTTGGATTTCATCACTAACGCCAAGGTAAATAACAAGAATAATGATTTACATTTTATTATTGCTCGTCAGCCGCGTGTCAGCCGCTGTAAGCCTCAGGGAAATCAACCCTATACAAACAGGAAGTCTAAAACTGACTCAAATATGACAATTCCTCTTTTCAAAATTTTATACAAGAATCCCGTTTTAAAATTGAAGGCTTAGTCGTGGCTTACGCGCAGCTGCCGACCTCTGCATTTTATACAAAAAAAGGATAGAAAATTGTTACAAAAATCGGTAAACATTGGTAAGCTAGATTTCTGATATAAATAAATCTATAGGAGAGTAAGTTCAAGAACAGTTTGCTTTTTTGTTCATAGTAGCTGCATCCAGACTATTATAGACAATTAACTTTTTATTTCTATAACCTTTATCTGTAAGTGCTAAATAACATGATGACATGTTTGAAATGTGAGTTTTTTACTTTCCAAAAAAGAAATTCAAATGTGATAATTTAGAGGAAAAGGGGGGGGGGGAAGAGGTTATTATTGCCCTCTGAATTCTAATTTCTTACAAAATAAATCCTGTGGAAGTGGGGGTGAGGTATTTCCTTTTGATAGAGATTTATTTAATTATCTTTAGTTCTCTATCTTTATCAGATGTTTTATTAGATTATAAATAAAAAAAACTAATCTTTTTCTTCCTGATTAATGATTATAAAATCCTCTTTGGGCCTCTAAGGAGCTTCACTGAAAAGGAGAACCCTATCGGTTTAGCGGTTAGCGAGATCCTTCGTTACAGACAAATAAAAACTCACTATTTTATGTAAGGGGATAGTAAAAAACATTTTAGAATTGTTTATATTTAAACTTTTAATGATTTTAAAGTCATCCATAGCAATTTTTAATCAACAACAACATGTAATTAAAATTATATCGGCTTGTTGATAATTTTTCTCAGGCAAATCCTGTTATTTAAAGTAGTACGGTTCTTTTGCCTGTAGCTTAAGATTTCGATAAGTACTCAATTAATCAAGTTATCTGTCTTATGAATGCTTTACATAAATCCTTGGGTGGTTTTAGGCTAGTATTTCATTTTTAGATTAAAGTCTTAGGATGGTTTAGAATATTTCATTAGTGTGTAAAACTTAAATATGTGTAATGTCATTAGGCAAAAAAATCTTTTAAATATAGCATGCCGATCTGTGTACCAGGTGCAACCAATATATATTTTGCCTAACAGTTTTGATAGGAAAAAATAATTCCTAATAATAGTATAAACGTCATTATCAAAATGTTTAGGCCAGACAATATGTAGAGGGACTGAAGAAAAGAGAAACAGTCTCCTGGAATACAAGATATCCTGATACTGACCCCAGGTAAGTCTCCTGGAATACAAGATATCCTGATACTGACCCCAGGTAAGTCTCCTGGAATACAAGATATCCTGATACTGACCCCAGGTAAGTCTCCTGGAATTCAAGATATCCTGATACTGACTCCAGGTAAGTCTCCTGGAATACAATATATCCTGATACTGACCCCAGGTAAGTATACTGGAATACAAGATATCCTGATACTGACCCCAGGTAAGTCTCCTGGAATACAAGATATACTGATACTGACCCCAGGTAAGTCTCCTGAATACAAGATATCCTGATACTGACTCCAGGTAAGTCTCCTGGAATACAATATATCCTGATACTGACCCCAGGTAAGTATACTGGAATACAAGATATCCTGATACTGACCCCAGGTAAGTCTCCTGGAATACAAGATATACTGATACTGACCCCAGGTAAGTCTCCTGAATACAAGATATCCTGATACTGACTCCAGGTAAGTCTCCTGGAATACAAGATATCCTGATACTGAACCCAGGTAAGTATACTGGAATACAAGATATACTGATACTGACCCCAG
Organism: Acartia tonsa; assembly: GCF_053477335.1. NCBI lineage: Eukaryota > Metazoa > Arthropoda > Copepoda > Calanoida > Acartiidae > Acartia > Acartia tonsa. The sequence continues at coordinate 22,468,595 of NC_137264.1, read as the reverse complement.
GTAAGTCTCCTGGAATACAAGATATCCTGATACTAAACCCAGGTAAGTATACTGGAATACAAGATATACTAATACTGAACCCAGGTAAGTCTCCTGGAATACAAGATATCCTGATAATGACCCCAGGTAAGTCTCCTTGAATACAAGATATACTGATACTGACCCCAGGTAAGTCTCCTGGAATACAAGATATCCTGATACTGACCCCAGGTAAGTCTCCTGGAATACAAGATATACTGATACTGACCCCAGGTAAGTCTCCTGGAATACAAGATATACTGATACTGAACCCACGTAAGTCTCCTGGAATACAAGAAATCCTGATACCGATTTTAATCCAGCAATACATCCTGTCAACAAATTGTGTCTTTATTGTCATGGCATAAGTAATAAGTATGTAGTTATAATTCCATTAGACTGTCTATGGCCAATTTTTTATTATGGTGGATTAACATTAGCGTATGACAGGCAATGGTTTGTATTAATTACAAATCTCCAATAGATAGCATTACGTAAAAATTATTTTATAAACATGCAACGCATATCTATAAAACTATGGTGAAGACAACCAAACTTATTATCTGAAGTTTCAAGTCGCCTTTAAACAAAGATCTAAATATTATTAGATAAATAGCGCAGGAGTAATTACAAGCTTGCGCTGTCCAAACTTTTTCACCAACGATTTTAATCTACATTATTTTGCTAAATATATTATGGGGCGTAAAACAATGATCTTATCCCTAAAGATCCATGTATTTTTCCATGGTACATGTAACCGTTATATAGTAATTGCTCTCTGAATGGAAGGGAACAATGGGCTGTTTTTAACACTAGTCCCATAAAATTTTATAATAACGTTTTCTAATTCGTTGGCTGTACAACTTTGGTTGGTTCGAGGAATAAGTTATACCCAACAATTGAAATAAATCTTAAACAATATTTGGGGGGCAAATGGAGATTTCGTCAATTTTACTATATGCTGCCCCCCCAACGACAGCTGAAAACCACGTATAGGTTTCATAATTTTTTTCGAATTAATTTCGTTATTGGTATAAGCTTGGTTGGTTTAGTGTCCAAATGTTTCAACCATTAATTGTAATCTACAAAAGTGTTAATTTTGGGTATCATCATTGGAGATGTACATCACTTTATCGGCCCTTGTCTTATCCCTTTAGATCTCTAAACTGCTTTACTCCAAAAAGATTAAAAAATAAATCTGTTTTTATTTATTCTGGACGAAGTTGTAAAAATAATGTGATAAAAAAGTTTTTGATGTTTACAAAAATGTAAAAGTTTTTATGTTTATGTTATGAGATATTTTCATTCTATGTCATGCTCCATATAAACAACAAGCACAATTTTGTCTACAAATGCCGAAGCAATAATTAATGTAATAAAGTAATAGGATGTTCGTATGTCTGTCTGTTTATCTGTTTGTACCGAAGGATCTCGCTAACCGCTAAACCGATATAATTTTCCTTTACAGGGTAGCTTCTAATAGGTCATGGGAAGGGCTATAATTGTTTTGGGATGGGGTACCACAACCCTTCCAAGAGAAATAACTCATAGAAAAAATGAACCTCTTCCCCCCCCCCCCCCCAAAAAAAAAAATTAATACTTTTTTCTTATTAAAATTACAATAAAATTGGAAGGTTCGCCCCCCCCCCCCCCCCCAACGGACCCTAGGTGCTTCTATGGTCGTAACTGATTGTGATACTAATCAGCTCATACCAATAACGAAATTAATTCGGAAAAAAATCACGAAACCTATACGTGTTTTTCAGCTGTCGTTGGGGGGCAACACATCATAAAATTGACGACCTCTCCATTTGCCCCCCAAATATTATTTTAGATTTAATTCCCTTGTTGGTTATACCTTATTTATGGATACTAATAGAGTAATAAAATGAAAATATAAGACGATAAAATTTCACCTGTCACAATATCCACGTATTCTATATTTATTACTGTGCTCTTCGTGCAGTTATTTTATTTTGACATGAGAGATAGACTTACAAACAAACCTTAGTTAGAGAGAAGTAGTTACGTTACTGGAAATCCTAATAAAATGTTTCTACATGTTACATACAAATGTTTTATTTGTAATATACCTTCTTTCATTTTTATGAAATAATATAAGATTTATTTTAAACTGGAATCAAGCTGTTATCGTCGATATGACAGTATGCAAAAATATTGTCATTGGAATCATAAGAAAAAAGAATAAGAGGTTGAATACTCGCCCCTGTTTCATTGTTAAATATTACAACCCAATCTTAAACTTTTGAAGAAGACAAAAAGCTAAAGTTTAGAGGGGCTTTTTACAAAACAATCACATTCTTTTTTGTAAATCTAAATTGATTAAGAATATAATCGGTCTCAAAAAGCAAACAGCACAATTGAATATATAATTCAGCTTACTCCTTTTCATAAATGGTAGGATTCGTCGTTTATGATCAAATTTTTTTTTTAAATATTTGCCTGAATATAATATTTAAATCTATTTAACACAATAATGATTAATAGCTCATTGGTAACACCGCTAGTTATTATAAGAGGTGGAAGACTTTGTTTTATAATTTACTAGCGGCTTTGCCCCTAGCCTTTCGTGGCTTTACCCTGAGAGGTATTATTACATCTTCTATCATCTACCAGCTGAAAAAAATGCGAAAAAAAATCGTAAAATCGCAAATGCGTAAAAATTCATAAAATCGCAAATTCATAAAATCGTGAATTCGTAAAATTTCAAAAACAATATTTTTAAAAAAAAATTTGGGGGGGGGTTGTTTTTTGGGGGGTTTGGACTGCCCCACCCTCCAAGAAAATAGCCTAAAACCACCACAGTACCAGTTGGCATATACCCTGAAGAGTAGAATCCGATCGGTTCTTACTTACTTACTTACAGCCATATTATCCGACAGGGGGACTTAGGCTGTTCACGAATCTTCGCCAAGATGTTCTGACTTGTGCCAAGGCTTCAATCTCCTCCCAGGTTTTGTCTAGCTCTCTGAGTTCAGACGTGAGCTTGCGTCTCCAGGTAAGCTTTGGTGCACCATGCCGCCTAGAGCCTTCTAGTTCCCAGGTCAAAGCTTCTCGTTGTACCTCGGTTATAGGTCGCCGCAGAGTATGTCCTATCCATCTATATTATCTTTTCTTAATTTGGGTATGTACGGGGGGTTGTTTGGTAAGGTTCCAGAGGTCAGTATTAGAAATAATTTGTGGATAAAATATCTTTAATATTCTTCTGAGACAGGTATTTATAAAAACTTGTATTTTTGATTCTAGTTTCTTAGTAAGACTCCAGCTTTCGGATCCATATAATAGAATAGACTTAACATTTGAGTTGAATATTTTGATCTTTGTATTTGTTCTGATGTGTGTTGATCTCCATATTTTTGTAAGCATTCCAAACGCATTTCTGGCTTTCTTTAGTCTGCTGTTTACATCTTCTTCAGTTCCACCTTCTTTGTTGACAATGCTTCCTAGATATGTGAAGCTGTTTACAGCTTCAATTTCCTCATTATCCAACAGAACAGGTGTGTTGTCGTCAATGTTAATTCTTAAAATCTTAGTTTTAGCCGCATTGATTAATAATCCTACTGCTTCTGATCTATCTTTGATTTCATTGGTTTTGTCTTGAATCTTGTTAACTGAGTCAGAGATCACTGCTAGATCATCGGCAAAATCTAGGTCATCCAGTTCTTCATCTCCAGCCCAAGGAAAGCCATTTCCAGTATTGCAATATTTTAGAATGAAATCTATTGCAAGGAGGAATAGAAATGGTGACAAAAGACAGCCTTGTCTAACTCCTGTTAGTACAATAAAAGAGTTAGAGAGCTTGCCTTTGAAGAGAACTTTTACATTTTGATTATCATACATGCATTTAATTATTTCAATAATCTTTCTGGGGATACCATAGAAGGCCAGTATTTTCCATAAGGTGTTCCTGTCCAAGCTATCAAATGCCTTTTGGTAGTCAACAAAGTTAATAATACAGGGTTTTCTCATTTCTAAGCATTGTTCAATAATAACTCTTAGTGTTACAATTTGGTCTGAGCAGGATCTGCCTGACCTGAATCCTGCTTGGTTTTTCCTTAGTTTTTGGTCAATGGCAGATTTTAATCTTTCTAGCAGTATTTTGCTAAGCACTTTGCCAGGAGCTGACAGAAGCATTATGCCTCTGTGATTATCGCAGATAGATAGATCTCCTTTTTTAGGAAGGACAGTAAGATGTCCATCTTTCCAGTCTTGAGGGATCTTGTTTTTCTCCCATATTTTCTTAAGAAGTAATTCTATTACATCTGCAGAAACCTCTTGGCTGGCTTTCATGGCTTCTGCTGGTATATCATCAGGACCAGCTGCTTTACCATTTTTTAGAGAGCTAATTGATTTAAGGATTTCTTCTTTTGTAGGTGCAGCCACATTCACAGCAAGGTCTTCATCGATATCAGGGATATTGATATTACCTACTGGAGGGGGCCGATTAAGAACATTGTTAAAATGTTCAACCCATCTGGCTTGCTGTTCTTCAAAGGATGAGAGAGTATTTCCTTCTTTATCCTTTATGAGAGGGGCTGAGGATGCTTTCTTATTGATAAGCTTTTTAGTGATATTGTAGACTTTTTTTGAATCATTTCTTGCTGCGGCACTTTCAGCCTTGGTAGCAAGTGCATCAACGTAGTCTCGTTTATCACTCCTGACACTTTTTTTGATTCTTTTTGACAGGATTCTGTAGGATTCTTTGAGCTCCAAGCTGTCAGAGTTGCAGAGTTTTAACTTTAACTCTTTTCTCTGTTCAATAAGATTCAGACTATTAACTGAAAGCCATTCTTCCTCCTCTCTTTTTTTCTTACCCAAAACATCTTTGCATACTTCATTGTAGGAATTTTTTATGTACTCCCATGTTGTTTCAACAGTATCCAAGTTGTTGGTAGAGTTTTCATCATCTTCGTCATCTGTATCTATGTCATTTGTCAGAATTGCAAATTTATTTTTAAGTTTCAATGTAAATTCATGGTTGACTTCAGGGTTGACTAGTTTATTTAAATTGTACTTCTCTCTGTAGGAATTTTCATTTCTCATAAATTTAAGTTTAAGTTGTATTTTTGCTATAACTAGGTTATGGTCTGAGTTACAATCATCACCTCTCTTAGTTCTCACATCTAACAGAGATCTTCTGAATTTCTTGGAAATACAGATATGGTCTATTTGGTTCCTAACTCTGTCACCTGGTGATGTCCATGTATATTTATGTACTGTTTTGTGAGGAAAAACAGTGCCTCCAACAACCAGGTTGTTCTCCAGACCAAAGTCAGCAAACCGTTCACCATTATTATTCATAGTTCCAAGGCCATGTTTACCCATTATTCTTTCATAACTTTTGCATTCATATCACCCATAAGGATAAGGATATCCTTAGCTGAGTACTTTTTTTGAATCACACTCTCCAACTTACTGAAGAAGTTGTCTTTAGCTAGATCTTCAGCTTCATTTGTTGGAGCGTAGCACATGACAACCCTCAGATTAATATTTTTCATGGAGGTTTTGAAAAATGCTTCTATGATTCTTGGTCCATGGGGTTCCCAGCTTTTGAGTGATTTTTGTGCACTTTTTGATAGCATAAATGCTACTCCTTGTGTATGTTTTGCATTTTGTTGACTGTGACCAGAGTAGAGTAGCTTGACACCATCTCTGAGGTTTTCTTCACCTGTTCCTATCCACCTTGACTCACTTAATCCCAGGATTTGAACATTGTACCTATTCATTTCATTTAACACTATTTCGGTTTTTCCCGCTTGGAACATTGTTTGAACATTCCAGCACCCTATCCTAACTGAAGACCTTGTGCTCAAGATCATCCGCCTGTCTGGTCCACGTTGGGTTTGCCAGCCAGCCATCCTGTTCTCCATTTCTGAAGCTTCTTGTGCACTTTGGTCAGGTAATATTTGGTTTTGATTCGTAAACATTTCAGTAACTATGTTTTTCTACCAAGATGGGTAGTTAGCCCTTCTTGAACCCCCCGTAGGGGTAGGGGGTGAGCTGCGTTTAGACTGGATCCTCTGTGGCGACCTTCCTGCATGGTAGAACCTTCAGTATTGCTCTCCACTTCCTTGAACCACTGGTAGGTACACTTCGTGCAAGAACAGCTCTCATCCCGATCGGTTCAGTGATACCAAAATCTTCAGGGACAGATGAACGGACGGACGGACAGACAGACATCGTTCTACTTTGGATTATAGATTTCTCTCTCTCTCTCCCTACAATGGATATAGGATATACATGGATATATTGACTGGAGTTCCCTGCATGTGATATGATATCTTAAAGTCAGGGATAGAGTTTAGAGTGTTTCTTCAGTTCCACACAAACATATAGATGACTATAGCAAGTCATCATATCATTAAGATAGTGCAAACTGCCACTTCCCCTTTACTTCCAGGAATCTAAAGGGATAAGACAATGCCCGATAAATTGATGTACATCCCCCATAATAATACACAAAATTACCCCTTAAGTAAATTAAAATTAGTGGTTGAAATGTTTAAACACTTAACTTCATGAACCAACCAAGTTCCCAAAGTTGTTAAGCTAACGAATAAGAAAACTTCATTATACAACTTTGGGACTTGTGAAATAAACAGCCCATTGTCCCCTCTCTCTCTCTCTGTTTACTTCACTTCTTAACATCCATGCTTATTGCTTATGTTATCATGATACACTTGTAGTATACTAATATGTGGTATTGAAGACCTACCCTAGTTTATTACTGCGGCATCTAAAACAGTTTAGAAGCACTTCTTCATAACAACAAATATTTTTAGCTTTTCTACCAACCTTTGTAAATTGAAGAATAATTAATTTCAAATCAAAATAGTGGTTTCTTGATGGTGACCTCCTGGTGGCTCAGTGACACTTTGGGTACAAGTACCTAAGCACTCCACCTTGAACATACTTTGCATGTGAATTGCAGTATAACGCGCTCAATTGCCCATAGTATTAAGTAACACCCAATAGGCAACCAACTCTTTGTCTAGGAATCCTAATTGTGTATGGAAATGAGTTGCGCCTGTTTTTGGCTAAGGCATTCCCCCTACTCTAACTCCTAATGTCATGAATATTTTATTCATTTTAATATTTACTTTATTGATAAAGATTACAGCTTACTATTACTGCTATATACTATTTATATGTATATAATATATACTGTTTTAACAAACTTTTGTAGTGATTATGATTTACTTCTTTTTCTTTTTCTTTTTGGAAAATGAAATATAAGTATAACAAAATTAACAGTTTTGAAGTATACACAGCATTCAATTTTATTTATGTGTTTTACATTTACAATTGTTTACATTTTTATACTCTTTAAACAATAAACATTCTCCACTTTTTTGCCTTTTTTTAATCATTTACATTTTGGCCTAAAAAGCCAGATTTCTTTACTAATAGATTTTTTTGATAAACAACTACCAAATTTCAGATGCCTAGACCTGTTATCCAACCTCCTGGCCTTCTCGCCTACCCAGAGACTTGGCATTGAACAGGCACTGGCACATCCATACCTGGAGAACTACTATGACCCACAGGTATGTACCTCTCTCTCTCTCTCTCTTCCTCTCTCTCTCTCTCTCTCTCTCTCTCTCTCTCTCTCTCTCTCTCTCTCTCTCTCTCTCTCTCTCTCTCTCTCTCTCTCTCTCTCTCTTCCTCTCTCTCTCTCTTCCTCTCTCTCTCTCTTCCTCTCTCTCTCTCTCTCTTCCTCTCTCTCTCTTCCTCTCTCTTCCTCTCTCTCTTTTCCTCTCTCTCTCTCTCTCTCTCTCTCGCCCCTATTTACTATGGTAGTTTGGAAGAGGGCAGGTCTGAAAAATAGCCTAAAACCTCCCACTTACAATTTTAAAGTTTCTCTGAATAAAACCCATTCGAACAATCAATTTCTGATATCATAAGCTTCAGACAAAAGACCTCAATACTTTATATTAAAGGATTTTAAAATAAAACGGAACTACCTAATTAAGTATTTGATTAATTGCCACAAAAATGTAAATCTTCTAGACTAGCTATGTCTTAAACTATTCAAATTTTATTTTATGTATGGGCATACAGATATTCTTTTACATAGACAATAATTAGAACACATTCCTAAAACTGTGTACTGTAGTATATTTTACTTGATCAAATAACATTGAAAAAATATGCTTGTTTGATGTGGATTTTATTACAACTTTACGCTTGTAGAACATTTTTTACATTCAGCTCCCTTTAAAAGGTGAATCGTAACTGTCCATCCATTTACGAGATATTGATGAACAGACAGTCACCGATGCGTCCTTGTACATTAGAATTATATTCTCACTATTCTTTTATAAAATCAACAGAATATCTATTTGTGTGTTCCTGTCTTTTCTAAGGGATCTAACAAACTGCTAACCGATAAGTTTCTTCTTTACAATGTAGATTCTCATAGGTAGGTCCGTTTTGGGGGGCAGGTATCACCACCCTCCAAAGAGAAATCGCTCCTAAAAAATTACCACCCGAAAAATAAATTGAAATTGGGTGGAAGGTCGACTTAACCCTCCCCAATGGCACTTCAAATGCCCCCAAGAGGTATCTAGGGGCGTAGCCGTTAGTACTTTAATATAGAATCAAATATGTATGGTTTGATTTTGCACTGCTTAATCTTATGTATTTACTAAAGTTTTAATAATCTTATAAGATTTAAACTTTATTCTCATCAGGGAGAGAAAGAACAATTTAATTTTTATGTATTAATTTTGAACATTTATTTACGCAATATCCAAGTATATAAGCTGGGAAGGTTTTTTGTCTGTAGCTTTAGATCTAATTAACCACTAAACCGATTGGGTTCTCCATTTTAAAGAACTTTCATGTATTCTCGGGTTGGTTTTAGGCAATTAATTTTTCAATTAAGTCCTTGGATATTTTTGGATATTTTTCTGCTCCCTTTCTGCCATTAGAATACAGAGCCCTAGAGGCCTGGGATGCAGCCGCTAGTTTACCATAAATAAAGGTCAAAGACGGTATTCATTAACTAGAATGGGTTGATATTAAATTATCATGTATTGCCGTGTTCCTGTATCCATGACCTAATCCTAATATGTTTGTATGGAAGCCTCTATCAAATAGAATTATTATATTACAGTGCCCAGTGCGAGATATATGTTTCCAGGCATCGAAACCGATTAATATCCTCTGGACTATAACCGGTTCTCAGCCTAAAATTCATGTACCGTATTGTACAAAGATTATTTTCTATAAATAGTGAAATGAAAAATCATAATATTAATACCAGTAATACCAGTTTTATAAGCATGGGGTTTTGGACCCCCAGGCCCAACAAAACTAGAATTAATCTTATAATTTATCGTTTTGCTATCTGCGGAAAGCTGTCTATAATACGATGCGATAAATAACTATTACAATATGCAAATTTTAGGCTTTTAAAATCATTAAAAGTTGACCAAACTGACTATAATATTGAGTCTGTGAAAATCAAGAATCATGACCCTAGACAGTAGCTAATTTCTCATTTTCAAAACTGCGTACAACTGTACATAAAACCATAACTCAGATATATATATATAATCTGTTGTATGGTTTGACATTATATTAATAAATTAATTTAGAAACTTCAGATTTCATTAAACTTAAACTTTGACATGAACTTAATAAATTAGATAAATGCATATCCTATTATATAAAGTACTATGTTTTTTTTTGTCTGAGGACTAAATTGATTGAGTTCTCCCTTACAGGGAAGCTTCACATAGATCACGGGATGATTATAGACTAATTAATGATTGGAATAGTTTTAAACTATTTTTCTGTGTCATATCTATCCCCTTGAATACAAAGCCGACAAGATGGTAGGGACGCTAGGCCTACTATATAAAAGAACCCTGGATGTCTGTCTGTGTGTTTGTACCAAACGATCTCAAATTCTGCTAAATCGATATGTTTCTCCTTTACAGTGAAACTTCTTATATGCCCAGAGAAGGTTTATAACTATTTTAGGAGAAGGTACCTAGAAGAATCGCCTCAGGGGAGAAACTCAACCACAAAATTCTCTATTTTACTTTTTATTTTTAAAACCAAAATGTAAGGTGGTTCTCTTCCTTTGTATTATTTATTTTTTAGCGGTTATTCTAAAAACATAAAAGCCCGTCTTCTACATACATAACAAAATTAAAATCTTGTTTGTTAACTAATTTTGTTTTAAAACAGAATAAATGTATTATCCAAAACTTATGCTCTTTAATATCTTACTGTTTCTTTAAATATTTTGTTAGCTTTATTTTACTGCGCTTTTTATAGAAATAGTTGTTTATGTTTATCTATTAATTTAGGACGAGCCAGTGGCTGAGAAACCTTTCAGTTTTGAGGTAATACTTGTTTTTTTGTCGCGTAGCTACTTTATAACTCACTTTGTCTGTCTGCACGTCCGTCAAACCGTCTGGAAATTTGGTAACCTACAGGCGGAAAGAGTTAGTAATGGAGTAGTTATTGGTCAGTAGCAATAAACATAATTACAATTCACACTTTAAAAAATATTCCTTATAGCGATGGATGGACTGTCTTTGAACGTGAGTTACAAAGTAGACACACTGACTTAATAGTCAAAAGTTTTTCTATAAAAATATCTTTGATAGCAGCTGAGGAATTTACAATTTCATAATAAAACTTACAAGTAAAGAATGATATAGAAAGTTCTCATTGGCCATAGGAGTAGTCACAAAAAAAACATTCTTCTATCCTAAATAGCAGACAAGTAAATCCAATTTACACAACAGCATCACATATTCGGAGACATACATTATAGTGTACATTCAAAACTACATAGTAAATGTGTCTCGTATTCATTCGAAACCGGTGTATTAGTGGATTTAGCCCGTGCTTTCGGCATCTCGGGGCTAAAACAAAACTTGTTTTAGTCTTATAATTGTATATTTTATATCCGCGGAAAGCTGTTTATAATACGATGTGAGAAATAACCATTATTCTATTGTATATCTTACTTTTGCATATGGAATAAATAGGTTTTTTTTGTTTTATTATGATTGAATATGTTTCCTGTAATATGATAATGGATATACATAATATTTTTAATATAATGCTAATTGCTTCGCCCCAAGAGTGGATTGGTGTGTTTACTTCAATATTTTTTTTGGGGGGGTGGGGTAGGGGGTTATTTTATTTTTCGAGCCCATATATTCGAAGAACTGGGGGGGGGGGGAGAGGTCTGAGGCTGATTTACCAAACAGATTTGCCAATGATTAGCTCAAAAACTGTACTATACTAACCTAAAATTATGGAAGGACATACCTGCTCTTTGATGTCCATAAGTTTTACTGAAATATTGAAAAAAGTAAAGTAACTCTTTATAGGATACAAAAAAAATATGTAATAGGAACATTTCTGTTAAAAATTCAATTAAAAAACAATTATTTTTATTTACTACAAAAGATCGAACAGAAAGACGAATGAAATTGTCTTGATATATATTTACCATCCCTACTACATAGATTGTATTTACATTTGTATGTCTATGAAATAAGTTGATATTATACATCTTTCTAATTGATATTTCTAATTATGGATATTAAATAAAGGAAAACAAATAACGGTTGCCAAACTATAGTTTTTATTATTCATTATTTTAGAATTAATTTCTTTTTAAATTCTTTAATATATTTAATATAGCAAGGTTTCTTTCTCTTTAGAATTACCTATTCAGATTCTTTTCATGATCTGCTAGGATTGTTAAAAATATGCTGCATTGCGCGCTATTGCCCAAAATGAACTAAGTTGCGTTAGTTCAGTACCCAAAGTTTAGACAAAACCAAAAGAATGAATTTTAGATCCATTGTCCCATCCCTTTATCTCTGATTAACCCACTTTATAATTATATTCCAATGTAAACACAGATCCAAAAGTTTGCTATGGCAACCATGAATTAATCCAATAATGAAGCGTGTATAGTTTATTGACAATAAACATGTTTCATGTTCAGATTTGATATTGGTTAGTAAATTTCCAAGAATATATATAAGAATTGGTATATTCGAAAAAAAGGATTTTTTTCGCTTTTTTTTTAACAGGAAACATACTTTTTGGTTGATCTGTTTGGCTCCAAATAATCATGGTTCATCAAACACTTTGTTTAAGTCTAAAGTACACAATATTTACATTTAAAAATGCCCCTTACATGTATGAAGCTTTTCTATGAGATTTGAATCAAATCTCTAGCATTTTGAGAGATCTTATAGAACATACTTTTAAATATAAATATTGAGACAGAAGTCATACCTATTTAATTTAGGATTAACTCATCTATCTAGATGAAGAACATATATAATTGATTATAATATGAAACTTTGCACAGAAATATATCTAGTAAAAAACAAGTTCGTAGAGTTTAAACATATTGTATTATATACTTTTCCACTTTATCAAAACACCAGTGGCTGCGCCCCTAGCTTCTAGTTGCATTATATTCAAAAATTTTAAAAATAGCTTATAACCATCCTGTTATCTATGTGAAGTTACCCTTAAACTCAATCGGTATAGCAGTTAATGAAGTCTTGAGCTTGAGACAAAAAACTTACTACTTTATAAAATAAAATATTATGTCGGAGGGGGTAATTATTTGTACCAAGTTCTTAAGTTCTAGAAAAAAAAGCCTAAAGCCATCAATAGATCATTTACAGGTTCCATGAAAAGCTTAATCCAGTGGTCAGGCATTTGCTGAGATCTTTTGCTTTAGAGTGACCAATAGATCTACAAGCATCCAAGGAAGGGACCCCCATGGGGGTGTGAGTAATTTACCCCCCTCAAATTTTAACCCTACAAAGCCTATTTTAACCCTACAAAATTTAACCCCCATAGAAAAAAAGCTTGGACGTCCTTAATCCAAGGCAAGAATAATATAGAAATTCTTTATTTTTTAGGTTGAAATAGATGATCTACCAACAAGCACTCTGAAAGAATGTATTTTCAAAGAAGTTGTCAACTTTAAATCAAGAAATCACCGTCACGCTGCTCTAGTTTAAATCTTGAAGAAAAACTAAAATCATATACCTAATGTTCTTAAGTCAAAAATATTATAAAAAGTGTAAAAATTTGAAATACTTTAAAAAAGCAGCTTAAAACTTATTATAAGCTTACATGTACTACAAAGTTGCCTATATAATTTCAAAAGGTATCGTGTCAAATATTATAAGTCAAAAAGAAAATTTAATATTATTTTCATAACTGCCAAAAATATTTTCAAATTTCTTGACTTTAATGTAAATTTAATCTTTTTGTAACTAATTTTCTTCAAAATCTTAAAAATGATTTCTTTAGATATCCTTTTAAAAAAAGTATCAGGATCTGTGTCTGTCAGTGTTTTACTCTGTCTGAACCGACGAAGGTTCTTGCTATCTCCTGAACCGATATGGTTCTCATTTACAGTGTATATTCTCATAGTTCCTGGGAAGGTTTATAACTATTTAAGGGAGAAATAGTCTCTTGAAAAAAACGACAACCACCCCCCCCCCCCTCCAATTTCATTTTCGAAAATTTTCTTTGCCAAGCTAAAATTGAAACTTTGGAAGGAGGGGCGATTCGACTTTTACACCTCAAGTTCCCCTAGAGGCCTCTAAGGGGGCGTATTCGCTAATTTATAAACAAGTATTAATATATGTTTCCATGAAACTTACTTGTATCGTTTCTACCCAAAAGGCCTTAAAAAATATTTTTATTAAAGACATTATAAATTCATGTTCAAAAATCAAAGTGAGGCATGCATTTCCGGGCAAGCTTTGAAAGTAAATAGTGCAAAATATCGGTTTAAATACAGCAGCAGAAATAAAAAAAACCTTTGAATTCTTTTTGAGCTATGGCCGTATAAGGCTTATCTGAAAAACTCACCACATTAAACGTTTATGGTATTTATGTTTGTTAAATGTTTTATGTATAAATATCAATAATGTAAAATTATATTAATTTTCACCAGTCAATATTTAAAGACTATAAAATAATTCGTACCTTTGAAAACAAATGTAGAGTTATGTAACAAAGGGAATATATTTAAAAGACTATAATATCTAACTGTTTTTGGCTATTTAAGCTGTTTTAAAATATTTTTAATAATTTGTATTTATTATGAATTCAACAAAAGTACATTAACTTATGTAAAAATGCAGGGATCTAAAGGGGTATGAAAATGAACTTACTGAACCAACCAATCAAAATTCAAAATGTCCAAAAATGTGTTAATTAGAAAACTTAAGTTTAGGAACTAGTTTTTAAAAAAAATACTTGCATTTTATTAACATCTTTTTTTAACAGTTCAATAACTAAAATTTAATATGAAAAATACAAATTGCAAACGTTTTGAATTTTTTTTTTATGTATTGTCTTTTATTCTATGTATTTAAAAAAAATTCTCATAGAATATTATTAAACTTTCTTTAACAATTAGGTACAATTTCGAAACTTTTATTCTAATTTTGATTAAATTGTTAATGATTTTCATTAAGGTTTACTAATTTTTTAATCTAATTAATAGATTAGGAATCTTTGAAGTTAGCCAGACTCAAAATAAAAAAAAATAAAAAGGTACAAATTTTAATTTTGTTAAAACTTCTGTCAACTATTTCAAAGTGTAGCTGTAACTCTTTGGTTTAGATTTATCTGTCAGTTTGAAAAATAATTCGGAGCTTTCACATCTTCAGCATTGGTATCCTCCCCCCCCCCCTCTTATTTTCAATTTATTTCAAATATTAGATGGGTGAGTGGGAAAGGAAGGGGGAAGGTGGTTATCATCGCTTAAAACACCGAAAATTCACAAAATTAAGAAAACCTTGAGAGAGAAGGGGGAATTTTCATAGGCCTAAAACTGTACAAGACAAAAAATGGGATAAAAAGATGAAAATTATGTTATTTTGGATATATTGATCCTTGCTTTAACTTTTATTTTTCTAGTCTTAAGTTTTATTCCCAGGAGCCAAGAGAAATAATATTTGGTATATTCCGTTATTCTGTTGGTTGTACCCAACCCCCTCAACACTCTAAAGTACGTTTGATTAAGAAAAGTTTGTGTAGAGTACGAATAGTTTAGCTGGAAGCCATAACCCTGCAGTGATTTTTCTTTCCCTAGTTAACCTTAGCAAAACAACTGAAATTTAGTGTAACACCCAACCATAGTCTTTACACATTTTTTGTTTAAAGATAGTTATTTATCGCATCGTACTATAGACAGATTTCCGCGGACATTTAGATAAAAGATTATAAAATTTAAACCAGTTTTGTTAGACTCGACCGGCTGAAGGACAGGGCTACCAAAACTGGTCTTAATTCTATGATTTTTATTTATGATTTATATCCAGCAGATATGAATAGGTTTAGAAGCCTTATTGGAAAAATAATTCTAGTATAGGAGTATCGGGTAATACAAAGTCCCTCTCAATATTAGAAAACTCCATAGAAAGTTATAAAAGTGAAAAGTTTGATGGTTGTAAAAACCATGATAATAATATTCTTTCAGACAAGAACAATTTTATTCATATAGGCAAAAAGGTCTGTAGAGATTGTTTAATGTTTAAATAAGATAAAATCAAATCTAACTTAACAAAAAATGAAACAGCAAATGATTAGAGCCCCTTAAGAGTTAGAAAATTATTTTTGTTTTTAAGGCATTATTTATTAGAAATGTGAGGCATAAATTTTGACATACAAAGTGTTTTTATAAATCTTCGTTTCCATGTCTTTGTAACTCATGACGAAGTTGCGTGAATATTTCAGTTGTTTTAAATTGAAATATTGACATATAGCTCCTCTGTCTATTAAGTTATTGAAGTTATAATTCTGCCGGCTGCGCCCCTAGCATCTGTCTTATAAGGATAAAGTGGGGGCGGGAGGAGCAGAATAATAGCCTTTGTATGAAAGATACCCTTAAATGGAGAACCCAATCGGTTCAGTGGTTAGCAAGATGGAAAAATAACCCTACTACTTTTTTAAAAATAGGACACATTATATTTTGCTTAATAATCAATAATATATAATATATCCGGTGGGTGTGGCCGGATATCCGGCCGGATATCCGGCCATTTTCAGTATCCGGCCGGATACCGGATATTGAAACTATCCGGCCGGATATCCGGCTCTATAATTTTTTATACTTTACACCAAAAATCTCTGCTTTTTAAAATTTTAAATGGTTATAATTTTCTTATTATTGAAGCTAGAAGAACATTTTTTCTGAACAAGTTTAACTTTATGTAAATTAATATAAGATTTTTGAAGAAATTTTTTTTGCTACTTTAGTATCTGGTAATTTGGCCGGTTATCCGGCCGGATATCCGGTAATTTGGCCGGATAACCGGATATTTGCCGGATATCCGGCCGGTTACCGGATATCCGGCGTTTGAAATCAGCCGGATATCCGGTATCCGGCCAAAAAAGTATCCGGCCCAACCCTAATATAATATAAATGCTTTATCTTGTTATGACAGTTTGCGGTCTTACACATTTCCTCCCACTTGATATTTGAATTTCCTGTACAATATTAAAACATTTTTTTCTTTTCAATATTTGTTGAAGATTTGAAGTGTAAAAAGTTTAAATTTCCTTTTGCATTACTAATGCTCTGTTTCACATCCATTACTTTATATATAACTAGCGGTTACGCCCCCTAGAGGCCTCTAGGGGCACTTAAATTTGGGAGGAGCCGGGTATTCGACCCCTCATTTTTAGTTTACGAAAGAAAAGTAAACAATAAATTTAATTGGTAATTTTTTTTAAATAGCTGTTGTCTTTGGATGGGGGAGGTTCCCTCCCTCAAAGTAGTTAAAAACCTTCCAAGGACCAATGAGAAGCTATACTGTAAAAGAGAATTATACCGAAATCACACTTTTTTGATGTTAGTCCTATCATACAAAAAATGAATAGAGTTTTCAATCACAACATTTCAATCATATGCAAATTTTCAGAAAGGATATTCTAAATCTGGATCGAAAAACTAATAAGGATGGATAAATTGAAATTGTTAAAAAAATCGTTGAAATATTAAGTTATCAAATATCTTTTTTTAAAGTTGATATAAAAAGGTTAAGAAAATAAAAATATTGTTGTGTTTTAAAATAGTATTCTCTATTGGACTAAATAAATTTATTTTTTATTTCTTATATATATTTTTTACATTTTTTGAATTGTATGTAAATTAAATTATCACAATTTAATCCCACTTTGAGCTTCAATATTAATTTTTTTTTATCATTTATTTTTTATTTCTTATGTATATGTTTTTTGCATTATTTGAATTGTAGATAAATTAAATTATCACGATTATCACTTTAATCTTTAATGTCTTAAATGTTTTTTTTAACATTAAATAATTTTCAATCTCCCCCTTAGGGCTTTTTATTTTTTTTAAGTGTTTGGCAGCCGTGTGTATGCCGCGCATTATTCGCAAATTTGATCTCGTTTGGGTTCTTAAAAATTGTCTATTTTTGCGGCTTATATGTGGCAGCCGAACCATTGAATTTTACAATTTACATACATTAAATTTTTCATTATTTCTAATATTTTATTAAACTTATTCTGTAATATATTATAATCAATGTATTTAATATTTTGACCTTAAATTTTTATAATGTTTTGTGATCTTTCAAATTTTTAGATATTTTATCAAAATTTTACATATGTGAATGTACTTATTGTTTAAATTATATTTGATGTAGTAAATTGCTGGTCCAATTATGTATATTGATATTAATTCTGTTAAAAATATATTTATGAATAAACCATTTTAAATAATTATAATCTTCTTTCCAGTATGGTTTCGTAACCGATTAATATCCTCTGGATTAGAACAGGTTCTGCCATTCTAATAAATCATGTATCGTATCGGCCTCTAGGGTCTAACAAAACAGGTTTTAATATTATAACTTTTCATCATAACTTCCGCGGAAAGGTGTTAATAAATTTAAAACGATGCGATAAATAACTATTTTGGTATTTCTAATACCAAAAGAAGGTTGAATTATATTTAATATTTAAGGCTAGCCTATGAGTTTGGGTTTTGAGCCATAAATATATACATATATACTAACTCTTTGGATAGTCTTTGGACCTGTAAGCACCATAGAATCGTCCTATTGTAGTCTAGTATGACGTCATTTTTATAGGCATTTTATTTGACCAATGTTAGGCCACAATAAAGTCATTTTTATAAGCATTATTAAAAGCTTCGGCTTTATTATTATGTTTAGCAGACATTCTTTATATACAAGATATTCATGGTTATGTTACATGTATAATAGATTCATTGATCTGAAAAATATGGGACAATGCATCAAATAACACCAGAGATATGGGGATGGTATAATGGATTACAATTAGTTCCCAACGTTAGAGTAAAACAATAGTGGGAGAAATTGTCCCTAGAAATTTTTTCTTCCTTAAATAGTGTTACTTTTATATAAATATACCTCAATATGGCTGATATATATTTGATATTAGATAAGGTATGATGACAATATTATCCTGCCAACGCAGTGTTCTTCAGTGATACATATACAGTGTGTTTTTTTTATGAGAACTTTTTTGAAAGCAATTTTACCCAATTTATAGTTATCAGAATTGAATGATTAATGGCTTATTTTTTTCGTTTTTTAATGCAATTAATAGAACACCAAAAAAATATTTCAGTTTTTATTAAAAAAGTACAGTAAAATCTAAAATTCAAAACTTAGGTGTCAACATCTAAAATTGGTTTTAGCGCATTTTTCTTATGCTCAAATATTCTACCTTTTGCAAGAATGGCTGCTAAATGCTTCAAAATTGTTCAAAATGTCTACAGTTACTATTGGGGACATGTACTAAAACATATCAAAGTTTGAAGGTCATATCTCAACCAGGGAGGGAGTACTGGCCCCCAAAGTCGACTTAAGAAAATCCAATTTTTTCCTGCAAAGGGTGGAAGATTTAGGCATAAGAAAAATGCGCTAAAACCATTTTTAGATGTTGACACCTAAGTTTTGAATTTTAGATTTAACTGTACTTTTTAAATAAAAAGTGAAATATTTTTTGGTGTTCTATTAATTGCATTAAAAAATGAAGAAAATAAGCCATTAATCATTAAATTCTGATAACTATAAGTGGGGTAAAATTGCTTTCAAAAAAGTTCTCATAAAAAAAAACACACTGTATATTTTGTAGCAAAGCTACTCTACAACTCTTGGATGATTTTTGGTTTCCCTACAATATAAGAAAAATCAGAAGATGTAGATGATTTATTCATTCCCTTTGAATCAAACTCATACATTTTTTGACGATTCAAAGCCTAAGCTTGTTACAAATAAGGATTCTTTTTTTTTACATTTAACACCCAGAGTGTGGGTACTAGCCCCCACCCCCTCAAACTTTTATACAATCCATTAAATTTATTTGGAAGCGACTCAAATTCCTAAGTTTTTACAAATTGCCTAATAGTTTACATTTGACAGCCAAAATGTTTTTGCCCCCCCCCCCCCCCCCCCACCCACAAATAAGTATACCATAAAAAAATGGGGGTAATTGTTTCCTAATTCTTTTCTTGCCCACAGAGGTAGAAAAAAATCACATCCTCCCCGGCATCCCCCCCCCCCCCCACTTCCTTGTTTCTTACTATTTATAACACATATTTATTATACTTTCACACCAACATAAGATGAATAAATTTGATTCAAATTGGTATGTCCTTGGGTGTATGAAAATGACATATTTGTATTATAATGTCATGTAATACACATACTTACTTTCACAAATAACACATGATCACATTAAAAAATAATTAAAAAAGGATGACAACATCCTTAAAAGCAAAGCTCTGAATTTAACAAACGAAATGAACAAACACCTGTAGCAAAATAGCATAAAAACTTGTTATAAAACTGCGTAATTACTGTCTAAGGACACACTTACATTTTTAAGACTTGCTTTTAGAGATGCTTCGCTTAAATTATTGAACCTTGATGTCCTAGAAATCATTGTTCCAAAAATCAAATGGGTAGGATAATCATCGTACAAAATGTGTTGTCAAAAAAGTTAAAAATGAACACCATCATCCATCTATCATCAAGAGAAATAACGTTATCCCTCGAATGTAGAATAGATGACAGATGGATGAACAGGCATATATTTGGAATTATAGAGTAGCTTCTTTACTAGAATTCTATACAAAACGAAAATGTAATGGAAATATGTATTGTATTGTATATATACATTACAGACTTTTTGGTTTATTTAGAGCTGTTATGCATTCTAAATTGTACCTAAGTGTTTCATGAATCACCATGAGAAGTTTTTATCTGTCCCCCAAATATAGTCATAGATTTATTTCGCTTGTTGACTATGCCTTATTCCTGACTTTGTGTGAAAGCGGCCAATTTTCATGTATACTTTTCTCCTGAGAGAGAGAGAGGCCAATGGGTTGTTTATTACACCCAAAGTTCTCTTATAACGTTTTCTTATTGGTTGGCTTAACAACTTTGGGGACTTTAGTGAATTATAATCGATTGGATCATTAAGCTGAGTGTTCAAACGTTTCAACCACTTATTGTAATCTACAAAAGGGGTAATTTTGTGTATCATAATTGGGGCTGAACATTAATTTATCGGCCAATGTCTTACCCCTTTCGATCCCTGACTTTTCTCTCTGATTACTGTGAAGCAACCTGATCCTAGCTAGGAATAATAATATGTAACCTTTGCCCTAAATACTTCCTTGTAATGCCTATACATATATATACGGAACCTTCACAGTTAAATATAAGCGGAATTATATATGGGCCTTTGAATATTATATAAACAAGGACAATTGTGTCCAATAGTGCTTAAATTCAGAGTTAGATAAAGAGGAGGCAAAAAAGTTACTATAAAAACTAAAGATAGGTAATAAAGTCAAGAGAATAAAATTTTATTTTCTCCTCTCCAAATCCACCTAGTGCAATCCAGAAGGACAGACAGACACTAACAATCTCTTTGGTTTATAGAAATGCGTGGGGGGGGGGGGGGGGGGAGTTGGGGGGAAAGGTTGTCCCGAGAGAAACCCCACAAGCCCAAATTTAAAAAAAAAGTCGTCAAGTAAGTTTTGGATGATGATTTATCCTGGTTGAACAT
Organism: Acartia tonsa; assembly: GCF_053477335.1. Lineage (NCBI taxonomy): Eukaryota > Metazoa > Arthropoda > Copepoda > Calanoida > Acartiidae > Acartia > Acartia tonsa. Next base: position 22,447,436 of record NC_137264.1, on the reverse strand, counting down.
TCTACCCTTTACAAATCTTTCTGAGGACCAATATTAAATATTTATATTTATGTTCTCTAAAAATCAAAATCGGTCAAGCATTTTCCGATATCCTATTCATAGCTTAGCAACTAATATATTTTTTGGTAAATTGCGAATTAAAAGGGGAATTTAAAACCTCTTAAAATATTTGTTTTTGTCTTAGCTAATCTAATATTCTACTTTCTATTAAGCTATTTAAGAAGGGTGATTTAGAAATACACATATTTAACAAGAACATCAATGCATCCATTAGAAAGCGCAGCTAACATATATTTTAATTTTAGCGTTTAGACTGTTTATTTGATTGCGTTTATAAAAGAAAAAAGGGAGGGGACCTGGAATCTCAAAGGTTATGGCCAATAAATTGATGAACATTTTCAATGATGATACACAAAATCATCCCTTCTGTATATTACAATTAGTGGCTAAAATGTTTAGACACCCACCTTACTTAACCAACCAATCAAAATTTAATCAAAGCCCCCAAAGTTATGAACCAAGGAATAAGAAAACGTTATTACAAAACTTTTTAGAACTAGTGAAATAAACAGCCCAGTGTCCCACCTCTCCTTGGAGGGGACTAACATTTTTAATTGCAGCTTTAAAATCATATCATAATCTAATTTGGGGTTGTTGGTGTTTTCTCATAGTCTTATATCTTAAAAGATTTTCTACCCTTCTGAAAATAGCCTAGAATTTGAATTTTGTCCTGAAAGGCAGAACTTTATATTCATTAAGACAAATGAACATCGTACTGCTTTACACCACCCAACTATAACTGAAATATCTACATAGTTATCGAGTAGCTGCACTGATAATAACATTTTTTTCTTAAATTCACGTCCTGTAAACATAACAAAACATTTAGCCTGGGTTCACTAGACATTAGCATCAAACAAGAATACATTTCACTTAAGTTTTAAATAGGTTTAAAATTTTAAAAGCTAAAACCAAAAATGTTCATAAATAATAATAAACTAGTACTTCTATAAAAAAGAACAGTAAATTTTTACAGCTATTATCAACATCAAATATCAGCTGTGCAATTTGAAAATTTGTTTGAAAGTCATTAATATCCTCAATCGGTCATGCATGAAAGTAGATTTTAACTATAAAGTAGTTTTGCCAGTTTAAAGAGATGAAAAAATTAGTTACATTTTTTTGTGACTAATAAACCCGGGCCCACTTGAATTTAACCTCTTCACCTCTCTCAGTTTATTGTCTTTTCTTCAAAATTGGGGACTTTAATAATTCTTCTTGTTCAAGCTAGGCTAGCTAGCTGCTCAGATATTTAAATTTATTTTGTTATTTATTCATTCAAACTATAATATTATCAAAAAAAAGGAGAAAATATTTTAATAATTAAAGATTTCATCTGTTCGTCATAAAGAGATTTATATTAAATCAATTTATGATTTTTATAAACTGAAATTAAATACATATTTTATGTACCTATTTTTTGCATTTGATTCGGTGAGATTAGGTATATACATAGATAGTTAAAAGAATGAATGAAAAATAATCAAAAAAAGATAGTTTTTTAAAAAGCCGGTTGAATTGAAAGGATTTATTTCAAATAATTTTCGTAAATGCAAAATGTAGAATATAAAACAAGTTTAGGAAATATTATAATAAAATAATTATCATCATATCTAATTTATAAAAGTTCTACCTTCAATTAATTTTAACAGGTGTCCTTATTCATTAAAAGTCCCTTTCCCTTATTTACCTTACTAGCAACGACGACTTTATAAAAAGTGTACACTTAGTTCTTCCCCTCCCTTCCACTTCTCCCTTTTATGCTACACTCTATAATGCGGGTGCCAACAATATAATATTTTCACGGTAACCGTAACATTTGTTTTAAATACCGAATTTTACTATATAATATTGAAAAAAAAACTATTTCTAGGCATATAAATTAATGAAAACTTATTTAATCTAATATGGGTAGCAACATTTTTTTTTCTATTTTAGTAATTGTCTTAGTTTTGGTCGCGTACAATAATACCTCAATTTATAGTTGTGTGATAAAAATAAACATCACTACTAAAAATGCCATTTTAAAAGTATATATTCCTTACAGTCAAATTCAAAGAAAATAGTTATAGATATTGAAAAAGACATTCTATTTTAGAAAATTAATTTTTTAAGATTTTGCAAGTAAAAATGTCGGCACCCGTGTGACCATTCTATCTGGATCTAAGTATATTTATGTATATTATTATATATAAGACTGTGGAGGAGATACTAAGCTAAGCCTACACTAAACTCTCAAGCCCTCAAAACACATCTGACTAATGTAATTGTTAACAAATGTGGTTGAATCAAGTGCACCATGGCCTGTAAACGGCCCAGCTAGCCCAAAAATGAAGTGAATTGTGATTTGTATCCAAAAATAAGGGCTGAGCCCCTAAATTATTAAATCTAAGCAAAAGTGAATAATAATTAAAATATCATCCAAAGTTATATTTATTGTGAAGTGAATTATATGTGACAAACAAAAGGGACACTTAATAAATTTGTTTTAAAATTGAAATAGTAGGTATCTAAAATTGGGCATTTATTAATAACGTTTTATTGAATTTTTTATTAAATTTAATTATGATAAATTAAACTAATACATTAAAAGTTTTGGTATTTTACTTTAAATCCTTTAAATGTTGTTGTGAAAAATGTTAGATAAGATAAAAATGAAGTTTTGACTTACTGTTTTTTTTAGATTAAAAATTTCCGATTGTTTTATTTTACGTTGCATTGTAGAAAATGGAGTAAATTTTTAAGCATAAGCTTCAATTTATTCTATCGAATTTTGTATAGTAATGAATAACGCACAAATAGGCTTTTTAAAATGACTGTCGACATGCTGTTTTTGTGTATGAGATGCAGACATCTAAGTTGCATATATCTTAAGAATTTGATTTTCATTCTGGATATTTTTTAAACGAAATGGTAAAAAATTGATGATGCTCTTTCATTTAAAAGCCTCATATACTTTTCAGCATAGCTATTATAAACAATACTGTAGTGCTTTTAAATTGCATTGTATTGTCATTAATATGCTTTTTTTTATCTCTTAGAACATCCCCATCTTTTCATTTGGTTAGGTTAAGTTTATTATTTATGAAACACAAAAAATCAAGGCATTACTTTCTCTTGTTTTACTTATCAGCGGATAACGCTCAACTTAACCATGCTATAGATATTTCATATGAAAATTGATATATAATATAATATATATACTTGTTTCATTATGTTTTTCTTTAAAAAATAGGTACCTACTTACAAAATTAAAACAAATTTTCTAAGTGTCCCGTTGTAACCACCAGTGAGGATGTCCGAGGCGGGGGTGCTATGGATTGACCCGCACAGCGACACAAAGAAAAAGCTGCAGCAGGGGGAAAAGTTAATCAGTTATCTTGAGAACGAGTCGAACCCTTTAGATTGCGAGGATGTTGGCCTGTTTATCGACAGTCTCGTCCCGTGGATGCAGAGCTCTAATTTTAAGGTTTGGGCGTTGTGTGGTTAAACCTTAAAAATGTAAAAAATGACTTTAATGGTTAAAAGAACTAAAGCTTTCGTTATTTATGTACAATACTTAATGGAATGGCAACCTTTGGTGTCCAAGCACATCTAACTTTTAGTTTAGAATTTATCATACCTACTTGCTCACCACCACTTTCCCCCGGTTTTTCCTGGTTTATTCATTTTTTGGCCTGATAGTTTTGTGGTTCAGTTGCTATGCATCCACAAATAAAAATTAGTTATTCAGTTTTTATATTTGAATAAATGGGCAAGTAATTACCCAAACCCAAAATGTACTTACCCTGTAATAGAGTGAGAGAAGTATCAAATTACATATCTTGCCTGAGCTGGGTATGTGAAATCTGATACTCGCCTATAGTTACACTTACAACCCTTTGCAAATAATAATGAGCTTCCTCATTAGGTATTTAGTTTGTACTTTTTTTATTCATACTTCACCCGTAACCTCTAGTGCCGTAACAAATATTTAATATTCTTTCCCCCTTTAAATTATTATATTACTAAGATAAATAGGAGGCTTGTAAGAAAAATATAACAGAACGGCTATTTTAATTCTGAGATCATTTGTTCAGATCTAAAAATCTTATTTCTTTAAATTTTATTAGTTGCTTCGCCCCTAGTCTCTAGAGGAATGCCTGAACCTCCGTAAGATATTAAAACAGCTTCTCTGAAAAGAAGAACTCATTCGGACCCTAATTAGATTATATAACTTTAATACTTTTCGGTTTTCGCAAGTCCACGTATGAAGTCCCATATGAAGTAAAAGATTAACCACACAATCCAAATTAACTACAGGTGTCCCAAAATGGATTGGAAATTATCAGTCACATGATTGACCGTCTGGGGTCAGACTTCCGGCCCTACCTAACCACCGTCATCCCCGTTTTTATCGACCGTCTCGGTGACTCCAAAGAGGTTGTTCGCGAACGGGCCAACGCAGCACTATGCAAACTTATGGACGGCACAATACAGCCGCAGACATTGTTCGAAAAAATGATGGGCGCCTTCTCGCACAAGAACAACAAGGTGCGCGAGGAGATATTACTGCTCCTGCAGGCGACCCTGAACGCGCATGGAGCCAGTAGCCTGACTATTTCCAAGTATACACCATCCATTGTGACCTTAATCAGTGATAGGGATACAGGAGTCAGGGATACGGCCATGGCAACGCTGGTTGAGATTTACAGGTATAAATCTATTTTTTTCTATATTATTTCTATAAGTAACTATTCATAAGGTTTTATATATCAAGCTTTCAAAACAATTGTGATTCAATATAATGTTAGATTTGACTGGAACTTTCAAAAGATTTTTGAGTACAACTCCTTTTAAAATTTATTAGAATTAGCATTTTTAGATTTTTCACACTTGGATAAGTGCTAGACAGACATAAGACGAAATCAAGATATCCTAATTAGATACCTAGGAGAGAAATAATCTGAAAACTTTTTGATAAACGAACGTTTACTTGCCCTTTTTTTTCAATTGTTGGAAAAATAACTAAATTTTTTCATGCCATTTCTGATTGATTTTATTCAAATAAAAAAAGATATGTAACTAACTTAAAATCCCTGATATTTCTAATTTTTACACATAAAAATTAGGAGAGGATTAATTTTTTCGTCCGTTGTCCTATCCATATATTCTTGCCTATCCGTCTCTCTAGACAGACACAGACAATTTCAAGACATTATCATTTTGCCCTATTTCCACTTTTTGTGCTAAGTAAAAGTGCAAAATAGAGTTAATTACCAATTAACATTTCTAACATAATATCAGAGAATAAAAGGATGGAATTTTTGACTAAAATCTTTCTTTTTGTTATGATCTTTCATAAGGTTAGATGAAAGTAAGACATCTGCCATAATTCAATTTTTTTTATCACAATATGGCTGTATCTTATCTTTATACACGAGAACATCTAAGTCAATAAAACCAAGAAGGAGCGGACGATGGACTGTAAATTAATTTTGTATCAAAGCTTTAATAACACGTTATCTTAATCGTTAGCTCAAAACTTTTGGGTAATTTTATATATTTTTATTAGTTATTTTCAAACTACTAATAATTCATTCTACAGGATAATTTGAATATCATCATTGGGAATGTATGAATTTATCTTCCATTGTCTTATTTCTTAAGATCTCTACAACAGAACACATTTTTTCCCTTTCCGTTATCCCTGTGTCAATGTAGAAAGTTTGTATTGAAAAATATTACAGAAGTATACACAAAATATATGTATACATATTTATAGTATATAGTTTCTAAAACAAATATCTTGGGTTCAGATAATATTAAGATTTTTTTTATGTATTAATTGCGCCTGAATTGATCTATACTTTCTTTCTCATAAATGTTTAAAGCTACACAGGCAGAATTTTGAACAAAAGTATTAGAATCTTTTATCTACTGAACCAAAACCACAAAACGATTTTAAAAGCCTTTTTTTCAGACATGTTGGCGAGAAACTTCGAGTGGATTTACAGAAGAAAAATACATTACCCGCCAACAAGTCATCGCTGTTATTTTCTAAATTTGACGAGGTGCGGGCCAGCGGCGGTTTGATGCCGACCGCCACTCTTGGGATAGGCGGCAGCGGCAGTATGGATTCGGATGATGTCGACCATCAGGAATTTATTGATTGTGATAGATTGATTGATTGTTGGTATAAAGGTTGAAATATTTATTCAGTGAGAACTTATAGTTTTATTGAAGTGATTTTTTTTATTTAAAAAATTGTGAAGTTTCTAATCCAATAGGATAATTTCATTAATAACTGAATAGCGGAACAACTAAACCAACTGACGGACAGTATGTTATAATTTAAAGTTAAATACCTACCTTCCCTTAAAATATTTTGAGAACAACATCTGGTCCATTAATAGGATACGTTTATCCGTTTGTCTGTCGTGTGTCTAAATAAGAAAATAAAATTATCTGACGCTTACACTCAAACTGCCAATCATCTTGTTTTTGACAGTCTTTAAAATTGCATGGTTATTGGTTAATCGTACTACATATCATAACCAGTAAATATATATAATATTTGAACTTGGAAAATGTCAACTAAAAGTTGAGCTTTTTGAGAATATACTGTGTAGTGGAAGATTTGTTAGTATAGACTTGTCTAATTATAGTGTGACTGTGTTGCAGAAGTATGAATTTATCCCTCTAAAATCATTAAAATTTTTACGTGTTTTAAGAAGTCTATATTTGCATGGTCCTATGCTAAAGTTATGGATATCATTGAATTTCATTCACGATTCACGCCTTCTATGTGCCCTATAGAATGCTAATTAAAAATAAATAGAATCAAGGATGTTAACATTAATTAAAGTAAAAGATACCTATTGATATAAAATGATTAAAATTCGCCCAAAATAATAGATATGCAGTACAGCAAAGTACACACAGTTACAAATAACTAAAGGAAAAGTCTTATTTTTAGTTCATCATTCTTTTGCGCGGATTTTTTTGCAACCTAAAATATAAGTATTATACCTACCTACTATAGAGAAGCTGCACTTTTATAATAGAAAAAACAATACGCAAATTTATAATTTACACTTGAACTGATTTAAAGAGTTTCAACTGTTAATGTAATTTTTTTACCTGTACGTTGCAGTTCGATGCAAAATAAAAATCCTTTGTATTCTTGAAATTTGCTTCTTTTTTCGGCGGAAAATGTTCTGGCATTCGCAAGTTGTGGGTCAGTTAGTTGATGGCCCAAACCGCGCCATAACATAACATTGCATAACAAAATAACTGGACTGATTAATTTAGCGACTATAAACAAACTTTTTGACTTTGTTAAAGTAACACACATTGGAGATATTTAAAATAATCTTATCCCTAAAAATGATAATAATAATAATACCAAGACCCATGAAACAGGTGCAACTAAGTTAATACCACGAACAATTAGAACTGCCACAGAAATTAAGTTTAATCAAAGGGTTTTGACTGATCTTTTTTTTTTATAGAATATCAAGAAATGTAACTGAAAATATCTGGTTGATTAATAAAAAGTTGAATTTTAAAAAAAGTAATCCAAAGTTTTATGAAAATGCATTAAAAATGAATTGTACTCCATCTGTTTATGCAGTTATCTATTTTACTAAAGACAGTTCACTTTTTTTGCAATTTATGTTTATGTGTGGGCATTTTACAGCAGCGAAGCTGCTATAAAAAAATTCTGTCTGTAATTTTCTAAAAAAACGTATTTTTAACTTAAATAAGCACAGTTATTGTATCCTTAGCTAGTATATGCTCCATTATCAGTAGCGAAGCTACTCTTAGAATCATAAACATTTTTCCTATTCAATGTATCTTTTTAGTTTTACATTTTTATGCTTAGCTACTTAAGTATGGATGTTGTCATCCTTGCTTTATTACAGTTCATGATAACTTTATTAGCTTGTTGTTGCCGCGCTATTTATCGATTTCTTACTTTTTGTACAGAAAATATTTTGCTACCAGGGATGGCAAAATAAAAACCACGTGGTTTTAATCAAGTGGTTTAAACCAAAAAAAAAAAGCTAAAAAAACCAAAAAAAACCAAGGTGGGATGGTTTAAATGTTTTTTTTAATACAAAGGACAAAGGCCTATCTTTCCAGTTATATCCTTATAATAAAGTAACAGGATGTTTGTATGTGTGTTTGTGTGTTTGTATGTTTGTACCAAAGGATCTCGCTAACCGCTGAACCGATTGGGTTCTCCTTAACAGGGTAGCTTCTCATAGGTCCCGGGAAGGTTTATAACTATTTTCTTTGGGGGTGGGACACCCCCAACCCCCCCTCCGAAAAATTAAAAAAAAAAACTTTTTAACTAAATTTAAAAATGAGGGGGGGGGCAACCCCCCCCCCCCAAAAAAAAAAAAATGTTCGCCCCCCCAAAAAAATTTTTTTTTTTTACTTTTTCTTACAAAATATAAAATAAAAAATTCAATTATTAAATTCGACTCTCTCCTCCTCAAGTGCCCCTAGAGGCCTCTAGGGGCCTAGCCGCTAGTCTTTTTATAATGTAAAAAATACAGTCAAAAACATAAATACCTAATTCAAAATTCTTTTAATAGTTTAAATCTTTATACATACTAAATTAGAATACTTTAATTTGGATATTATTAAAAAAAAAACAAAAAATTATTAAAAAAACCAAAAAAAACTGGTTTTTATTAATAAAAACCAATAAAAACCGGTTTAAACCAAATAAACCACACTGGTTTGATCTTTTTTAAAAAAAAACCTGTTTTTTTCCCATCTCTGTTTGCTACCTAGTATTCTATATATTTAAGTTTGTTATATACCTTTAAACTTGATTATATTTGGTGACGTATTCAATCACCTAATTTGGCGTCTAGTTTAAGATTACAAAAACTGAATTAATCAAAAAAAAAAAATAAAAAGCAAAAACTGTTTAAAAATCGTCCAAAAAATAGTTGGGTTCCCCGTTGTTTTGTTGCATGACAAGCACAAGTTAATTGATCAAAAATTGAACACACACTAGCGGTTCCTCTCTATTCTAAAGACAGAGAAATTAGTTCTCAGAAACTCATGTAAATATATCAATAGCTTTTTTGGGGGGAAAACTGGGTATCTTGTAGTAGATTCATAAACAGTAATCTTTTCCTACTTAAATTAATTAATAACATAAAAAAATCGGCTTAAAATTATGTAAATAAAACTTTATTGGTTTTAATTGACTTAATGAATAACGCTAGTCAGGTCTACAAACGAACCATTCTTGTTGAACATAAAGTAAATTTTTTGATTATGTTTATAGAAAACCTTTAACAAACTGTATTTAATAAAATGAGAGAAAGGAAATAAATACCTATATGAAAATAGAAAAAATGATAAAAAAGTGGCTTTTCTCTAAAATTAATCTTGCTTATAATTTCTTGCATAATCTTTATATCCATCCAGTAAAAGGGGGGGGGGGGGGCGAAGGGGGGTAATTGTTTAAAGCAGTATGACAATCTATTCAAAATAATGCAAAAAATATATTTTCCCCCCTTTTTAAAACTATTGTTTATGCCCAGTTTAAAGAAGCAATCATAAGAAGACTTTTGTCACTTTTAACTTTAGTTGTGAAAATTATTGAATAAATACATACATACCTACCCAATAATGCAAAGCTAGAATACATAAAAAAATTATCCATTTATGAGGCAAATTAAAGTTTTTACGTACACTAGTGAATTGTGGAGAGGCTGTTTTGTTTTTAAAGGGGGACGTAACTGAAGCTTTTTTGATGCAGGGGGGGGGTTTTCTCAGGAACCACTTGATGAACCGTGTAAATTTTTTGGACTTAAGCTTTTATGGGTATGAACATCTTATGGTTTCAAAGTCAACCCCCTACCCCCACCCCCTAGCCCCACGGGGCTCAAAAACCCCCTAAAAATGAACCTAACCTTAATTTTCTCAGAAACCATTTGGCCAATAGGGATGATTTCTTAAAGTTAAGCTTTTATGGTTATAACCTAACTTCTAGTTTAAAAGTTACTTTCATGCCGCCAACCCCTAGCCCTCCGGGGCTCAAAAAAAACCCTAAAAATGAACCTAACCTTTATTTTCTCAGAAACCATTTGACCAATAGAGATGATTTCTTAAACCTAAGCTTTTAAGGTTATTACCTAAATTTTGGTTTAGAAGTCACCCCCCTGCCCCCAACTCCTAGCCCTCCGGGGCTCCTAAAAACCCTAAAAATGAACCTAACCTTAATTTTCTCAGAAACCATTCGACTAATAGAGATGATTTCTTAAACTCAAACTTTTATGGTAATAAACTAAATTTTGGTTTAGAAGTCACCCCCCTGCCGCCAACCCCTAGCCCTCCGGGGATCAAAAAAACCATAAAAATGAACCTAACCTTTATTTTCTCAGAAACCATTTGAACAATAGAGATGATTTCTTAAACTTAAGCTTTTATGGTTATAAACTAACTTCTATTTTAGAATTTATTCCCCTGCCGCCAACCCCTAGCCCTCCAAAAACCCTAAAAATGAACCTAACCTTTATTTTCTCAGAAACCATTTGACCAATAGAGATGATTTCTTAAACTTAAGCTTTTACGCTTATAAACTAACTTCTAGTTTTGTAGTTACCCCCCTGCCGCCAACCACTAGGCCTCCCGGGCTCAAAAAAACCGAAAAATAAACCTAACATTATTTTGCTCAGAAATTATTTAATCAATAGAGATGATTTCTTAAACTTAAGCTTTTATGCTTATAAACTAACTTTTAGTATAGAAGTCACCCCCCCTGCCGCCAACCCCTAGCCCTCCGGGGCTCAAAAAACCCTAAAAATTGACCTATCCTAATTTTTTTCAGAAACTATTTAATCAAGAGAGATGATTTCTTAAACTTAAGCTTTTATGCTTATAAACTAACTTATAGTTTAGAAGTCACCTCCCTGCCACAAACCCCTAGTTCTCAGGGGCTCAAAAAACCTCTAGAAATGAACCTAACCTTAATTTTAAAAATCAGCATGTTTTAAATGGACATTTTGGACTTTCTGTTAATAATTATATAGAGTAGCTACGTTTTTAAAATTGTACCTAAATGATATAGAAATTATCATGCAAAGTTGAAAATCAATTGGACAATTATAATATGTCTAAATTAACAAAAAAAAGCTAACCCTCACAGACCAAACCTATTTAAAGAAAAGCTTTGCTTTAACAAAATTTTTAATTAACAAAGTATAGAGTCCCAACTCTTTTCTTTCCCATAACAGATGAAGTCCAAAATATCTTCTTATATAATTTATAAGCATAAAAGCTTAAGTTTAAGAAATCATATCTATTGATCAAATGGTTTCTGAGAAAATTAAGGTTAGGTTAATTTTTAGGGTTTTTTGAGCCCTGGAGGGCTAGGGATTGGCGGCAGGGAGGTGACAACTAAACTAGAAGTTAATTTATTAGCATTATAGCTTAAGTTTAAGCAATTATCTCTATTGATCAAATGGTTTCTGAGAAAATTAAGGTTAGGTTCATTTTAGGGTTTTTTGAGCCCCATAGGGCTAGGGGTTGGAGGCAGGCTGGTGACTTCTTAACTATAAGTTAGTTTATAAGCATCAAATGGTTTCTGAGAAAATAAAGGTTAGGTTCATTTTTATGGGATTTTTTGATCCCCTGAGGGAGGGCTAGGGGTTTGCAGCAGGGGGGTGACTTCTAAACCAAAAGTTAGTTTATAACCATAAAAGCTTAAGTTTGAAAAATCATCTCTAAGATCAAATGGTTTCTGAGAAATTTAAGGTTAGATTCATTTGTAGGGATTTTTAGAGCCCCGGAGGGCTAGGGGTTGGCGGCAGTGGGGTGACTTATAAACTAGAAGTTAGTTTATTAGCATTATAGATTAAGTTTAAGCAATTATCTCTATTGATCAAATGGTTTCTGAGAAAATTAAGGTTAGGTTCATTTTAGGGTTTTTTGGAGCCCCGGAGGGCTAGTGGTTGGAGGCAGGGGAGTGACTTCTAAACTATAAATAGTTTATAAGAAGCTTAAGTTTAAGAAATCATCTCTATTGATCAAATAGTTTCTGAAAAAATAAAGGTTAGGTTCATTTATGGTTTTTTTTATCCCCGAAGGGCTAGGGGTTGGCAGCAGGGGGGTGACTTCTAAACCAAAATTTAGTTTATAACCATAAAAGCTTAAGTTTAAGAAATCATCTCCATTGGTCGAATAGTTTCTGAGAAAATGAAGGTTAGGTTCCTTTTTAGGGTTTTTTGGAGCCCCGGAGGGCTAGGGGTTGGCGGCAGGGGGTTGACTTCTAGACCAAAAGCTAGTTTATAACCATAAAAGCTTAAGTTAAAGAAATCATCTCTAATGGTCGAATGGTTTCTGAGAAAATTAGGGTTAGGTTCATTTTTAGGGTTTTTTTGAGCCCCGGAGGGCTAGGGGTTGGCGGCATGAGAGTCACTTTTTAACTAGAAGTTAGTTTATAGCCATAAAAGCGTAAGTCTAAGAAATCATCCCTATTGGTCAAATGGTTTCTGAGAAAATTAAGGTTAGGTTCATTTTTAGGGGGTTTTTGAGCCCCGTGGGGCTAGGGGGTGGGGGTAGGGGGTTGACTTTGAAACCATAAGATGTTCATACCCATAAAAGCTTAAGTCCAAAAAATTTACACGGTTCATCAAGTGGTTCCTGAGAAAACCCCCCCCCCCCTGCATCAAAAAAGCTTCAGTTACGTCCCCCTTTTGAGGCTACTTAGCTTAACCTTCAAATACTATTTGAATTAGTTCTATTTCTTGGAATATTTTCTTTGCAATTTAAAATTGTTTACAGAAACATTGAAAAGCTGAGGAGTAGTGAGTTTTATTTGTTTTCTTTTGGTTTTTACTTTCAATTCAGTTTAGAATAAGTCTATGTGCCTGTAATATATTGTAATGTTTTAATGAGAAAAAAAAAGATTTAAATTTTTAAAAAAAATTTACCATCTATTTTTTGTGATTCTATCAGATCTTATTTGCCTTTTTTACTTAGTTTTGATATTTTTCCGTTTTGGTTGTAATTAGGTCATTTTTCCAGCTTATTTTCAGGGGTATATTATTTAAAATTAAGTCAGGAATAGGTATATCTAAATTAGAAGTCGAGAAAAGCACATTACTCCATGGGACTTACTAAGCGTTTGGAGAAGGTATGCTTGCTAGTAGAATTAGCTTAAATAGATTTAGATCATGAAAAGTACAGAAATTGTTGTTTTGTTTTTTTCTTTTAATTCTAGTTAACCTACATTCACTTGCTAATTTTTTATTTTACAAGGTTATAACATGCATAATTTTCATTGAAAATAGTAAACAAATTTTATATTACTAGTTGCTTCGCACCTAGTGGGAGCGGTCAGGTAAATGGCATTACAATCACTCAAAGACATAACTAAAGCTTCCACGAGAAATATAACCAATTCATACAACCAATTTACAACCACCCAAGAATTGTAAAGCTTTCCATGATCAGTATTTTCCGAGATTTTTAACTTCAGACCAAAAAATTTCATTAATTCTATTTACATTAGATAAAAAAGTAGACAAATATTGTTTTTACGAAATCGTCATCCTAGTTTATATTACCTTAGCTGTAGACAGCAGGGCCAATTAAAAAGATTAAAATGAAAAATTTAAAAAATCACAATCAATAATAAATCTTCAGGCGCCTAAAAAGAACGGTGGTCTGACCTCTTTAAAATCTCGAAGCAGTAGTGTACCGGCATCCCAACGGAAAGCCTTTGCGGCGCCGAAACCATCTTCCGGTAGCGGCCAGGCGGGAGCTGTGGATGCTGATAGTTTTATGCACGCCTTCGAGGACGTAAAAAAGGTAAGATTGTTTGACTTTTTATACTTTCCATAATTTTTTAACATCCATATGAAAGTACCCAAATGGATGAATTCCTATAGATTGAATCTATTAGATTTATTAAATTCAGTTTTTTAGCTAATCTATTCTATAATTACCTTTTTGTCGGTCCGCCCGTCAGTCCTTACGTAAAGCTGTTGGAGAAATGTTATTTTGTCAGCTGCTTTTTGAGATGTTGAATTTTTTTATCACATTTCTTGTACCATTTTTATTTGTTCCTATATTTATGATAAGTATACCTGCTAAAATATGGCGGTTGTATTTATAAAAACTTCAATCCTAGGTATTAAAGGAATAAATAAAGGGGTGTATATTATACCTAGTATATGCTGCACAAGATTCATTTTTTAAAATTTTCCCCACATATTTTTCATTCCTCCCCCCCCCCCCCCCCTCCCACCTTAGCAGGGGACCCCATGCAGAATATATACCCCTGCATAAAAGTTATGAATTAAATACCAAAGTCAATATTTTCATTTTCTATTTATTTTTCAGGTGAATGTATATTCTGGAAGATGCGTAGAGGATGAAATCCGTAAAATCCACACAACCTTGTCAAATTCTGCTGCGGATTGGAAAGCCAGGATTGAAGCCCTGAGCACGCTGAGATCTTTAATCCTAGCTGGCGCTTCCAGCTATGAAGAATTTACACAACCCCTTAAGGAATAATTCTAAGATTTTAATTCCAGATTTTATCATGTAGGAGGGGTGATATTATTTTAAAAGGTAAATATCATGGGTGTGGGGTAGGTGTTGAACTACCATTACATAAAACTGAATAAATACAGGATAATGTTTAAGGACATACTTACTTTTTAGGACCTAATTATAGAGATGCATTGCTTATGATATCATACTAAAATTGTTATAAAAAAGTAAAAAAAATCCGCATGTTTTAATTGAAGTCGGACATAATGGTAACGAATTTAGAGTTGCTACGATTTCTAAATCGAACCCAACTTTTACAGGAATCATGCAAAGTTTGAAATCTGTAAGACAATTCTAACATGCCTAAATAAACGATAAGAGCTATTCGTCACAGATGGACGGACTGACCCTAATTATATAAAAGCTTCTCTTTTTAATGGGAAATCTAAGAATTAGAAAAATTGTAGACACTTGAAACGCCACTTGAGTCATGTGTGAAGGACCTGAGGTCCCAGGTTGTGAGGGAGGCCTGCATCACCATAGCATACTTCTCACAACAGCTCGAGAAGAACAGGATAGACAGATTTCTTGAGTTTCTGTTACCCAGTCTTATTAATCTTATACAGAATAGTGCAAAGGTAAGTTTGTCTTTAAGGAGCAAAGCTACGTCTACGTCTGTTTGGTTTCTTTTATCCAAAAAGGGAAGTAATATTAAAATGTAAATTTCACTCGTCCCCGAAGTTTTATAAACACCTTCTCTCATTCGTTAAAAACTTTCAGAAAATGATAAAGATTTTTGTAATTTTGCTCCTTTATTTGTTTTGATACATTTTAAGTACCTTAGGTATAATTACCATTATCTTTAAAGTTCAGATTATGTACAAAAATTATTATTTATATAATAGTTTAACTTTATCGATTAGGTTACAAATTTTCTTGATACGATACAAAAGAAAATATGTTGCTTACAAATTGATATTAGCACTTGTTTATGATAATTTGTCTCCTAACAGAAATAATATAGGTAGAACGTTTTTAAAATTAAACTTAAGAAAAAAATAGTTTACCTATATGTTTTCTTCGACTAGAAAAGCGGATTTATTATCGAAAGTTAAATAATCTTTTAAAGAGCTGAACCTAAAGCTCATTCTAAAAGTATCCATTTGTTTCATCCCTAATCACACTAAAGTTATTATAGCAACTAAATGTTCTTGAAATATTGTTTTTGTAGGTAATGGCAACCAGTGGAATAGTTTGCCTCAGATTTATCATTCAGAATACACACAGCACTAGGTAATAATTTAATTTACTCTCATAAACATTTTGTAAGTTTATTGGTTCACTGAATACTAAGTTTCCTGTGTATTGTCACTTGTACCCTTTCTTCTTTTTTTAAAGTTAAAAGAAATCTAGGGGCGAAACCACTAGTTTTTAAAAATCAATTATAAGTAAATTTAGTACCTAGGTAGGTACCTTAAGTTTGATGGTTCGTAACTTCACCTATTATTCAGATGGATTCTTGCATTTAATTTCTTTAAAATATTCTAAAGGTGACATTGTTTGTCCCCTAAGACCTATGAAAAGAAAGTCATTACACAATAGTTCTTTGTCTGGCTGCATTGCAAAATTTGGCAATTAGCTATTTTTTAACAATTATTAGTTTTTGTGTTTTGGTTATATAGGATTTAATTTCTATGGGGATAATTAAATATTTCTCTTATAGTAAAATTAATGGGTACGCCTTTAGTATCTATGGCCTCTGTATTCATAGTGGCAGAGAGAGGTGGCTAGAAAAAAAGATGAAAACCCTCCCAAGACTTAAATAAATCAGAAAATAAAACCATCATAGAATCTATTCGGTTCAGTAATTATTCAGTTATTAAGCTTCAGACAAAATAATAGTATTATAATGAAATAAAAACCTTATTGCCTATTGACCTACTATTTAGATTCCTACCTATCCTGTGTCAGAATATATCCAGCAAGTCCAACATAATCCGCCGTCATATTTGTGAGTTTATGGACCAGCTGCTGCATTCCTGGCCGACATCCGCTCTGGAAAAACATGTTGCTGCGCTACAGGCATGGATTTATAAGTAATAGAATGATAAAGATAACACAAAAGATGTTATCTGGTGTTTGGCGAAAATATCCAAAATATTTTGGCTGTTTTATTGTTTTTGTAACAAATATATTAGTGAAAATTAAGCTTCCTACTAATAGGTTCATTTCTGTCTTAATTCTTGATGTCATTTAAATTTTAATCATATGTAGAGGTGATTACCTAGATATATTTATTGATTAAGAATTTTAAAATTGCTTTACTTATAATTCTGCGGCTACAGGAAACCATCAAAAAGGGTATCGCAGATGCGGACCCTGAGGCGCGATCACATTCGCGGAAAGCCTACTGGGGGTTTGCGGATCATTTCAAGGATCACGCAGATCAGTTGCTACAGACCTTAGATCCGTCCCACAGACGAATGTTGCAAGGGGAAATGTCAAATTCCAGCTCATCTAATTCCCTACACCAGTTGTCTAGTGGATATGGTACAGGTACTTATTTTTTGTCTATAGCTACCTAAGGTTTCATTAAAAAAAGATTGAAGATTTTTTTTATTTAAAACCAAGTTCACATGGGAAATGTTTTTTTTATTCCATTAGGCAGTTTGGGTTGTATTTACCTTTACCACCATCAGCCACTAAAGGCTCCACCCAAAGAAGAAAGGGGGGCCATGAAAACAAGAGATAAAAACCTGCATTGTAAAGCCAGTGGGTAATAGGCATATTCCCAAAAGTGACCGCATTGGCCAAATAGCTGTTAGTGAGATCTTTAGATGGATAGTCAGGCAGACTTTGTTCTATTTGGTATTATAGACGAAAATGTTACCTATTTATCATAATGATCATATATTTCAGGTACAACAGGATACAGTTCTTCAACCCTTCATAGCCGAGCCAGGTCAAGACAAAGCAGTGTCACAGGCTCCAGAGAAGATTTGGACGGTCACCACGGCGGTACAAAGGTATACGGTGGCCGCCATAGTTCTGCCACTCTAGACCGCAAGGGCAGTGGCATTCCTAAATGGAGTTCCCCGTCAAAGCCGCCAGAAGCTGAACGTGGTGCAACAACGCCCAAGCCAGATATGATGGCCAGATCGACGCTAGTGCGTCAGCCGTCACTGTCAGGCTCCCCCCGCCATAGCCCGGCAGGACGCTCCAATTCTGCCATAGATAGCACAGCAGCACGACGAGCTAGTGTCCGCCAACAATATTCAGCCAGAGGACGGATGGGTATGTTGCCTGGAAGCGGTAGCCTTTCCCGACCGCGTAAATCAAGCGGAACTGCCGATGCAAGCGGTCCAGGATTACCCTTATCAACGCCGGACCGCAACGGCCGACGGTCCAAGGTTGGCAATGTGTCACAATCACAGCCTGGCAGCCGGTCGGCCTCTCCTTCGTCGTTAAAGTCCTACCAAACATACTATGATTCAAACAACAGTCATCACGGTTATGGAACAGTTGGCCGTTCCGCGGGTTTGAGCGGTCAACGCCGCCGGTCAGGCATGCGTAGTACGGGCACGTCACGTGAGCCATCGCCACAACGATTCACAAGCACCTTGGGCCGTGATGGTCTACCAAGGCCAACTCCATCAGGTGGAGCCCGTCTCCCCGTTAAACCCCTCATGACAGAGAAAATCCTACGACAATCACGCGAAGCAGAGTCGGCACTTGCCGACGCGCTAGAATACTCGCGCAAGCGAAGCACAGGCGGTGTTAACCCCGCCGATCTTCTAGACACCTCGGACAAAAGTGAAACTTCCAGTTTATGTTCAGAAAAGTCGTTTGACTACGGCCGCACCGGACGATCTTGTGATGGAATATCTGATATTATCGCCAACTGTGCCTCTACCCACTGGGCCGACCGCAAGGACGGCCTTATAGGGCTGCAGGGCTACTTCCGAGAGGGCCGGCTGCTGTCGGCCACAGAGCTGCGGCGGGTCACGGAGATCTTTACAAAGATGTTCATGGATGCTCATACCAAAGTAAGTGAACGCTATTTTATTTTTGCTGGAAAAGGGATGTTTCAGGAATCTTTAAAACAAAAATATTTAGCTTTACTGCTTATGAGCAAAATTGTCCTTGTTTTTCCGGTTCTGTTTCATAACTAGGTAGGTATGAATTGATAATTTAGAAACTATAAAGAATGACATTTAATACCAAACTCGGAGTGAATCCTGATTTTTGTTTGCAGTGAAATCATTATTTTAACCATTTGCATACAAGTTTGTTTATTAGGTAACAAAATCCTTCAAAGATAAGGATCTATGCAAAGATACACTCCTTTTTGGTTTTGTTTTAATTGATAATCTATATTTATATTGTATTATGATAATTTATACCTAAAGGTTTCTTACTGTAAAAAACGGTTAAGGTACTTTCTCTCCACAATTACCATATCTTTCGAGTTAAAAATAATAATTGCAAATCAATTTGGTTTTTCGACAAAAATCAATTTCTAAATTTGACATTGCTATAAATATTTAGATGCCTAAAAAACAATAATCTAAGAGAGATACAGTAATTTTTACTTTTAACCATTGATGGACGAACCAAAATACTCAATTAAAAGAGTAGTTGCACAACTAAACATGTAAAATTGAGCCACCTTTTGAAAATGTAAGCAATATCAAGTTGTAGTGAACAAAATACAACATAATTGGTTTTATTTTCAATTTTGTGCAAGATTTTATTCAATGATAACACATCCAAGGTGTTCTTAAAGATTGGGATAAAAATATTCCTAAAAAGTTTGCATTTAAATGAAATATCTCATATATGAATACAATTTTTCTTATTCATAGCCTTCATAATCAAAATATTACATAAGTAATTGTAATTATTAGAATATGTAAATATTAAAAATATCAATCTCAACATGATAATTAAACTCATTTCCCGTTTCCTACTCTGAAGTTAAGATTAGATACAATTTTTTTTGGATGTCTTAGATAGTGCAGATACTCTTTAATACATATTTTTCGTTCTTGCAATTATATAACTCTAATCACGTGCAATACGATAAAAAAACTTAATTAACTTTAAAAATTATAGACAAATATGTTAATTAAATCAGACTTGTGACACTAACTTGCTAACTCACAAGGATAAAATTGCCCAAAAATACAAATTATAATATTATTTATTATCCTTCTCATAACCTATTATTTCTTTTAAAAATGAAGAGAGGTAAAGATTTAACCAATTTTTAGTAATAGGTTAGGTAGTCAAAAGTAAAAACAAAATTTGCAAGATTTCGAACAAAAAATATCTACTTTAGATTGCAGTTTGTAAAATGTACTTACACTCTAAAATAAAGAAACATAGTGAGGGAAGCTAAGATGTATACCTATAACACAAATTAAGTGTTAAAATTTGAAAAAAAACTGGCAGCAGCTGTTGGTGTGTAATAATTTTCATTAATTGTTTTGCCAACAAATTCTATAATTTCCATCGCCGCCAGAACTGTGCACAACAAATTGCAATAAATTTGCAACTTTTGGCGGTGACCAATAGTTCCCCATTAATATTTGTACGTTAGGCATGTCACTTTTAATACAATTATCGATTCATTCAGGCCTTTACATTAGTTTGAGGGATGGGATTGTTTACAAATATCTAAAACTCTCTGCAAGACAAATATGAAGCTATCCTGAAAAGCATAAACTTTGTTACTCAAGAATAAAAAGATTTGGAAGATTTTAAAAATAATCTTTTTAAAAAAATGTTAAAATATACAAGTATTTTAATTGGTCATACCTTTGGTTTAGTATAAAGGATGCAAAGATGAGAATAACGGATAGTATTTCTTTAAAACATTCTAAAATAAAGAAGCTTAACATTTTAGTTCATATTTAAGTAAATATTAAACAATAGTCATAATAATCTAAACTAGAAGTGAGACTAAACTCATAAGTAGATATGCACCAACCACTCCTTTCCTTAACAAGTTAAAACTTCAGCTGACTAAACAAATATATTTAGCTTTATTAGCAAGCAACTCAGGGGTGTATATTCTGCACAAGATTTATTTTTTTCCCCTGCTAAAATTTTTTTTATTTTTCTTCCCCCCCTAGTTTTTTCTCACCAAGTAGGGGGAAAATGGAAAAATATTTAAAGAACTCTATATTTTATTTATTTTATCTCTCCTACCACACACTTTTAAAAGTTTTTTTTTACCAAGGAGGGGGGGAAATGGAAAAAATGTTTTCAGTTTTCTTAATTTTTAAATTTTTTTTCCCTCCAACCACTTATTTTTTATTTTTTTTCTCCCCCCCCTGAGCAGGGGATCCCATGTAGAATATACACCCCTGAAGCAACTTATGGTTATTTATTATTTTTTGTACATTTATGAAAATAAGGTTATAATATAAGTTTAGTATACGTGTTTGGTAATTTATATATTTATATAAGCTGATTCTAATTTTAATTTATTTATCTTAATTATAAGGATACCATATACAAATTATTCTTGATGTACAAAGAAAAGTTAGCAGTGGATGTGGATAGAGGATGGATAATACCTATAATCTACCTTCCCCGACTGTACTTTTTTTAAACAGCTTGCAGAGTCAAAATTTTACACAGAAGAATTTGTTGAAAGGCTAATTTATCGTCCTTTTTCCTATCCCTGCATTCCTGGGTTGAATGTTAGGGATCAAGGTGCAAATGACATTAAACAGGGTTAACAGATATAAACTAGTATAAATTTTTTTATCTTTTTACCTTTTTAGCAGGATTGTCAATAAATCATTTTTTATGACTTATGAATTAGTTAAATTATTCAAGTATTATTTCAAAATCTCAAAAAACCGCCTATTAATGAAGAAGATATATAACCCTAGTAATCTCAAAACGTGTAAGTAAGCAATTAACATTTTTTTTGGCTTACTTAAATGTGCCATTGTGCCATTTTTGTGGTAAATTACTGATAAGCCATAAAGAATACTAATTGCTTACTTATATCAGCATTCTACAACAATTTGGTCTTACTTGTGAGATAAAAGAGGGTGGAGTAAATAAATACTCAGTCATTTACAGTAAAAGTGGCTTATATAAGTTGAAGTGAAGAAAAAGAAGGAGGAGTAATAATTAATCCCTTCCTTCCTGTAAGCAGTTTATGAAAAAAAGAGAAGATTTGGCTGATATAAGCCAAATAAGCAACAAATGTGATTGATTGCTTATAAGTAATTAATCCAAAAATTGCATGATTTGGTATATAAGCCAAATAAGCATTTATTGTGATTGATTGCTTGTAAGTAATTTATCAACAAATTGGATGATTTGGTATATAAGCCAAATAAGCATTTATTGTGATTGATTGCTTATAAGTAATCTATCAAAAAATTGTATGATTTGGTATATAAGCCAAATAAGCAATAAATGTGATTGATTGCTTATAAGTAATCTATCAAAAAATTGCATGATTTGGTATATAAGCCAAATAAGCATTTATTGTGATTGATTGCTTATAAGTAATCTATCAAAAAATTGCATGATTTTGTATATAAGCCAAATAAGCAATAATTTTCATTGATTACTTATAAGTAATTTATCAAAAAATGGCATGATTTAGTAAATAAGCAATAAATGTGATTGATTGCTTGTAAGTAATTTATCAAAAATTTGCTTGATTTCGTATATAAGCCAACTAAGCCTTTATTGTGATATACTGCTTGTAAGTAATTTATGAAAAAATAGCATGATTTGGTATATAAGCCAAATAAGCAATAATTTTCATTGATTACTTATAAGTAATTTATCAAAAAATTGCATGATTTGGTAAATAAGCCAAATGAGCAATAAATGTGATTGATTGCTTGTAAGTAATTTATGAAAAAATAGCATGATTTGGTATATAAGCCAAATAAGCAATAATTTTCATTGATTACTTATAAGTAATTTATCAAAAATTGCATGATTTGGTAAATAAGCCAAATAAGCAATAAATGTGATTGATTGCTTCTAAGTAATTTATAAAAAAAATAGCATGATTTGATATATAAGCCAAATAAGCAATCAATGTGATTGATTGCTTATAAGAAATTTATCAAAAAAATACTCATAAGTTGTTATGCCCACAAATAAGAAAATGCTATTTGGTGACTTTGGGGACTAGTTTAATAAACAGCTCATTGGCCCATAGATAGGCACTTGGCCCCCTAGCCTATAACCTAACCTAACCTATGTATGAATGTTTAATGTACATAAACTTCTAATTATATATTTTTTTATTCCATATATTTGTTAGGTTAGGTTAGGTTATAGGCTAATATAGGTGGAAAAGCGCCCATGGCTAGGCAGGCCAGGGGGCCAAGCTCTGTGGCCATGACCTTTATTAAAAGTGGAGGCTACTTTCCTTAGGAGACTATTTTCCTTAGGAAGCTACTTTTCTAAAGTAATTGTCCCAAGAGCTTTGTCCTAGAGGCTACTTTGTCCAGAGGTTACTTTGTCCAAGGCTACTTTGTCCAAGATCCCAGCAATCACCACTTTTTTTTATAACTCTTAATGGTTGATTATTAACTATATTTTAAATTAATAGAAGATATTACTTAGAAACCTATTGTTTGGCTTATATACCAAATCATGCATTTTTTTGATAAATTACTTATAAGCAATCAATCACATTTAGTGCTTATTTGGCTTATATACCAAATCATGCATTTTTTTGATAAATTACTTAGAAGCAATCAATCACATTTAGTACTTATTTAGCTTATATACCAAATCATGCCATTTTTTCATAAATTACTTACAAGCAATCATTCACATTTATTGCTTATTTGGCTTATACCAAATCATGCTACTTTTTGATAAACTACTTACAAGTAATCAATCACATTTAATGCTTATTTGGCATATTTACCAAATCATGCAATTTTTTGATAAATTACTTATAAGCAATCAATTACATTTATTGCTTATTTGGCTTATATACCAAATCATGCAATTTTTTTCATAAATTACTTATAAGAAATTGATTGATTGATTGATTAGCCATAGTTTCCTAGTGTTTGGACCTAAGTAGTCATGAAGTTGGCTGAGAAACTTTTGTATAGCCACTAGGGCTATCAAGCTCCACGTTCAAGCACATTATGACTTGACCTGCCTTTGCCGAGTATGGCAGGTGTCCCAAATAAAGTCAACCAGATGAAGTTGCCTGAATGTATTAAACTGAGTAATTAGAGTTGCCACATGGGGACTAGAACTTGAATTCTCATCACCATAACTCAATGCATTACCACTGAGCTATGACACCCCTTACTTATAAGCAATCAATCACATTTGTTGCTTCTTTGGCTTATATACCAAATCATAAAATTATATCATAAATTACTTATAAGCAATGAATCACATATATGCTTATAAACCAAATTATGCAATTTTTGGATAAATTACTCATAAGCAATCAATCACATCTATTGCTTATTTGGCTTATATACCAAATCATGCAATATTTTCATAAATTACTTACAAGCAATCAATTACATTTATTGCTTATTTGGCTTATTTACCAAATCATGCAATTATTTGATAAATTACTTATAAGTAATCAATGAAAATTATTGCTTATTTGGCTTATATACCAAATCATGCTATTTTTTCATAAATTACTTACAAGCAATCAATTACATTTATTGCTTATTTGGCTTATTTACCAAATCATGCAATTATTTGATAAATTACTTATAAGTAATCAATCACATTTATTGCTTATTTACTAAATCATGCAATTTTTGGATAAATTACTTATAAGCAATCAATCACATTTATTGCTTATTTGGCTTATATACCAAATCATGCTATTTTTTCATAAATTACTAACAAGCAATCAATTACATTTATTGCTTGTTTGGCTTATTTACTAAATCATGCAATGTTTTGATAAATTACTTATAAGTAATCAATGAAAATTATTGCTTATTTGGCTTATGTACCAAATCATGCTATTTTTTTTAAAAATTACTTACAAGCAGTCAATCACAATAAAGGCTTATTTTGCTTATATACCAAATCATGCAATTTTTGTTAAATTACTTATAAGTAATCAATCACATTTATTGCTTATTTACTAAATCATGCAATTTTTTGATAAATTACTTATAAGTAATCAATGAAAATTATTGCTAATTTGGCTTATATACCAAATCATGCTATTTTTTCATAAATTACTTACAAGCAATCAATTACATTTATTGCTTGTTTGGCTTATTTACTAAATCATGCAATTTTTTGATAAATTACTTATAAGTAATCAATGAAAATTATTGCTTATTTGGCTTATGTACCAAATCATGCTATTTTTTTAAAAATTACTTACAAGCAGTCAATCACAATAAAGGCTTATTTTGCTTATATACCAAATCATGCAATTTTTGTTAAATTTCTCATAAGCAATCAATGAAAATGATTGCTTTGTTGGCTTATATACCAAATCAAGCAAATTTTTGATAAATTACTTACAAGTAATCAATCACAATAGTTTTGCAATCAAAGGGTTGGTTATCTGATGCGATTGAGTGGGTTACATTGAAATTCAAAATGCAGAGTATGTTCAAAGGTGACCTGGATAGAACTTGTGCTCAAAACATCACCAAGCTCGCCTACAATCATCATCACTACTCTTTTGTATACCAAAAGATATGACCCCTACAGGCCTCTAGGTGCACTTGAAGGGTGATAAAAATAGTAAATTGGCCTTCCCCCAAAATTTTGTTTTAAAAGAAAAAAGTTTAAAAAATCAGGGAAGGGGAGAATAATTTTTCTAGGAACAATTATTTTTTGGAGGAGTGAAGTACCCTTTTCAAATAGAAATAAACCTTCTTAGGACTTATGAGAAGATCATTTTAAAAAACCATACAGAGAAACAATGTCTGTGCAGAAATTAGCAAAGTTCTTTACATGACAGACATGGAGACATACAGGGAAACAGTTAGATATCCTGTTGCTTTTATATGAAGAATAGGATAATAGATTTAAAAATAATTACTTTCATTTAAAGGGCAAATATAGGTTTGATATGATATGAGCTTATATCAAAGGTGCCGTTACATACTTTTAGAATATCTATGCCAAATTTAAAAATTCAAAAAAATCCTTAAGTAGATTTTGCAATTTTCTGTTTCAATTGAACATATAATAAATCAGAT